>NC_135781.1:25527660-25846080 GCF_028453695.1 Augochlora pura
GATTAACGAAAGGCGTAGATAAAATGTGGGAGCTCTCGGTGAATGGGCGGAGCGGAGATCGGGGACCGTTCGCGTGTTCGCGCGTGCGTGCACGGCTACGATCGTGTGCGTGTCCGTCGTGTTTCGCAGGGACGCCGCGGACACGAGCACACACGGCCCCAGAAGAGGGCGCGTGTAAATCGATGAACGCCCGGGCAAATCAAAGTGTCGCATAATTACGCCGATATACACGCCGGCTAATAATTACAAAACGCGCGACCGAGGAGGAACGACGCGCAATTAGGTAAGTATTACAAGCTTTACGAGTGCATATATAATTCAGATATTGCACGCGGAGGAATGAGCCGCCGTTCATCCGGAATCTCTCTTGCTCTCTCTCTCCGCTCTTCCACGCGAGCCCGCGGATTCTCTTCTCTCGGCTCTTCCTCCACGGTATTTTTATCGGTCGCAGCTGTACGTTTCCGAATCGCCGCGTAAATACTAATGTATTTACGATCCTGCGCTCGTAACTGATCTCTCTGCTCCCCTCTCCTTCTTTTCCTCTTTTTGCTCTCTCTCCCTCTCTCTCACTCTCACTCTATATGTATATATATACATATATATCTCTTTCTCTTATGGTGATATCCCCCTCTCTCTCTCGCGTGCGATTTTCTTATATTTTTCGTTTCTTCAGTTAACTTTATTGCCCGCGGCCGGCCGACGATCGCTTCACTCCGGGGCAATATAAGTCGAACGTATCTGTTTCCCTCGAAAGAACGAGTTAATTAAACCCCGGTGGAATACGAGCCTCTAAAACGGTCGACAGCGATGCCTAAAATCAATGAAAAATGGATCGATCGTATACATCGTCCCCGCAACGGGTCCCTCGAGTACTCAATTACCCGCGTCTCCCCCTTCGAGACTCTTTTGCGGCCCAGCACTCCACAGCGATCGCTGAAACCATGTTGAAATTCAAAATATTAGATACGCCGGAGCAGATATCGCGAGTCAAGTGCAAACCTACGGAATTGGAATTGCGATTAAATAGTTTAATTATTTCTCCTCGTGTAATGCTGAAATGCGAAGCGCCATGTTTTCATACGCGCGAGCAGATGTATTTTAATTGTTTCACGATGATGGAAGCTTGTTTCGATCAATGTAAGAAGATAAGGTAGATCGGAGATAAGGATAATAGAAAGTTAAGTGCAATCTATAATTTAGAATAATTTAGAATACATTGTATACTTTAAGAAGTGTTTCAAAAATATGTTTACATTTTCTTGTACTTGACTTGTAATTTTCAATAATTCTTTTGACATGCTTCCGATGTTTTTAGTGATGAAATCTTTCCAATAAAAATTTATCAGCATCAATTTTTCTATAAGTTCTAATATATAGAATTTCAATAACCAAAATTTTGTTATTAATAATTTTGAAATTGAAGTTATTTCGATTTTTTAAATATTATTATCTATATTAATAATGTAAAATATAATTATTGTAATTATTATATATATTAATAATTAATATATATACATACATATATAATTCAAGGACCTGCCACATTATCATCTTAAGCTTTGAAGCAATTCTAAAATAATGTAGACCACCTAAAGCGAATTCCCAGGCAACTATGCACTCTTTCGTTCTCTCTCTCTCTCTCTTCAACTCTCGTCGTTTCTTTGCGTCTCTCTTACTCCCTCCTCGAATGAGAACCATTGCTAGAAGTACGAATTTCGTCGGGCGCACACCTGGATCACCGATAAACTTGCAGAAACGGTCGCGGATCTGTTGCTGTAGGAGGCTAACAATATGTCAGTCAGCTTTGCCACCTTGAGTTACCTGTGCACCGTTTGCAACAAGGAAAGGTGTCAGGACATTTGCCTTGTGCAACCCCCGTTTCACACGACGTTCAACGTCCTCCTTGACAATTTACTTCCAGTTTATAAGGGTCCTAATTGTCGACCTAAGAACAGTGACGATCCTCTCCGAGTAGTATCAGTTTATTAACACCGAAGATTCAAACTATTTCAATGTTCGAAATACGTTTGGACTGTTTGGAATATGTTCGAACTGTTCCGAATATATTTGAACGTTAGGTCTCGCATAGCTCGAGATAAGGAGCGTTCAATTACCGAGATAATGAAAAATTGTTATAGCTAATGTCGGTAATGTTAAAAATATTGTAAAAATGCTCAGCCATTTAGATAAGTTCACGTTAGACCCCTGGCTACGAATTACCGTCCGTTCGGTTTTGTATTTACCGTTAATGTTTCGACAATATCACATGACGCATGAACGAAGATCCTTAGTCGATTCACCCACACGAGAATGTTAAAACAATCCACAAGTTTTTTTAACAGTTTCATAATCACGCTACAGCGACTTCATAAATGTCACAATGTATTTTATTTAAACAGGTTAGAATTGGAACAAATTGGAACAAATTTCAGTAGCCTTGTGTTTACGGATTTCCATAAAATTAACAAGATATAATAAACTAACGCTAAAATTCGTTCTCTATTTTGGCAAATAATTTCGTCAAGGTTATAATATATATATGGATGACTCGACAGCGGAAGGGTGTTTTTTTTTTTATTATACTTGTAAAATATTGCAATCAATTCCCAAGTAGAATTTTCAGTAATTATAGTGAAATTATAACATGAGATTTATTCTGTAGTGAAACTGCGCTCAGCTATACAATAAATTCTCTTCGATTCTCTCTCGACATGTAAACAGAAATGGACAATTTCGGAAGAGAATACGATTACTCGAGCCGCGTGACTCGTTTTTATAGTTGTTGACGATCGATGACTACAAAATCGATCTGCGTTACTCGAGTAATTGTATCTCCTCTTCCCGAATCGCTTGGAAAATTTACTATAAATATAAGATGATTCTATTATTTGTATTTATCGTTTGCGTCTATCATATAGTGTCCTATCGTGAAAACATAATAAAAATAATTTATAAGAATAATTTCACATTCACCGACTCTCGATACTTCCCGACGTTACAACAGCAGTCAAAGTGTCAGCGAGAATGGCAAAAATAGTAAACGACAGTGAAACGAGGGCCACCCGGTGGTTAATCGAATGTATCTCGCGACGTCGTTCGACATCCCCATGAACCGGACAGGAACGGCGTCGCGGGCCATAACAATCGATCGATCGGCGACGTCCACGGCCACCGTTCGGTTTAGGCCTCGCGTGATCGCGGATCGTTAGGCGGCCGGCTCGTTGTCACTGTCGTGATTTAGCCAAACGGTTTCACGATCGAAACGCTGAAGCCGCGTTGCAAGAGTCCCGGCAAAAAGCAGATCCGCCGGTAATTGCGCCTAATTGTTTGCAGTAACGACTATAGGCGTAGCCGTCGCGCAGGCCGTCGAACTTATCGGTCCGTTAAATGAAGCTGGCTCGACCGGCTAGCGTAATTACGTAACCGAACTTTTCCGACTGGCTTCCACTTATTTATTTATTTACTTAATCATACAGTAATTAACAAACGTAGCCGGTTGCATACAGAGTATTCGAAGGAAAACATTGATAAAACGAGCGACACGATTTTTTTATACCGATCAATTTGCGCATAAATATTATTTTTCGTAACTTTGAACAATCCCGAGATATTTCACTGTACCATAAATTTATTATTGTTAGACGAAACGATTTGTATATGTAGAATCGTGTACAGGAATACGGGCAGGAAATGAACGAGAACATTATTAGATAGAAGAACTGAATTGATGGTATAGAAGAACTAGTGAAAGATAAAAAGGAAACAAGAAACGTACAAACAGTGCCGAACCTTTTCTTAGGCAGACATTAACAGTTCAATCAAATTCAGTTTAAATGAGAACCGGTGAAAAAGTCAAGGTTCATAAAGTGTTTGTTAGCTAAACTACTCACTCTGTTAATTGGATATAATGGAGCGTGTCTATAAACTGGAATCCGCAAGAGTAAGTCTAGAACAGGAAAATCCTCCTTGCACGATCCTATATAAAAAGCTACAGAATCGGAAATACTACGTCCGTCGCTGAGGGAAAAGAGCTAGTTGATACTTGACAATGATTGGTTCACCGCTGTCACGCTAGGTCAAAACGGCTCGCATTTGTCTTCTCGGAAAAGTGAAATTGACGATTAATTCGATATACTCGGAAGCGGGATACCGAGATCTAATAAAGAAAACAACATTCTTGCAGGTCAATTTATATTATCAAATTTCTCTATTATAATGGTATTGCTATTTTTTGAGCAACAGTTGTGTGAAAATTGTACGAAACACGCGATTCGCATGGGAAGTGCGACGAAGGCGTGCCGAAGGCTCGGTACGGACCGTGATGTATTTGTCAATTAGGTGTTTGTGGCATGAGCGAGAGTCCTCCTTTGTCTAGCGAGCCGTTTATGGTACGAATAATCCGATGTGAGCGTCCTATCTTCTTACTCTCGTATTGTGTATATTATGAATTGTGTCCGAGGCAGACGGCGAGAGAGTTTCTCGTTATCGGATGTTACACGTTGTATCGATCAATATTTTTATATTAAATATATTCTCTAATAACTCGTTCTATTATATCAATATGTAGCTGAGCGTATAGGGTGACCGCAATATTGTAGACGAGCACTTATTGTTAGCAGGCAGCTGCGTTTGTCCCCCGAGCGATCTGGATCGACGGATCGTCGTCGGATGATCGACCCGGGGTCTCCGATCGACGGAGTTACATAAGGCGTTGCATTCCGGGAATCGGAGACATTTTTTCGCCCCCTACCCCGCCGTGGCACGATAAGCTCGATTAGAGCTCGATTCCGCGAACGCCGATTCCGTACCGGTTACCTTCGCTATCGGCGAACGCAAACAGAAGACTTCGTTGCTTCTGTATCGCGGCGGATCGAGTCGCGTGCTTTATTTCATTTCATTTAACGTCGATATAATGCCGGTTGGTACGATCCCATTGTGTGTTTTTCTAATGCACCCCAGGCACGGAACGGTCTCGTGGAAAAAATCGCCGATCCTCTTACACGATAGACCACGGTAATGACTGCCGCGGAGCGAATAAATTTCATCAACCGCCCCGCGCCGGTAATTAAGAATATTATTACAATGCCGGCGCTGCCCGATTTAATATCTTCATCGCGATTGCGCGCGTCTAGACGCGGTTTCGCCGAAAACGCCAGTCCCTCGGGATTTATCCAATGCTGCAGTTTGTTGCGACTCCTCGACAAAATTTCTTCCATTGCACGCTAACGCTCGGACGGCTAGTACAGGGTCCACAAAGACCCGGAGTATAAATATTGTTATCGGTGTAATAGAAGGAAATACATATGTATGTATTATCGAACACTTAACCAACAATAACTAAGTATTCAACTGACTAATTATTGTTATTTGATTCTATATTTCCTGATGGTTAATTAAATGTTCACATACTTTATTAACACGTTAAGCGCTAAACCTGTTTCGTATTCCTTTCCGTTTGGTCGACGTTATAACCTTCTATGATACCTGCGATATACCGTGCTTTAATAGTACTCGTTAAAATTGTTTTCGGTAACAAGTAACATTTAGGTACATTCTTTCATAATCGCCAAATTATTTAAAATTTATCTGTAATGAAGAATATAATTTCTGACAATTTACCTACAGAGAAGAATCTTTTTTAAATTTATTTATAGATACGAATATAATTTTTTAAAATTGATATCGTCTGTCGCCGATGACCGTCACGGCCCTCGACGATCTTTAGAAAAATAACCGTATCTAGAATCCAGGAGTATCATAAAAAATGTCTTGAAACAAAATTAATACATGGAATCATAAATGCCCCTAACTATACTCGGTTGTATTTTTCTCAAAAATATCCGCCATCCGAATGCTACATAGTTCCTAAACAATGCGTTCCACTGCATTTAATGTAATTACGATAGTAATTACTATAATCCATAGTTACTCGTTTCGAAAATTCCGCCAACGTTTACTTAAATTGCATTACGATACTTGCACTACGATTCCATTCGCGCTGTGTTGATTGACACTTATTTGGCCTTAATATTTTTAATAATAGGACCAGACCATTTTTGTTCGTTTTATTGTCTCCGTGTACTTTTGTTTCTAGATTTTGATAATAGAAAAATGCAATTAGATTTCGTTTTAGAAGAAATTAATAATATTCATATTTAGTAGAAATTACGTGGAATCTTTATCACGAGTCTGACTCGTTTATTATAGTGCAAGGGGTTAAGAGAGGCGCGGAATAAATACAGTTGGCTAGGATGCGACGGAGCCGGTCTTGCGAGGTCGGCGTCGCCGGTGGCCATCAGGTGGGATTCTATAGAAAACAATCGACCGCTGCTAAACGGAAAGTTTCGTCCAGATAATGCGGGCACTGTGGAAACGGGGGGAGGTGCCGGTTAGATACTGTCTCTGGCATAATTCAATTCGTGGCGGCCGTTCGCGGGCCGCTCGCCATAAGGTACACGCTCGAACAAGTGGAGGCAAATGAGATCCAGTTAAATTTGAGTTTAGTAAGTTAGCGCAAAGTTGGCGGAACTCCGCGGCCCGTCACGCGGGGCACCGTTTGCACGAAAGCACGGCAACGAGCGCGCAGAGCGCAGGGCACCGAGGCACCGAGCAGTCAGCGATAGCGTACACGCGGTGTAATTGCAATTAGCATATATCACATCGGCGTAGGCCGGGGTACGGGTTCGCGGGCGCACGCGAGCCTTCGACCACTGGCGTAACCCATCCCGAAAAGGTTCCACCGGGATCCACGCGGATTTATATGGGGAATAACGTGCGTTTACGTGGACGCTGGCTATAAACGCGCCGCGCCGCAACTCGTCGCAACGCGTCGATCGTTAAACCAGAAAAAAGAAACGTGACCGTTAATTGCCACCACGCTTTAACGAGTTAATCCTTTTTGCTCGACGCGCGGAAAAAGACGGCGGAATCGAATCGTTTATGGACGCGAAAACGACCGACTTTGTCGATCGATTGACTCGCCGAACGACGATCGAGACCTCGAGCCAGCCCCGATAGATCGTTATTGGTTGTTTGACGGCTGCATTGGATATTTGCATTATGGTTGCAAATGTTGATCTTCGTTTAGTTAATCTAAGGAGATTCTTATGATCAATGGTTAAAGTTTTATTGAGGAAATTGTTTTATTTGATACCGTGGTTGCTCTTTGAAATGTAGATTACATTCGTAGCGCGGTTCTTCGAACAAGCTTTGCAAACTGAATTTTATTAAAACCTGGAGGCACTAAAAAACAGTAAAAACAGTTCAAGTAGTAGAAAAATCATGGCAATGGCCGGATTGCGGATGCATTTATCACAAATTCATACGCAAAAGAAAAACGTCCCTTCTCTAATGTATCTCGTTGATTATTTAAACTTGTCCCCTGTCTACAATTGCTACTGCTGCACGTGCTCGGCGAAATGAATTGTACTTATCACGCTTACATTACTCATCTCTTACATTCGCTCTATCATGCTTACCAAGCTAAGACATGAGCCAATTATGCCAACATTCTTTCTCGTAAATGCATAAACTCTCGAGTTTCGTAATATCTGTTTGCTGTACAGGTACTATTTTATCAAGCAAATTGCTACGACCTCGTGCGAGCGACTGCAGCGTTTCTTCTTTCTTGGAATTTTTGGTGCAACATCATAATCATTTCGCGTCTGTTGTTTCTCCACCTTTAAGTTAACCCATTGGATTGTTTTAAAACTAATATTTTAATATAATATAAAATCGAAGTGCAGTTAGATTATCCATTGGTCATTTTCACATGAACCGAAAATTTTTCCGCTGCAGCATGATTCATATCTCTGCTGCACCCGAAGAGATTCCGCGAGAACAGCAATAAATTGTCACCGACTGTTTCCACCGACTGTGCGTTTCGAAAGACGAACGTAGCACCGAATCGTCCCGCGGCCGATTCACGCTCGCCCCTGCCACAATTATTTATGCGATCATGCCGCGAACGCGCGCGCCTCGGCTCACTCGCCTCTCGCTTCCTTCGCCGATGCTATCTCCTCGCTCGTTCGCCTTATCGAGCGCAATTTACAGAGCAAATCGAGGATTCCACGCGTACCTCGCGATCCGAACGCTTTACGGGGTGTCTGGGAGACGAACACTGTATCGCGGTATCGTTTACACTTTACGGGCGACGTCTCTCATTCTTGTCCGGCGAACGGTTTTGCCGATCGGTATGCCGGACCCGGACGCGAACCCGGATCTACTGCCATCTTAATTACCGTTACGCTTCCGTCACTTATTATCTCGCCTCTTATTTGTCGGCAGGCTCCGATTCGTCTCGGAATATACTTAATAACAGTGCCTTTTCGACTAGCTTAACAGTTATAGAAACTGTTCTCTCTCGAGGCGAAGAAATTTCACAGTGAGACCGATTTGTTTCATCTCGTAAAAACTGTGAGATCGCATTTATGTAAATTTAGAATTTTTTAGATTTAATTAAATTGAAAACCGGTCACTTGGCCGCCGATTAATTAACTTACCTAGAGTATAGCTGTGACACTTTTATCCAGCTTCTTCCTGAATCGTGCAAAACACCGTGCAGCAATTGTGCAACGATCCGCAGTTTTCTAATCACAGAAGTTAGGTTTAATGCTCCACCGTTTTATGCAGCATTATGTCGCTGGCGAGGTACGAGGATCACGTCTTGCCCGCTCGAAGGGAATTTGATTTTTATGGTAGTGACAAAGCGGTAGATCCGAGCGAAATGAATTTATAGCTAAGCGGTTGATTGGCGCGACACGGCGGATTCGCGTGCGCGACGTTGAACGTCCACCGGTGACGTTTACGAGGTCGGTAACATCGTCGGGATCGTTTCGGTCGAGCACCGGGAACCGCCGCGCCGGCGAAAACGATGAAACAATAGAGAAGGGAAAAGAGAGGCAGAAAGAGAGAAAAAGCGCGGCGCGGCGCGGCGTGGCGCGGTGGCGGCGGGTCGGAAGACGGATAACGCTCCGCGAGCTCGCGTGACAGTGCGCCCGGAGATCTTGCTAATCGCGGCAACACTGTATACTAACCGCGCCGCCATCTTCGATGGCAATTACAATTAACAGCAAAACGGGGATGTCGTAAAATGCAATTAAATATTATTACCTTTCCTCTAATGGTCGCGGCGGCCCTGAACGCAGGCCATATGTTTTCCCGAACGTGTCTGTGTTCTCGGCGCGCGCGCGCGTATTCTTATTAACAATCCGTTGATGTGCGGCGACGGGACGCGACAAGATGCCGCTCGTCTTCGTCCTTCCGATCATCATTCCTTCAAATTGCCTCCTCTACCGTCGTTTCATCGAGTCGTCGGATAGTTACCGAGATCTCCAACAACCTCTCCGCGAGAAGATCTCGACGATTTTGGAAAAATGTTTGCTTCTTTTTTAGCAAATTCTGCGAATATCCCGACGATTTTCTGGGCTCTCCGATGTCCCGGGAAATTCTATCTGAACAGGTTTTATTAACAATTTTCAAGCTCTTGGGTAAATTGTTCTTGAAGAGACTTTTCTTACGCGGATCCTCCGACTGAGGGTTCATTTAGAGTCTGAATTTTAGACAAACCTCGGTCTTTTCTAGGAAGCGATTATACGAGATTTCTGGTAAACGATTCTCGAAGAAATTTTACTGTTTTTTTTTTCTACTTTTTTTTACCTTTTACAAAAATCCAGAAAAGCTTCGAGTGAATTTTCCCTACATTTCCGGATTCTTTCAAGGCGACACTTCGAACTGTTAGATGAATTCCGCTTCATTATACTTCTAACTTTTAAATGAACTCTGCTTTATGAAAACTTTGTGGTCGTTCAACTTACAAAATTCTTCTAAGTTATCACCGTCACTGAATTTGTCCTGAAAAGGTAGCAACGTCTTGCAAATATTCTCCAACATTTCTAAACAGTTCCACCCTGAAAAATCATTCCAGGTTTCTCACAAAATCCTACAATCTTGCCAGCACTTAATCACCCGGAATCATGATCGATAAACCCTCGTTGTCGCCAACCTCTCGCGCAAGGAAAACAAGGAAAAATCGTGCGGAACGAGGGATCCTCGAAAGAAGCTGGCACCGTTGCTGACAGAATAATGGAGCTCGCGGCATCAATTTTTCGAAGTACTCCGCGATGGTTACACCTCCCGCGATAAATTGCCGGTGGAACGAGACCGGGCCGGCATCGATCAACGAGGAGCTGCGATGCCGAAGATTGAGGTACACCCTCGAAAAAAAAGGAAGAAGGTCGAGGCCAGTGGGCGTCACGCTTTCCTCCCGAGAGTCCCAGGCTGCCGGGACTGTTCCCGCATGCGGCGTCCTCTACGGAGATATTTACGGAGGCAGTACGTGAGGCGGCTAGGCGATGATCGCGTCGAGCGGAATCAGCGTCGCCGGAGCCGTCGCGCCGTTAACGTCTTCGCTTTTGTTCCTGTTGGGCGAGGACGATCGCGGCGACACACGGCGCGGCGATGTACGCGTCGGACCGATGGCTATCTCGGCATGTAACTCGCCCGAAAATTCACGCTATTATCGCCGCTGTACCAGCCTCCCCCTCGCTATCTTCGCTTTTTTTTCACGGGCCATCGGCACCTTTTTCGGGAAGATCGATTAAATATCCCCGAGGAGATTTATCGCTTCGTCGCCGGGCGAGACGCGCGGCCGGTTTAACGGCGCGTTTTTAATGAAACTATCTGCGCGGACGGCCGGAGCCCCGGTAATCGTAATCACGATCATAATCCAATAACGAAACAACGGTTGATAGCCTTTTGCCGTGCTGAAAAACGATTCGAACGACGAGCCGTAAAACATCGTCGACTTTATCGGTCGCCGGCAATCGAGCACCGACGGAAATTCAGTGAAACGGTGGAGGGCGAAAGAGAGGGAGAGTTACTCGCATTTATTTCCGCAGCCGGCGAACCACCACCTCGTTGATTCGGCCGCAGCGTTCGATTTCGTGACGCGCGCCAATTTCCGGTACCGATGCGAGCGGAGCGGAGCCGAACCGAGCTGCGAGGAACGAAGCGAAAACGACACACGCGGCCTGCCCCTTTCCTCCTTCTCTCCCTCCCTCCCTCCCTCTCTCTCTCTCTCTCTCTCTCACTCTCTCTCTCTCCTTCTTTCTCCGCCGCGGTTCGACCTCTCTTTCTCTCCTTCTTCGCCGCGATTCAATCTCCCTCTCTCGCTCACCTTTCTGTCTCCTTCTCCTCCCATTTCCGGTTCAGCTCGCTCTCGCTCGCTTTTCACTTCGTTTCTCCAGCGAGGCTGAGACTGAGAGATCGCGGCGCGAGGAGGAGCGCAGGGGAAGGAAAAGGCGAAGCGGACACACACGGAACGAAAGGAGAAGGAAAGGGCAGAGATGCTGAACAGTGCTCATTGGACGGTTGCATTTTATGCGCTGGACCGGCCCCTCCTGTAATTGGTCGCCACTCAATTGCCGCTCATTAGGTAACTGCCCGTTTTTTGCGCCGACTGTGACTACGCCACCAGCGATAAACCGCCGAGAAAAAAGAGTTTATCCCCTTTCCCGCTGACCTCTGCCTCGTCCCTCGAGAGTCCGGCTCTGTCCAGTAATAATACGCTTACCATCGGGGATCGGCCTAAGCGCTCCGCTCGGCTCGTCTCTTCTCGGCCCACGAGCGTACCGCGCGAGTCCTTCTTCCGCCTCGAGTCGAGTCGTCCCCGTGAAACGACGGTTTACTGCATCATGGGAACGACTTAGTTTCCCGAACAACCCATTCAGCTTCCGCGAAATCATCGTACGCCATTCTTGCTTTTATCGAGGCTCCTCGAATCGCCAATTTTCTGCCAATATTTCTGAAATGATTTAATACGGTCTAGTAGATCGTAAATAAATAATAATAAAAAGATCCGCAAAATACTCTCGCTTCGTAAAAAGCTGCAAATTTTCTTATATTTTCATAACTTTACAGTGTATGCTAGCCTTTGATGCTGCGACTGCCTTTCACATCTGAGTGACAGTATTATTTGTTCAGATATGAAATTAATTTTATCAAAAATAATGGAAGATGTAAGAATATTGGAAATCCAATTGATCTCATACAACCGAGATTTACGATTTTAATTTGATCAAGTAAAACATAAGGGAATACTTATATAATTACAATGACAGACTTCATCTTTATCGATATTTATGGTTTATCATTTTGAAAATTAGAGTAAGCCAATTACGCGTGGAACGTGATTGGACAGCAGAGAATTTCAGAATTCGTTGTATCAGTATAGTGGAACGTCGATTAATCGAATTGGAGTTTCCTCGAACATTATCATTTAGATTTTGGATTATACCAAGTAATAACGACGAAACTATAGAAAGACCTCGATTAAATCTCGACCTGTTATCATATGTTATCGCATTAATAATTTATGGAAAATGAAAAGAAATGAACTATCAGTTTTGAATTCGATTAGTCGAAATTCTACTATATCGAAGGACTGGGTAATCGAGGTTCTACAGTATTTCAGTTTTAAAAAATTTTGATGCGATTAGCGTGACAGTCGAAGCGTTAAAATCACCTGCACTTCAAGATCAGTCAAAGCCTTCCACACTTCTTAATTTAATTTGAAACGAACTTGTATTTCTTGCTAGAATCTGTCGGATCGAGGACAAAAATTGTCGCCGTTGACGCGTTTTTTCTCTGGAAAAGGGGGAGCGGAAACGTCGAAGTAGCGAATCGAGAGCAAAGACAGAATTGTCTCGCGAAGTCCTCTGCACCCACCCACTCCGAGACGGGTTCAGATTACCGGCAGATGACAGGTCGGCCGTTCTTTGTCTACCTCCGCAGCCTGTGCTCGGACTCGGCCCTCTTTTTATATCGTGAAATTAGTTGGCCGCGGTTTCCGGTCCCCGATTTCTGTTAGTTTCGTCCCACGTCCTCCGGCGTCGTTAACCCTGGACCCGAAGCGAGTTTGGCGAGCCACGGACCGAGCCTAACTCGCCACTCGTCGCAGAAACACTCCAATAAAACTATCACACTGCTAACTATCCGTGGCTTCGTGCTTCTACAAAGTGAGAGAATCTCGCCTTTGTCGAACGCTTCGAAAGTTTCTCCCGAATCCGTTAACAATCGAGAGCAAATCATTCCGAAACGTTTCCAATGAGAAGATTTCATGCATTTATAATTATAAACGTAACATATTTATTTACCATTTTATTTGTTCATTTATTTATTTGACGAATTCAACAGGAAAATCTTAAAAGAATTAGTAGACTTAGATTTAGCGGAGTTAGTAATAAAAACTGGAGCTAAGACGATTGAAATGATAAGTTCTATTAACTGTATTTAATTAATTATACCATTATAGACCTCTGTGTTGCAAAAAGGGTAATAGTTTACAATTAAGCGGTTTGAAGAATTGAAACAAAATTCAGGAAGAAAAAGTTGTACAAAGAACGTCGAACAGCCGTGAAAATTTCAATCGTGACGCATCCGTTAGAATTTCCATTGAAAAGAAACCGATTATGCCGTCACCAGACAGAACGCAGTCGTTAAACATACCAATACAACTGCAGAAACATGATTGTCACAGAGTAATGAGCAACTCCCATCATCGGATTTCCATTTACGAAAGTTTCGGCCCCGCGACAGTGCAATTCAATTCATCCACGATCGTTCATCATAATAGAAAGCTGGCACACGGACGACGACGTAGATCCTGAGACGCTAACGTCGCTTAATCGATTGCAATAACCGAGGTATTTGCCTCGCCTCGTCTCGCCGCGATCCAGCAAGTTTCCCAGCGCGTAACGACAGGTCGACGATCACGAGGTAAAAAAGAAAACTTGCAGATCCCGTTTCGAAGCCTGTATCGAGCGATCTAGCGATCGCCTGCCGGCGCGCAATCTCGCCGGGGCCATAGGTCGATCATCGAGACGCAAGATCCACCGTAGATGCGCGCGAATTAATTCTTGGTTCGATCGTATTTCATGGATAGGTGGAACGTGTATCGGAGCTCGGGGTACACCTTGTAATCTCTCGGGTTCCCTGTCACCGGCTGACAACGGGCCCTCGTAACTGAACTTAACGCGATCCTGATTGGCTATAAACGATCATTACCTTAGAGGAAATTACGCCTTCTGCTCGTCAAGCTCGAGCCGATGTAGCGCAACACCGCGCATTAGTCTCGGAAGGTGGCGAGAAGCAACGCGCCCGTCCCGTCGTTACTCTCCTGAAAATTTATTCGGTTCGGCTCTCTTCGTATTTCACGGTCCGAGGTCCCCGGGGACCGGGCCCCGGCGCGGGCCCTTTCATCGATCACGTAAATCACCGGCATTTTTGCGAGCCGCCTCTTTGACGTTATCGACGCCGCGCTGTCCTCCCATCTCGCCTGCCATAACTCCGTTGCCGGCCGAAAAGTAACGGGTCGTTCTGGACCCTATGCCAATCCACGTTTACATTGTTCACGAGGGTTTACGATCTTCTCGATATCGTCGACTATCGATGGAAGATTTTGGGAAATCTAGCGATGGGTAGTTCATAGACGAACTTTGGATAAAAATTGAACAACTTTGAGTAATGACAACTCCGTGAAAAATTATCATAGGATGATGATGATCTTCCTTTTAAATAACACCTTGAAACGTCTACTTTAAAATATTGTTTCCCCATCTTAAGTTGAACGCACATTTTTCTCAAACTTGATAATCTCAATATAAACAGTATATTAAAGTAGAGGTTTTAAGTTCTAATTTGAAAGTAATTTCATTGTCGTACGATGATTATTCGCAGAGTAATCTTTAATCAAACTAGACACATTTCAATCCGAAATCTTTCAATACCATCGTGTATTTAAAGACTTATTAAAAATTTAAATACTGTAGGAGCGAATAATCGAAATTGTATATATATATATACAATTCAAAAATCCTACGAAATGAAAAAAGGAAACGTTGGAAAAGATATCTTAATTTTCAAGATAAAATAGATTCGAGTAGAAGGGGTTAATAATATTATAAATACTTTTCTCTTACAAAATACAGGGGTTAAGTTTGATAAAAATATTTTGTTTGATCAATTTAAAAATTATATATTAACCAAGACTATCATTTATTGCTAAAAATTAAATAAAAGATCCCACGTAATTTACGAGAAGATCTAGTAGTCTCAGTCGGATAAAGCAGCAGCAGGCCGACACCTCGAGCTCTGAAGTGACTGCTTGTAGGTAATTGGTGTATCCGTTCGCCGTCGTCCGGTGCATCGAGGTGCACTTCATCTCGGCGGAGTGTGCGATGCAGTCCGGTGTTCGGAGGGAGAGGCGGGCAGGGTGTGTACAGGTTGATCGAACATCTAAACTGGTGGAATGAGACGAATTCCACGCTAGGATCAGGGGAATCCTGGCGCTAAGAGCGAGCCGAGCGAGGAGAGCACGAGGATCCGGTGATCCTCTGGCGAGACAAGGACGAGGCTGGAGGAGTAACAGGCGGCTACCGTCCTCGGCAGCCTTAATGAAGGAGAACAGAGGGCGTGCTCGGGTGCACCGGCCAGTAAGCAATGTATCCAAACCTGTAATTATGTAGCTTGCTATACATCTCATCCATAACGGTTATTAACAGGAACCTGACGTCTCTCGCTGCTTCCTCTCTCCGTCGCTCTCCCGCGTTTCTCGCTGTCTCCGTCGTTCCCCGGGTTGAACACCGACTTCCTCCTGTTCTAGCTGGTCTATCCAGCGACGCGTCGCCACCGGCTCGTAATAAAAATGATTTATCTATCGACGCGCTCGACGCGAATTAGAAAATTACCCGGCTAACCATGACGAAATAATTGTTCCCTCGATCGGGTGTACCGCGCTGAACCTCGCGACCCGCCACACCAGATGGCCTGTGGGTAATGAACTACCAGATGCTACCACCATACAAGTCGGCTCGACCGTCTTCTGGTTTACAATTACAGGAAAGACCGGAGTTTGTAGGAAATTGTTGAGAGAGAGAGGGAGAGAGTTTTATCGACTCGGAGGTGATTGGTTCGGCACTGTTCAAACGTGGTTGAACCATCGCTAACCATCGCCCCGGCACGTAGATCACTCGATGTTGAAACGATTCTACGCTTCCACCGACATCAGCATACGTAGGACGCATAGAAAGATAAAATAGTCATTAAGAGATACGAAGTCAACTTTATCTGTACCGCGCGGAGATTACCTGTCGTCTTCGGACTAAACACACTTGCGAGGATTCAGGCCTGTACGGTAGTCTCCTCGCCACTTTTTCTCCAATCACAGTTTGCTTGAACGTCATCGCGGTCGTTTCACGTTAGGCGATGATCGTGGCCGAAGATGCAACATCGAAGATGTTTCTTAATGAGTCATTCGCGTTCATTATCCAAAGCGGATACATGTATGTACAATCGGCATCACACTTTGCAGTATTCGAGATGAATCCGTATGGAATATCACACAGAGCTCGATACTGTACCCTCTATTGGAAACAGTGTACTCGTACATTAATTTTTTCAATCATCTACTATGCACTTTTTTTTAAATAGAATTTGAGGGACTTAAAGTAATTTAGCAACGTTACTATTAGACTGCGGATCTTTATGCAAATATAACATTTTTATCATCTCTCGCATGAAACGTTAATTACGCAAACACGTATTGCCTTTTTCAACAATGTTAATACAGTGAAAGTAACGCCGCAGTATTTTCAAATTCTTCTTTTGTCTTCAACGTTCCGCGCTTTATTCATCCTTTTTTTGCCATAAATGCATGAAATCCACTATCCAGTTATTATAGACTGTACCACTTTAACGTAGCAATTTAAGGAATTTCGGTTATCTAACTATTTTTTTATTCAACCACGTGCATACCCATTCCGAACATCCGCATTCCTCTGTCTTATAACTAACGATTTCCCGTAGAAATTTAATAAACAGATATTAAATAAATTGCTCTTGTTCCCCCAGTTCCACGAGCAAAATAAACCGCCACGATCGTTCCGCAAATATATTGATCGATGTTTCCGTTAACTTGCAAAGCGGCTGTTTCGATATTCCATAGGATTCCGCCTGTTCGAGTGATACGATCGACGACGAACGACCGATCGATTGAATAATTCAGCGTTGTCGCGCACATTGTATTAATCCGACTCGATAAGCCCATTAAAGCGCGATATCGGACGCGTGTATCAACGAGCGTTAATCGAACCGCCTCGAGCACTCGCGAGAGGAACGGCGAAGGGAAGAGAGAGAGAGAGAGAGAGAGAGAGAGAGAGAGGGAGGGGAGAGAGCACGGTGATTACGAAACGATTTTTCTTGGTCCGAGTTTTTCATTCTTTTTTTCTGAATCACTTTATCGGAACCGGTGCCTACGATAGACTGCAACTCAAACACCGGTGGACGATGACTACTGAAAAATGCTAGATCGTACGGGGGATAATTTCGTTGAAAAGAATCTTGATTGCGATCTAATTTTATAGGGGGGGTTCGAGGAGGAGCAGGGGGGGGGGAAGGAGGTAGAACAGAACAGAACGGTACGGTTCTTAAACAAACACCAGCGCGGCTCCGCGGGTCGGATCCTTTGCCGTTTCAGCGCGCGTGTGTGCTCGCTTGCGCGCGCGCGTGTGTGTGTGTGTCCGAGGTTCGAAGACGAGCCGATGATGACGATGCGAATCCGCGGCGGCGTCAGTAGGACTCCTACCAATTTCACGGCAGGTTAACCGCCACCGCGATGATGGGACAACGCTCCATCCAGCGAGCAGAGATTGCGCGCGCGGCGCGTCGCTCATTGTCGATCGCTTCCCTCGAACGGTTCCCCCGGTCCACGGCCACGCTTGTTCCGTTTTTTAATAAATTCATTTCGCTCGCATTTCCTCGGTTCCGCCCTGTTTGTCCAGCAAACTCCTTGTCGAAAGATTGCTAGATAATGGACCAATTCGCCTAAACCCTTGCAATCGCGTCACTATTATTTATTTAATCCAGAATCCTGCCGGAAAATGGATAAATACGTTCAAACTGTTGCACCTCTGTCGCCATGACAATCCTGGTGACTGTTTGCCGAAAGGCTGTTAGAAAGTAGGTGAGCTTGCTAATATTCGCAAACAGAAGGTTAACGATGAATATGGAAGAGTTTCTTTCAGAGTATCTGATGTTCTATGCAGAACGCAAATCTCTACGCAGATTGCAGTTTCTTGTATCGGTTTATAATGAGAGGTAGTTCAGGTGTATGCTTGATAATTTTATCTAATCGCTAACAAAAAGTTTATTAAGCGCTCGTTTGAGGAAATCATTTGATTTAAATGTAATCATGCGTGCATAAAATCTGTAATGTAACTTGTTATGATCGCTGAATGTTAATCGGATTCTAAAAATGTAACTTGTTGCGTTCCCTGAAATTTATATTCGATTCTGCGCGAATTGTTTATTGCCGGGAGGCGGAGCTGAATTTCATGGCTCTTCTCGAGCGTCCATTTCTGACAATTCGCGAACATCGTTGCGATTAATATAAATTGATTAGGACCTAAACGAATAGTAATTTCGCGAGGTGTTCGAGCGTTGGTTGCTCGCCGCTCGAAAGCCGTCCACTTACGACGATCTGATTTGCCGGTATCAGGTCGCGAGATTTCGTTATTCGATCTAATCGTTCGGTTAATTAATTTACACTCGAACGAGAAAACATCGATCGAGCATGCCGATCCTAACAGCCGTATCGATACGATTCAGGTGGGAATCGGGGAAGAACTCGTTTCACGAGCCAGCGCGAATCAAGTCTGCGGGTTGCCGCGTCGCGTCGCGTCGGATCGATCGGTTTTCCGGATCGATTATCGAAAGCAGGTCCATTCCCGGGATAAGGAGCGTCGGAATCGGTTGACGACGCCCGAGCGTTTCGCGTCGCAGTAAGCCGGGACGTTATCTTCCCGATGGGAAACGTAACGCGCATCGTTCCCCCGATAACGCTAATTATTGTTTACGAGCCGATAATTATGCAAAGGTAGTCTGTGCGCTGAAAACTCGGCAACGTTCAGGGACGCGCTCGCGGCACGGTAATCGCCGCCTATTTTGTCGTCGCTCGAGGATGCCTTTTGTAAAAGTCCGTGCGCAGGTCGGCTGCCATAATTCAACGGGCGACGCGGGCCGCGGGACTTCTAACTGATTGGCGGACAATAACTACAACGGCAACGATCGTGTGTAATGGAAACGGAATCGTCGGCCGATTTCGTCGAATCGCGCCGCCGCGCGGTTCCCTGTTCGCCTAATTCTCCAATTTCGGTTTGGCGAGCGCATGCGCTCGGGACCGGGCAATCAAACGGAAATGGAGGGTCGATCGCCGATCCGGGCCCTCGGTCCCAGCCGATCAGTGGTGTACGACTCTGTAGACAAAAATAATCAAGTGTGATTGCTCGTAATGACGGGGCTAAGCTGTCCAGCTTAACAAATGATAGTGCCGCGGAGCGAACGGAACGAGAAAAGTAGGGGTGAAGGGTGGACAGAGAGAAAGAGAGAGTTAGTAAAAGATAGAGTTAGAGAGAGAGAGAGGGAGAGAGGGAGAGAGAAGGCCCCGACCTGGGGCCAGATCGGTAATCGATCCGATCCGCATGGAAAACGCCGCTCTGCGATGCGCGGCCGTTTCTTATTAATAGGCAGCCGCTTCCTCCGCATCTCCACCACTTTTTTCTCTCCCCTCGGAAATTTAGCTCTCGGATAGAACGATCCTGATACACCGGCGACGCCATCATGCTCGCTCGCTAACCATAACCGCCGTGCCCGCGCTCTTGCGCGACTAAACTCACTCGGCCAGCCGAGCGTTCAATCGCTCGCGTGAAATTAAACTTGTTTGCTCGACGAACGAACGTGTCTCGAATACGTTTCCGTCTCAGGTGTGCCTACACTATCAGGTGTACTACCCTACTGTATCGTCCCACGCTGCCTCCAATTGCGTAAAGCTGGTCTTTGGGGCCTTGATTCCACTAAAATCAGACATTACCTTCCCAAAGTGTGTTTTTCTATTCTAACAAATTCGGATTTTGCTGGTTCGTTAGAAATTACCTTGAGCAGATGATGTCTTTGGAATGGGCCAAATTAAAGTTTCATTTATAATGCGAGGAAATTAATGTGTCTTTCTCCTAGAGAATATATAAAGATTAACTTATGGAATAATTAAATACAGTACAACTAAGTACAGTGTAATTGAATATAGTACACTTGAAGTACTGTAGAGTCCCTCTTATCTGTACGTTTATCTCTGTAGTATCCCGATACCAAAACATTCTATTATCTAAAAATTTCATTCAAGTTCTCTACTAGACGATAATGTATCTGAATAATACGATTAGATAATAGAACGTTTGAATATCGGAATATTGTAAAAGTAAACGTTCGAATAAGGGCGTCTAGCGACAGATTTGCGTATTGATCTACTCGAGGGTGAACTCTCGAGGCTATAAGATAAAACGTTGCATGCCGCAATTTCTAAAATAGGAGTTATGCCATTAATTACACTGTATCATACAGGAATTACGTATTTATCAGAGAAGACATCGTGGAAACGAATTCTATGAACTAAAACGAAATGTGCGATGAAGCGATAACGTATCTAGGCAGTGAAAAGATTTGACATGCGACGTTCTTCTTTGCAGCCACTAAATTTTTCTCTGATAAAATCGGGGAAAAGCTTGCACGCTTTCGAGCTAACTCAATTTTATCGAAACTTGTGCGCATAACTGATCGCACAGCACCTTCTGGAACAACAGTTCTACAAAGATCGCTTCTACTGTATCGTTTGCCAATGCTCGATTTTTATTCAGACCTTTTCACTGAACTCGGTGTGGTTCTAAGCCGAACAAGATCGGGGGTGTCAGTAAAAACCGCGATTGCCTACCCACCGTATCATTTCCCCGCATTACGCGGCACGTTACCGTCACTTTGTATTGCACGCTTCAAGACTACATCATGCACAGAAAGGGAGAAAGAGAGAGAGAGAGAGAGAGAGAGAGAGAGAGAGAGATTCTGTAGGCTTGCAACGCATATCCCGAGGTATCGTTATTATCCGCGGGATCGGAGACCCGCCCATCAATTTGCATTTCCATTGGCCGGATCTCGGTACGTTATCGAACAAGACGGGCCCGGGAGAGACATGATCGTTGGGAATCGAGGATAATCGCGATCTTGCGCCTCTAGAAACGGTTTGACCACAAGCAGACAGTTCTATCGAGGCGGGCGAACATATTATCCTTCTCGCGCGGCGAACCACGCATCCTTAACGCAAGCGCGTCTCTCCCGATGCGAGCCCGATGGAAACGCAATCCGGGCTTCATGCTCGCTAACGTGTTATGCAGGTAGGCCTGTTAGCCCAATGAAAGTTCAAAGGAGCCCGTGGTGAATCGCGACGGATCGGTGTGTGTTCGGTTTTCTTGCCGTGGATCCGGCCCGAGCCTGGTCCGCGTAATCTCCGCTTGCGGTTTCGATCCCCGATTGCCATCGGATACCCGCGGACAACTGCCGCATGATCTTGTTGGTTTAGCGATATTATCGATAATTTGACAATCGGCCGGCAGTTCACCGCCACTTACGCCGCTATTAACCGCACAGGTCGTCTCCGTGCTATTCGACGCTACGCTTTCCAGCCCCCATAAACATCCCCGTAACCAGGCCCGCTCGGTTGTGTCGATCCTGGACACTTCACCGAGCTCGATTTCTCTTCGAGGTGTAATTTCATGGGTGTGCTACTAATGTGCAACGCGTGGAACGACGATTAGGGGAGGTGGATCTCGACGGATCTACTCCGATGTATAAACCCTCGAATGCCACAACGTGATGTATTATAGTAACGCCTTCTTCAGAATTTTCTTGTTCGATTATAGTTGTCGATTATCGGCAACTATAAAAACGAGACGCGAGGCTCTAATAATCGTGTCTTCTCAAGTTGTTCATTTTCGTTCTCAAGCTGAATAACAATGTGAGAGAAGTTACTGCAATAGTAACGAAGTTTTCTTTTGTATCCAGCATTCTAGCAGCTTAAAGTCAAGGCTTATTGTTAATGACTGTTTAACCAATGTAGCAAGCTTTGAATTGATTCATTATTGAAGCTTGGAGCGAGAAATAAAGGAGGTACAAAATAGGTGTAAAGTTAAATCAAGAATACAGAAAAGGAATAGAGAGGATGAAACAATGGTATGGGATATTATTGCAGGGTTTTCGGTGCAGTTATTCATGACGAGCTCGCGACGCTCCGCGTCCAAGACGGCGATGACTATATCTCGTGATTTCACTTTTCTTTCGCCTCCAGTTTCCATCAGGGGCACAGATAAGGTCGTTCCTCGGTGGAAAGGAAACAACAGGGAACGTATTTGTACCGGTGTTGCCCTCACTCGTTAAACAAACAGGGCAGATCGCGGGTCTCGATCGCTGGCAAACCGCAGAACGCTTCCTCCGGGTACCTGTAACGAGATCGACGATCCCCGATCGCCCGGGTTCTCGGCGATCTTTTTGCCAAAACTCGACCGCAGGTTCCTCGTCTGACCGGCCGGTGCGGGATAAATCAAGCGGCAACGGGCAACGAGGATAAAACGAGATGGCTCGTGATCAAAAGTACACAAAGAAAGAGAAAGGGATGTCGGGGCGTAAGAGAAAATTGCTCGGCGCGTCGCGAAAAAATCGCGCAAGACGAGCCGTTTCCGTGGTCCGGGCAAAAATTTACGTCGACCACAATGTTCTGCTGTTTTCCGCCGCAAAAATCGTCCGCGCGTTTTTCCGTCGCGTTACTTTGATCGAATCCCTTGTCATTGTTGCTGCTTCTTTGTCCCTTGCGCACTGGTCAAGTTTTATTTCACTAGGAGTGACGCCACCCTTTTCTGTTAAGAGCTAATAACAACTTTGTTTTCATAGTAAATAAATCAACTTCCTTACAACAGAACATTCATATATTTAAGAAAAAAAATAAGGACCGTTTTAAATTTTATTACAATAATCCATCCGTAAAGTACGGCAAGGGGTTCAAATTGTATTATATAACACCCGAACACCCCTTTCTAGAAGCAAGAGCACCGAGGATTCTCGAAATCGTTCCAAACAATCGCTGATTTTCACCTAGCGTCGTTCTAAAAGCAATCTGCGGTATCTGGATTTTGTTATATCGCGATCACGAGCCTGCGGATCTCGCAGCCTCGGGATTTAGTTCTCGATCGTGGTCTCACGGGTATCGCGCCGGCGTCGGCGGACGATCATCGGCCATTGTGATCCTGTTTTCACGGTGTTGTTCTTACCGTGTCTGGGTACACAGTGACTGAAAGGAAACGATTGCGTCACGATGATGTCATTAGCAAGGGCCACGCCCCCTACGGCGCTACCCCATTACGCCGAATCATCGGCCGGATGAGTTCCACGGGTTCCCCATCATCCTCGTTCCTCGACTCATCGAGCCCGTAGAAATCGCAGCGAGGTGTAAGAAACTCCGAAGTTAATTCGAGCCTGGAGGACCTCCGAGCACGTACCCGATGGATGCCCCGCTATTATGACTGGTTAATTAAATAAGACTTTTTGCGGTCGTCGGAGGCGGCTAATAAGTGACTCGGCTATCCTCGATCCTTGCCGCGGACGCGTTCGAACGGAGAACGCGCGCTTTTCCGAAATTTCTGACCCGAGATTTGTTCACGGAAAAATTCTCGAACCGCGGACACAGTTCGAATTGGAGCGCCGCGAGTGATCGAAGAAGACGCGGACGTCCCATGGATCGGGGAGGCACGAAAAGGAAAAGGAAACCGTGGCGAGAAGGGCCGAGGATGACGCAGAAAACGAGAGAATCATTGATCCGATCGGTCGATCGATAGAGGGCCCGGCTAACAGTCATTAAGCCGACTATTGTGAGGTAGCAACACCCGTTTGATTGGTTAATCTACACCTTCGTCGGTCTTAAAAGGCCATCGACGCGGGACAAAAGCCTTTGGATGCCGGCGTGCCTCGAGCACGACTAATGACTCGCCGGATTATTGCGTCTCGCCGCGTCTCGCCGCCACAGCACCGCACCGCACCGGCCCGGGATTTACTTTTACCCCCGAATGGAAGTGCGTTCTCTGGCCCGCTCGACAATTACCGAATACCCCGGTCGCTCGTAAATTACGCCGGGGCCACTCTTCCCGGTCGTCTCTAAGTGCGCATCCGGAATCTCGGGGATACTTTCGCCGGAATTGAACGAGCAACTGTTTAACCTCCATCTTCCGGCCGATACGATCTACCCTCGACTCCTTAACCCATGCTGCGAGCAACTACAATCCGTGGACGTAACTCGCAAACTTTCATATTTTACACTTCTTGCGCGACTTCTTGCCCGGCAAACGCTAATTGATCCGGCGACACGCCACGAAACGCCGCGCGGCAAGATATGCGAGACTTTAACGCGATCTTCCAGTGTTTCTACAACTGGAAATCTTTTTTAGAGCTGGAACTCACGCGGTTTAGTCGTTAGATTACTTTGATTCGCGACGGAGATTGCAAGCAATAACCTGTTTAACGCGATCGTACGAGTTAGAAGAAAATTCTGTTCCCTTGTCGACGATATTTGATTGTGCAAGTAAATGCAAAAGCTCTAATTATTCTAACAGAGTTAAGCATTATTCGAATCCTTTCGCATAAATATTTATCTAAAATAATTATTCAAACGACCTCTTTTTCTTATCTAACTGATTTTTTATTTAAAAAAAAACCTTAGACAGCCAAATTGCTATCCGGACAAATGCTTATTAGTTAATTCTTATCTCTTATCCGCTGTGCGAATAAAATTTTGCCCAACTCTGCTCTCTGTATCAAATTATGAACATATTGGTAGAGCAAGGTTTAAGAAATTATAAATTTCTCCATTTTGTTCAGAGTATTTCCCGCATTCCTAAGACACGAAGACGCTGTTAGAAATTTATAGAGCTCTTCTATGCACGTAAAAAAAACACCTAGATGTCGTGCTACAACTGCACGAGTCCGACAGAAACTGTATCGTTTTTCTTGAATCGACGAGGAAGAAGGGCGGCGCCGAGAAGGGGTTGCGTCGATCGGCAGTCTTAATCCGGGTCCCGCCGATAATTTATCGCGCTTAACGAGAGATTAAGAGATAACGCGGTTCAATAACGTTCGTTGGCCGCGGCGCGGCGCGGCGGATCACGTGAATCGCCAGAAGGAACGAAAGTAGCTCCGGGGATAATTATTTGTAGCCGCGGTTAACCGTATGTAATTTCGAGAGTCGGTAGCAGCAATCGATCATCGGAGATCAGATACAAGAGAGTCCGGCCGGATAGCGGATCCTCCGCCGTCGGAGGAGGAGCAGCACCGAGAAACTGAAGAGATAAGCTCGCCGCATGGGGTACTCGTAATTATCGAGACAAGAACGGTCAATGATCTTTTCGGAGCTACCCGTTCCGCCGCGTCATCGATACCGCGCGATCCCTGTGTCTACGATTCCGCCGCGCGGTTCTTGATCTTCCGCGTCCGGCCGCGTCGATGATCTATCCTACGAAGGCTCCCGAAGACAAAGGAACGTCTTCCGATCCCTGCGTCCCACGTCGAACAGTTCGAAATCGCAAAGCCTTTAGAAGAAACGCTCGACGGCGTTAAAAAGCAGCTATTCCATAGAGTGCAAAACTGTCCGAGGGCAACGATGTATGTATATGGTTATGTTAGTATAAGTCACTTGCATTCTTATTTTCGTTCTACAGAGTTTTACATACTGTTCATTACTAATGCATTTAAGATAAAAAAAAGTAGCTCGAATACAATAGAGCGGTGACAGAAATTTAAATAAAATAATTAAAGGAAAAAGGAAATGTCTATACAGCTCCTGTACCTCGCAATTAATGCAGATAATTTTAAATTTGCATAATAATCCATAAGCTATTCGTTACTTTAGTTACTATATTTAGTATTCTATTGTATGACAATTTCGCTGAACAGGCGAGCACACGCCGTGCTATAATTGTTTAGGTTGAATAAACATTGAACGGCAACAAAAACTGTCTTCTAACCGCATATTTATCGTCAGCCTTATCCAGGCCGAACTTTGAACGATGCGCTTTTAACACATTGTTCGGGAAGGTCGCGCATACATGACTGTCGCAATTTATCAAATGAAATTTGTCCGCATCGTTATTATAGCTAATAAGATACGACGCAGTATTTAACGAATCAACGAGCTTTCGTCGCAGTTCGTTAATATTTTATGAGAAAGATACATCTCATTCGACCCTCCCATTTATGTCACTCCAAATGCAAATAAGGAGACCCGATATTTCCATTCCTCGGCTCTCGTTTCACATTTACTTCGCGGATGTCTTACTATTTTAGCGATTCGCAATCATCGCCATCCTCGTTGCCATTCAAGAATACTTTTGCACCCGTTGATCTCTCTTGATCCCTCGGACTCTTTCTAACTACTCCGTTATCTTCTACAATTAGGCGTCGACAATTTAGACCCGTGAGTCACCACTTGACCATTCAATAATGTAAAATAAACATTTGTTCTTACAATAATTAGAAGTCTGAATTGGTACGTTTAAAGTTTAAAAACGTACTGTGATTATTTTATCGATAAAATTGAACTTATTATTTATTAAAAGACCGTTTCAAGATGAAAATACCACCGACCTGAAACATCTTAATACTTATGATTCTGTTCGCGTTGCCAAGCTCAAACCAGCATTCTATAAAATTCTCAGAGTGATAAGGGTTAATAGACGCATCTTGGTTGACTTTGACCCGTAGCCCAAAACGGGTTACCGATGTCTGTTCCACACAGTCTCCGCTAGATTTCCATGAAGACTGTTGATCCCAGCAAACCAGAGACCAGGTGGTATCAGCAAACAGTATCCGTTAGACCGAGCCGGGGTGATCGGTATCCAAGCAAGTTGCCATTTTCCATTGGTCTCCGTCCCTTTCTCTCAGACTTGGTTCGCTGGGAGAGGTTTCGCCAAGGGAAACCCGTCGAGCCGCCCGATCAGAGTCTCGAAAAGGGTGGACGGCAAGGGCTGCGAGGAGCAGCGGGGAGGCGTAGCCATGGGACACCGAGGATTGGCGGGTGGTTGGCGCGCTCCGATTGGCAGAGCCGGGAGGCTCGAGGCGGGTCGGGTTTCGGAGGCGGTCGTTTCGAAACGACCGGTTCACCCAACGCAACGATCCGAGAAGGTGGTGGAGGCCGCGAACCATTCGAAAGTCCTGGGGGCGGTGGGGGAAGTCACCTTGCCGTTCCTTCGGAGCCGGCCGATCCGATCCGAGCGAGGAAACGGCCCCACACACCGGTCCGCGCAGCCGCAGCGTACGCCTCTCCTCTCGCTCCGTTGTGAACAAGACCCGAAGCCTCTCCGCCACAGTGCCGCGCTCAGGCTCGCGCATCGTTTCATCCCTTTTTTACCCCGCTGTTCGATCTTTCGGGCCCGTCGAAGCCGGTCGGGAGCGGTCCTTCCTCGCCGGCTGGCACCCGCCGCTCCTCGGCGAGCGTAGTCGCGAACCATCGGCCGTTCGCGTGACTATTCTCGGTCCCCGTGGATCGCCCGAGCCCCGCAAGGTGACGGACCCGTGCCCGATCAGTGTCAACGTGCCTGGACCCGACCGAGACGAGCGCTCGGCGAGATTTACCTGCTCGGACTCATCGAGAACAATCCTGTCGACGCATCAAGGTCAGTGAACGCACACATGCACGCAGTGATTGATTGCCGCGGGTTTCGGCTGATCGATGGCCCTCCGGATCCCCACCTTGACAGTTCGTCGGTGGTCGGCTCTGATTTTCAATGGAGATTCTGCGAGATAGTAGCGTGTACGTGTTCGCTCCATGTAAATTGTTTGTGTGGAGTAGTACGGTAGTGCTGCGCTAATTGTCCGTCATTATCCCTACCAGTTTTGTACCCGACGTGCGTAAAGTAGACGAGCACTCGACGACTGACCGTCGTTACACTCCAGTTGCTCAATCGCGATTTTTGTGAAAAGCTAGCAATAGTCTCGCTACATCGAAGTAGACAGAATAATAGTGACTTGTTAACGTCATCGTACACACCAATTTGACATTCAACGAGTAGGTTGTTGAATTGCGATTACAATGGGCGGCGATTCTTCTGAGAGGCTACTAACACCGGTTTCTAGAGATGAGTGTATTATAGATGTATAAA
Organism: Augochlora pura; assembly: GCF_028453695.1. NCBI lineage: Eukaryota > Metazoa > Arthropoda > Insecta > Hymenoptera > Halictidae > Augochlora > Augochlora pura. The sequence continues at coordinate 25,555,737 of NC_135781.1, forward strand.
TGGGCGCAAGGTAATGATAGAGAATTTGCATAGTTACAAGATTCTATCTTTGTTAATTTGTACAATTAATCAGTTTGCAAGATTGTTTAATATTAATTACATTTAACCAATCAGATGTTAAACGTATTTGGAAATTTCCGACACTGGTGAATTGAATAATCGAGGATTTATTTTACGAGTAACGCTACATTAGTTGTCCATCACCGTCCCCACCAATGTTCACGAAGTATGCCAATTAACTGGTTACAATTTTCGATGTAACGATACGTGTGAAACTGCAGGTGTAGATGCTCGATAATCCGAAAGTCGAAGCACAGAATTACAGCAGTGCCTCGTCAGCTGATCGTCGCGATCCCACCAATTAGTAACAGGGAAGCAGTTTTCCGATTTGAATTTTACTCAGTGTATCCAATAGAAGTCATAGACGATAAGTGTAAAATATTATACGTTGTCAGCCTATGATTTTCGAGGCATAAAACATCCGAGTTTATGTGCTGCGAAACGTCGCATTAATCGACACTCTCGATGAAAACGAAGCACGCTCCGATTTCATGGAATCAGAGCCTCGAGCCTTGATGCGCGAGTGACTGTCATCAGCCGCTATGAATCCTCGCTGCTCCGCCTCCCCACCCCGACAACAACCAGTAACCCTTTGCTCACTTTATTCTTCTACTCTTTTATACGATCGTTCGCCCCGTCGATTCAAGTATTACTGAATATTTATCGCTTCGCACAATGTCTCGTCGAACGTAAACCGCGGGAAACGCGATAATGGAGTTTTACGCTCGGCTTTACTGTCCCTTGCTCGTTGTTAAAATGCCTTTTGCCTTTACGGCGCGATAACTTAGAGAGCCGACCATCCGACTGCGTAATTTTCTTGGTATTCGATCCGGTCTGCTCGCCGATCGACAAATGTAAAAGAGAATTAAATCGATCGGAGGAAATCGTCGTTGATGATAGCGTTCTCGTCGCGGTGCGCGAACTCGTTTCTGTATTCGAGCCGACTTGGCAACGCTCGGTTCGCGCGCCGAGACCGTACCGTCGGAACTGGCTCGAGGCGATTCTATGTTTAGGCAATTTCATTTTTAATGTTCATCAGGTATCTCGAGAAAAAAGACGACGGAAACGATTCGAATGTTTTAATGATAAACGTCGATGTCTTCATCCACGTCGTTGGTATTACCACTAAAGCGATAACAGTTTTATCGATCCTGTTAGCCTTACTTCTGTCTCCGACACTTGGGGCTCATTAAATTAACATCGGTGGACAATCGATACCGTCAACTACGCGTGTCTATGCAATTCAGCTCGCAATGTAATTTACTGAAATTGAAATTCGTAGCATGAGTGAAAGGTAGCATCGTGAAAAATCAATCGGAGCAAATCATTTTTATCATGCGTAGAGACGATTTAATACCGGAGACCGTTCCCAAAATTCTCACTGCTCGTCAGGGTCCGCGAGCTTCTCATAACTCGAGGAACATTAGACAGTCCCGAGAGATTGAATCGGAAAGTGCGTGGCAGTCGGTTGCAGCAACAACCGGTTAAGAGGATGCAGCGATGCGGTGCGATGCGATGCGATGCGCGCGCGTTAGACGGGAAATTAACATTGCAAATAAGCGTCCGACACGTCGAAATGGGGATGCGGCCGCGGGTTGCTACAGGGACAAGGAAATAATTGAGCTGCGGTTTTTTGGGTGAGATCAGCTCGCGGAGCCCTTCGCTTCGGCGAGATTATGAGTAATGCGTTCTTTGGCACGTTCTCCGACCAGTGGTTCTTCGTCCCGACCCTCTCGCGCCGACTCCCCGGCCCCTCTCCTCCCGTCCCTCCTCTCCGCACCCTTGTCCTTTTGGGAAGCTGATAGAGACCAGCTTTCTCGGCTCGGTCGTCCCATTAGCGTAATGGCTCTCGCCATATAGTCTTCGCATTTAACCCACCGAATTCTCGTTCATCTTTACTTCGGGCATAATTTCTTCGCTGCTTCGCTCCTTAAATGTTCCTTAGAATTTCGTCGCCACCTCACTCGCTTTCTCACTCCATCGAACGAAGAAGACGCTTTTGTTTAAGCCGAGAGCATTCATCCGATTAGTATCGTTATCGTTGACAAAAATTTGTCCTAGAGAACTTGTTCGTCGTGTGCAAAATGTTCAGAATGGGCGGGGTATAGCGGTTCTGGGAGGAGCCACGAAAGTACCCCACGGTTACAGGGAAAATAATTACAGAGCATAAGAGACAAGGCCAGGAAGCTTGAAAACTGCCTTGTCTTCTTCGTGTAAAATGTTTTAAATAGGCGCAGTTTGGTGTCTCTAGTCTCTAGAAAAGTTACCTTGAGAGCAACGTTCGATTCACTCGATATCGAACAATACGCCGAGAATATCAGAAAGCTAGAAATCTCTAGCTAAAAATAGTCGTGCACTGTTTGCACAAAATATCTCAATTGGGCGTGGTTTGGACACTTTAGACGGAACCAAGATAGTATCTCACGTGTGTTTGACCTACCTTAAGGAAAACATTCGACGCACACCTCGTCAAACATTGAATCAAGGATGCTGATAAGATACAAATCTATCTGTCTCGTGATTTCTTTGCGAGATGTCGCAAGTGGGCGTGGCCTAGGGGCTCGTAGGAGCGAAGTCAGTGCATCGCAGGACGATCTTCGCCTGAATCTGGTGCAGAGAACGCAGACGGCTCTGGTTAGACTCCGAATAACTTCTATGAGCGACTGTACACCCGTTGCCGGTACTAAAGTATAAGTTCCGATAGCGGGGGCAGGTTTTAATAAGAGAAGGATTGAGAGCTCCTCGTACCTGCACTACCACGAACCGGTGGGCTCTTCCCCTGTCGCGGGACGACCAGATAGCAACAATAAATAACTTGTCCCTGTGCCTGGGCTAAAAGCATCCCACCGATCCTGTTGGTGGCCACCTCTACCGGCGATTCCACCGGCCCCGCTTATCGATACTTGTCCCCCGGCGTTTACCGTCCTATCATTTTCCATCGAGCCCGACTGTCCTCCCCGCGCCTTCAACCCTCCAGCTACCCTGCGGATTCCGCGTCGTTGCTGCAACAGTTGAAACCCAATTCCGCTCTCATTAGAGGTGCTCGTGATTTCTCGCTTAAATTATTTCGAATCAACGCGTGACACGGGTATGGTAAATCAACGCAGCGGTGCAGTAAATCGTAAAAGTGTTCGCAAGCATGCGCGAATTTTACTCGATTCAAATGCATTGGTTCCTATCGTTGATTGGGAGCTGGCCTTTAATGCTGAACTTACCGCGACAATTAAATAGCACCGATCCGACATTTTTCATTTCAAAGTTATTGACATTATGCAGACTTTTTTTCTTTGTTATGAGTTGAATCAATTTATTTATTATTCTGCGTTTTTAGTGGAACCGAGTAAAGTTGATTGAAAACAGTGCACGGATTAAAAGAAACTGAGCACGTCGGTGCATGTATTTGAATTTATTAAAATTATTAATGACAGAACAAATTCCAAAGCATGATTTCTAGTTCCTATAATTGTAAATAATTATTATTCTGCGTAAATATCTAAAGATCTGCAGTCAAATTATAATAAACGTGACACAGGGTCTAGGTAATTCAGTTTTATAATTTTTATCTATCAACTCACGTCATACATATTTAGTATTCTGAATGTTTATTATTAAAATTGGTTATACAAGCTCCACCCATGGATACGATTAACTGCAGGTGCACTTATGGCATTCCTCGTTTTCTAGAATCAATGATAAAATGCTTACAAAAACCGAGTAAACCTTGACGAAGCTTCTGACGCATCAGAAAAACTCTCCAACTGCGACCAACATTTGAACAGAGCCTACAAATGCGGTGATTATTTACTCTTTAACAATAATACTTAACTTCGTCAGACGTTCACTCCGGTGAGAGGAGTTTGTTCGGACGTTTCCGCGGGGCTGGTCGCACGATTTCATTCCTCGCGGCCGATTGTAAGCGGAACGCTACCCGGCGACCGTTAAATTTCGTTAATTGCCGCGTCGACGTTACGCGCGACTTCGCGGATACGCGGCATCGCAGCCAGCGTAATTAAAGAGATTTGCAACGGCTGTTTTTGCAAAACCGCAAACAACCGGCGGTCTTGCCGTGAGAGAGTTTAGGACCGAGCTGTGGACGCGCGTGCACACGCGGCGGCTCGGCTCGGCTCGCCGAGCGGGATATTTCGAAATCGCGGATATTATGTGTTCGATTAGTATGGAACGGAGACTAACGGTGACTCGTCGATAACGAGCGTCGCGCGAAACCGTTTTCACATCGGCTATTAATCACCGGGGAAACTGTAGCGATATTGCCGGGCAGATGAAAGTGTTCACAGGCGTTGATCCGAGTGAAGTATCGCTTTTACCGATCGACCAGACTTCGGAGAAGAAGGGAAATGTCGTCGACCCCTTGTTCTATCATTTCTTTGGAAGCCGCGTTGTTCTAGGATTTCTTTAACTCCGAGTGTACGAAACCCGTCGAAATGACGGGTCAGCAATTTTTTAATTCACCGTTATTCAGAACGTGTAGATTTGTTACATTTGTGACTTATTTATTGGATATGCTTGTTGCTTGCAGCGAATATTATAAAACTTGTTCAAAATCAGAATAAATGTTCATAAATCTAGTGTCAAAAGCTACGCTACTTTCAACTTTTTCATCGTTTATCATTTTCTACAGGAAATACAGCATTTATATTTACTGTATACGCTAACATGATTTAATGAATGAACATTCCTGACAAAGGAATTGAATTTTATTTCGATTTGAGTATCTTAAAGTATTCATCGAAATGTAGGATTCTGTGTAATGAAATTTAAATTGAAGAGTTAAGATTTACCGTGCTCGGTTCGTTTTCAATTTTCTTGCACTTCGTGGATTCCAATTAAGATTACATCGCGTAATAGATTAGCGTAAGAATTAATTTTCAAAGCTGACCTTACAGTGTTAACGATATTCATGCTTCGTAAACTCAAATCGAAATCTCCTCGACGAATATTATGAACCAAAGGGTTTGCGGTCGAGTGATGTCTCTACGGGACCGCCAGAAATTGTCCTATCACGGTTTCAATTAAATTTAATATTATAAACATTTATGTATACGTAAAAACTTGTTACGTGAAATGGAAAAATATGTTCAGATATGTGTATAAAGATATGTTGAAAAATGTATATAAAAGTATACGAACAAATATATGTCAGTTCGGGTTAAAATGATTCAAACAGCAAACGAATAATGTTTATCTGACTTGAAAGACTTCGAGAAAATAATCGGCGGTAACAATCCAGAACTTTCGAATCAGTACAGTCATCTCTACACGGAAGAACGACACACCTGCGCCGATTAGATTCGCTCCCGCTAAAATCGTCGCACCTATTTTTGCTTCCATCTTCGGAGACCGAGCACGCGCGAAAGAAACGCGCTAGTATTTACATTGGAGTTCGATCAGCGGAACAATGGACGCGCGCCGGTTCGTAAACGCGTGTCGGATCACCTTGCGGGGCGATCGGTGGATCCGGCGCGGCGATCATCGATCTTTCGATCGGCGAAAAAACGGTCTGCCCCCGATCATGGAGAGCAATCTGTGCCCGAGGCGAGCAAAAGAGAGCCGCTGCGCGCGAAAAAAGAGAGGGCCCGACGATTGCTCGACTGTGAACTCGTAAACGGTAGTGGTCGGGTTTGGAAACCGGAAGTGACGCAGCCGGGTAAGTGGCAGTTATCGATAGCCTATGGTTATGTCGAAAGCGCGCGTTTTCGTCCGGAGTCTCGACACCAGGGAGGCAACGGTCATAGAACGAACGAGGAGCGAGCGAAGCCAGAGACAGGGAACGCGAGAGAGAAACGCCGAGTCGGTAATAGTCGAAGAGGGAGGGCAGAAGGGCAGGAGGGGGAGAGGAGGGCGGAACGCGAGAAAGCTCTAATCTAAGCGAACAAAGACCCTTCCAGTAAAGTGGAAACCGGAGGAATCATCCCCTTAAATAATAGAGCGGTCTCGGAGGCAGTAAACTTTTTACAACCCCCGTCAACGTTTCCCTTTTTTCGCCCCGCGTTCCGCGCCGCGCGTCTGCCTCCGCTCTCCGGTGCCTGTCCTCTCTCTGTCGTCCTTCTTTGGTGCCGCGGCGCGGCCGTTTTGCTTTGCTCTTCTTTCAATAATCGCGCTCGCGCGGCACCGAGAAATTCCGTTTTCATCGGAAATCTAATATTCTCCGGGGTGATCGTAAATTCGCGAGCTAATAACTATCGTCCGCGTCGAATTCGTTCGACCGATTCGCGCAACATCCGCGTCACAGGATATGATTACAAGAGCACCGCGATGGATTATCGTCCACCGGTAATTGCCGCCGCAGCGGTGCATAATAATTATCATCACCGGTACCGACGATTAATCTGGTTGATTTCTGGAGACGCTGATCCGAGACGGTCTTGTTTTAACGCGTACGGATATCTATGTAGACGCACAGATACGTACGCACTCGTGCGTGTATATTTAAAACTGTACAGCTTCTCGCGCGGCAGCCGCGAATAATCGATCGGCGGTCGAACAAAAAGGCGCGAACTGATTCGCTTTCTCTCGCGTTTCTACCGAAACTAGATGCACGCCGCAGACCGAGCGCGGTTATGGGATTAGATTGACGGGTGTCCGGATGCCGTCGTTTTAGTTCCCCGGCCGATTAATCTAGCCGGGATTAATTAAAGCCTGGTCCTTGCTTATCAATTTTTCTACGGCTACTTTTTGGAGCTTGATCTAATCTCGCACAGCGTCGTTAATTAGTTTCTCAAAATAAAAGTAGGATATTCGCGTATAGAAACTCAAGGACAGTTTTCTACATCGTTTGCAAGATGTTAACACGTCACGATCTAGACGATTAAAAGTAGCAATTTTATTAACTGCTCGTTAAATTTTGGATGACTGAAAATATTAAAAATTTAATAAAAATATTCAATAGCCGAAACTTTAACTTATTTTATATTAAGGATGTCTCTTTTTGAGGCCGTCTACAAGCAAAAGTTTTCACATTAATAGTTCGATCCGTGATGTGTTAATCCATTGTGCTTGAAGCAAAATTAACGCACAGTTTAAAATAGTTTTTCTGAATTGCATCTCATGCATAGGAAATTTAATTTTGTGACTCATGTAACAGTTACGCTTTTAACAGTTCTTCGAATATAAACAGATTTGATTAGTAAAATTATATTGAAACGTGACACAAGAATTTTCAATGGCACCTCGAAGTGGCCACTCGACTGCAAATGATTAATATTTTTTCTGACGTTCCTACCATGTTGTACGTCACCTGTCGGTTTGTTCTCGTTTGTTTCATTACATAAGTTGTTTATTCACCGTAATTGGAAACAGAAGGAAAACGTCCTGCAGCGATTGAGGAGACAGTTATATATAGAAATATTATCCGTCGTTTTCGTCGTCGTTCCTGTCTGCGGGATTTTGTCGGAACCGTACGAAATCGTTGGATCGCTTATGATTGACTGGCTGCGCGTCGAGTAAATTTTCAGGGCAGCTTAATGGACGATTAATCCGAAGGTAGTTGCAGTCGGAATAAATTTGCACGCGATTAGCGGACGGACGGCGATTTATGCGTGGCGGCCGGACATCGGTAAATTGAATCAGGTAGGAGGAAAAGGAAGAGGGTTTCAACGTTGTCGCGCGGAATTGAATCGGACAGCTCGCGAGTATCGAAGCGTCACGACGAAGTCGTTCCTCGATCGTCTCCGGTCGTCTCGACCGCCGTCGTTACAAATAAACATTTCGACGCGATGCGACGAGAAGAAAGGATCGATCTGGCGACGATTTCCTCCATCGGTTTACCGGAAGTTCGAGGAATCCTCGCGATCGATCCACCGTGACCGGCGCGAGTCGGATTCGCGAGGGTTCAGCCGATAATGAGAGTTCCTGTTAACTCCTTCTGTGCCGTTGGGTCTCGGTGTCGGTGTACAAACGTGGCAACAATAACAGCGCTGCGGTCGCGGCTCCAGAAAAACGGCGTGCTCGTTCGAGCACGGAGAACAGCTTTATAGTGGCGTGAATTATTTACTCTCGCCCGGTTTTTCGACCAAATTGTTATCCGCCGTCGGCGGAACGCGTAAAATCGTCGGACGGCTTTTGCGGGCAGCGCGCCACGTCGTGCGCAGAGCAGAGCAGAGCAGAGCCGTGCCGAGTCGAGTCGCAAGTAGCGGCAGAGCAAGGCAAGGCACAGCGCGTTAATTAGAGCAGAAACTTATTAAACGTACAGAGTCGGCCGCGCGCGAAATACGTGCTTATAATTGTTCGGCGAAAGGAAAACGCTATGTCGGTCATTGAAACTTCTTCCCGTCGGCGGCGCGAGAAAAAAGCGCTGTCCCGGCCGATTCCGTGCGAGCCTAATCGATGAATACTGTAGACGGACGGGAAAGAACGTCTGACCAGAACGGAAATTGCATTGTGGAGTCAACCGCGCGAGCCTCGAGGCGTCCTAATGTTTTTCTAAGCATAATTGTCTTAACACAATGGTCTTAACAGAATTATTCAATATTTATACTTCTACAGTAGCAACGTACACACTTTTGCATCGACTCTGAAATATTCCGACGAAAATGTGCTGCAATAACGGTAGATAATTTAAACGCAGTAATATTAAAATAATAAAAAATTAAATTACGTTTGCAATGGAATGGAGTAGCATTTTAGCATTTTCTTCAATAGAGACATTTTGATCTCGAGAACTAATAATTTCTTTGCGATAGTATCCTAATAATTTTTTACGTAGAACGAAGAAGGGAATTGATTCGTGCGATGAAAAATATGCATTTATATTTGATGAAATGATGTAATTGTTTGCAGATATAGTACCCCTCGAGATATTTTTCTTCCTGCTTTGGCATTTTTTCGTGAATGACCTGAAACAATTGCGCAGACCACCTTTAATGTAATATTCTGCGATCTAAAGGCTATTATTGCCCGTTCAATTAATAAATAACGATAATAATGCCATCAAGTATTAACCATTTCTGTTCGCGATCGAGATCTTGCGATGAGATTTGTTAATACGTTACGCGTTACAGACATGCATCGAAGTGCAAAATGTTCGTACGACACACAAGGATCGATTACGCATATAATATGGAAGTCAGATAATAGAATAATGTTGGCCATTTGCTTGTACCATCCATCTGGAAGTCGGAACCCACAATTGGCTATCAAGAGGGTGAGCCGGATCGTGTAGTAGGCAGACTGGTGGCAGCGTTTCGTTCGCCGTCAGTGTCGTCCAGCTGCGGAAAAAAGCGTGTAGAGCGTAGGGCATGCGGGCGCTATCTTGGCTCGCGAGCAGATAGAAACGCTTCGACGTAGCGGCGTGTTCGCGCCGGTAAACGTTACGCCAGCTTGATGGAATACTCAATTAGACGGTCCCGCGTCCGTACCCCTATTCGAGATAATTAATAGCGCGCCTCGTTGGAAAATGCCCGCCTCGCTTTCAGCTGGCGCGCGGAGCGGCGCGGCGCGGCGCGGTGTGGAGCGGAGCGGAGCGGCAACCCGGGCACGCGAGCCGTCGCGACTCGCGACTCGTCGATTGTCCGTCATTAAATAAATTATCTTCGACGCGCGGTGTCAATGCTGCAGTCACGCTACATCCGAACGGTACATACCGCGTGTCCGCAGGTAGACAAACGGGAAAAATCCGCGGCGGGAAGCGATAAAAGCCCGGCAATATCCTTAAACAATAACCATAATCCGCCGTTGGTTACGACACGTTTGTCTTTTATCGATTACTTTGCATAAGTTTCCAGTTATCGACAGTCGCGCAATAAGCGAGAGAAACGCGACGCGACGCGACCCGTCGCTTTTTAGTGCCTATGGACCGTTTCACTCGACGACACAAAACGGGAAAAGAAAGAAAGTGAAAGAGAGAGAGAGAGAGGAGGAGGAACGAAAAAATAGAAAAAACCGCCTCGCGACAAATTGCTTTATGGCGTCGGCCGCGACGAACGCCACGCTATGCATCTCCGCGTCGTAAACTTGCGTTATTTAGGGCTTCAATTAAAATTTTAGCCGGTCGAACGGGTTCGAAAAACAACGCGACGTGGAACCCCGTCGGACGTTCGACTCCGTCGACGATGCATCCACTCCGTCGATATATATCAAGCTCGTCGTCTTTCGATACATTTATTGCGATGATTATTTGCGACAGTTATTAGCGTCTGGCATTTTGCTCGTATATTTTTTCCGATTAGAACTCGACGGCAACAATTTAGTTATACTGCACAGCCAATGGCCCGTATATCAGCGTGCATTAATTCTGTAGTTACAGTGGACTTTCCGATGAACTGACAGACTCAAGAATACGACAAATAGATTATAGATACTACGATTATTATTCGATATTTATTGCATCATGATATAATTTTGCAATAATTCATTGATTCTTAATACTTCATCCTCCGGAGGTCTGTTAATAAGATTTTTAATGATTATGATATACTATGAACAATCTTAAAATTCTTTTTACATTTTTGGAACATTAGATAATATATTACCAAGTTATTAGATAATATATTCAATTATTATTTTAAATTATTAGATAATGTTACTGGCGATGGTTCAATTTAAATAATTAGTTCTGCTAAAGATCTTATTAGCTGACATTGTTCTCATCGATCAGAAATTTTGTAAAATCCACGGATGACACGAACAGTTGATTAAAAACGTGAATCGATAGATGCATAATAACGTTCCGTCACATAAAATCATATGGATGAGAATCTGGTTATTTCTGTGAATTCAAGTCTGTTCGAAACAGATCGCCATCGTATCACACTTTTCATACTTGCACATTGTCACAAATGGACGAATTTTTATTCCTATTTTATTCGTTTAACCCTCAACTGACGGCGTCCGTCAAATCGACGTCTTATCGGCCTGCGAAACAAGCCAGAAAAATTTTGGTCGCCGCTCAATGTTCGCGACTGATAGTTCCGCTGCGTGTCGAGCACCCGCAGAGGCGATTCCGTCAACCAATCGAAGCCGGAGATAAGGAACGACGTTCCCGGGGCGGAAGAATGTCGAATCGATCGAACGTACGCGCGCCGCCTTCAAAAGTGTGCAATTACGTAAATTTTTGGCGAGCCTCGTATCGGCGGCTATTAATAAGCGAAATAAATATAGATAAGCCGGCGAATGCTCGGAGGGTCTCCGGTAATCGAAGACGCGCGGAAGACAGAAGGGGAGGGAGGTGGATGACGGTTGATCGCTAAACGAAATCACGAAACTCGGTCGTTGGGAAGATGCGAAATGGTAGAGACAGCTGATATACACGGGATAGGCAGGGCCAGAGTAGGGCAGAGAGCAGAGCAGAGATCAGAGCAGAACGGAGCACCGGCCTGGACCAGGGGTTGTCATTAACTGGGAGCTCGCTCGAGAGATAACCACTACCTGCCACCATACCGGGGCTCATTTTCCTCGCTATACCCCCACCCCGTTTCTCGCTGGCTCCGCAACTTGCTACGGCTCATTACAAAAAGCACGTGAGCCCGCTGCTGGCTATTTATTTCCGAATGGTGCATATCACTTTTCGTAATGGGCCCCGCGAAATTAAAAGTATGCCCTCCGGCACCGAATCGTGCATGCATACCGTTGCATATCGTACGAGCAAGCCGCGTCAGGGACCGATACGCGTCCGTCCTCCTCCCCTTTTGTCTCTCTCTCTCTCTCTCTCTCTCACACTCTTTCTCCCTTTCTCTTTATCGTTCTCTTTCTCTCTCTCTCTTTTTATGCAACATTTTTTCTTCTTTCTGTATTCCATCTGCCTCTCAACCGTTTTGTGCATCCTCTCGAATGGTGCGCTCCACGCATGCTCATTTTCAGTGATTCAATTTCCATTAGACCACGTGCACCGAAAACTGAAAAAAATCGGCCGGACATTCCTTTCCCCCCTCCGAATCGCTTTAATTAGGGGTCATTAGTGGCCGCCGCGGCGGACGTATCTCCAGCGATTTTTCGCCGGATGGAGGAAGATGGACCGTTCGTTTCGAGGGAATCGCAGGGCGTAATTCTTGATCCATCTGTGTCACCGTTCGAGCCATTGGAAATGCCCAATTTAACGGTCTCCGAACAGTTTTAGTCTACGATTATTAAAACCATTGACGAGTTTCACGGATATATGAATTGCTAAATTTCTTGCTGTTGTAATATTCGTATTATAATATAATAAGCATCTTTCTATTATAACAAGCGTCTCTCAATTATAATAAGTATCTTTCTACTGTAATAAGTATCTTTCTATTACAATAAGTATCTTTCTATTATAATAAGTATCTTTCTATTATAATAAGTATCTTTCTATTATAATAAGTATCTTCCAATCAGAACTCGTCATTTTCTACTCCGAATCTCCGCATCCTCGAATAAGCTGATCAAAGTATAGTGATTCGTCCGCTAAGAGGAAGTCCTGCAGATTAACCAGTTAGCTGTTGCAATCTCTTCGAAAAGTGTGCAAGTTACTGTAATTATACTGTACGTGGCCGATGTTCGTCATATCTTTCGCTGAAATACGACGCTTTCATAAAATATATAATTTAATCAAGAATATGAAAGTACACGACCCTCTTAAGCAGCTAACTGTTTCTGACGAGCATACCCGTCGCGAGAAAATGGCGACACGCAAGTTTTTTAATTCATTAAACTTATTACAGAAAGGAAGAACTATTTAGGTCGGCTTCTATTTCGCGCAGGCAATTTTTCTTTCGCGTGAACATTCGGTGTCGCAACAGTGACTGCAGAGCCAGTTCAGTGATTCGGCGGTTCGATTTCGTGTCCTAAACGAAGCGTTTACATGATCGTAAACGTTTAGCACTTTTTTCGGGAGAGGTGAATTCATTTCTGGCCGCTCGAAGCAACGTATCCAGCAATTATGAGTCAGAGTGGTCGGAAGAAGGTCAGGGTTCATCGCGCAGCTTCTTTCACGGACAGCTGCGCTTCGGCCATTAACAAACGCTCGTGTACCAACGCGGTTCGATTCCTTTTTTTCTCTCTCTTCTCTCTCCTCTCTCTCTCTCTCTCGTTCCTTCTCTTTTTCCCTCTTTGTATTTTGTGCTTTCTGTGTTGCTATCGCGAGGAATGCGGCGCCGCGCAAGAACGCAGCTACGCGTAGGACGATGACGAGCGGAGGAAATGGAATTTTCGTGGCTAATTGAGTTTAAACATGTGAGAGAGAACCCTCGCCGTGCCTCGTACAGGTGTTTCGACGAGTTAATGCGACCTGGGAACGCCTCCCGGTAGGAAACCGCCGGTTGTCCGGCCGCTCGATGAAATTAATAATCTCCGTTGCTTTCGATCTGCCTTCCGTTCACCGTCCAAAAAGATTCTTGAAAGCCGAACTCCTGCAAGATATTGTTTTCCTGTTGTCAATTTTTATACCGGCGACAGCTGCAGATAAATATCTTATTGAACTTGCGCGTACATTAATTGCACCGCGTCTTAACAGATGGGGAATGCTGTAAATTCGTTTCCAACGAGTTTGACAAGCAGGGCTTGTACTTGACTGTAATTTAATTGCAGACTTTTATTAATGACGGTTATTTAGTCAACTTTTCACTTTCGTTTAAGTTTTTAACATAATATAGAATTATAAAATAATTTTTAATTCTGTCGTTTTCTGTTTCTGCATGAATACATGGAATTTCTGTGACTTTATAATTTTTCTTAGAGCAGAAAAATTCAATGTAGACAGTAATCGTTGCTGTTAAATCAATTAAAAGTTTTGACGATCCCAGATGAACAGAATCGAACTAGAATAACGTTTTCATTGGATCTAATGAAACGGAATGAAATTTCAGTTGAAATAGAATCAAATGGAATGAAATTCCTGTTCAAGAAAGAACAGAATGAAATCAAAATTAAATTCGTGTTCATTGCAACGTGAAACTAAAAATAGAAAAAAAAAGAAAAATATATTACATAAAACGAAACGAGCTTCGCGTGAATACATTCTAATAGAATAAAATCCCTCTTAAGTAGCTTTTAAATAGAATTCCGATGTAATGGAATGAAAATAATGTACAATAAAGCGAAACAAAACTAGCGTTTCATTCCAAGGTTTTTGAGCCAGTGAGGTGTGAAGAGAAGTCAAATGATATCCTAACTTGTTCACCGTTCGAGGTATAATCGCGTGGCAAGTTTAACCGACATCAGTAGCTGCAATTTTCCCGGCTGGCACCTATGATAATTTTATTATCTCTGCAACAGTGTATTCAACGGCATTGGATCGGCGCGTACACCGCTCATTATCATTTCTAATGCAGGAATATGTAAATGCATAAATCGTTGGCCGAACAGATGAAAAACAAGCTGCCGGTAGAGTACGCGAGGCCGAGAGCCAATTCACACGTGCCAGTTTCCCGCGCGTTCGCTCGCTCGCTCGCTCGCTCTGTTCGCTGGTTCTCCAGTGATTTTCTCGCACGCTCGCGATCATAAACATATTTCATACCCGAAACTGGTACGATCGTTTTCGCAACAATCATTGTTATCAATACGGATTACGGTAGACTCCGTATAAGGAATACGAGCAGATGTATTTTTGATCATTCTTGTCTCGGAGCCCACTTTAACATATTCTTCAAGAAAATTTTTATACAAATAATCGGAGCGTTGTAATTGATACATAAAAATAGCAATTTTATCGAACAGGTGGTTTCCTGAAGGAAAATTTAAGGATGCATTTTGTCCTGGTGCAACTGATCTTCGTTTTAATTTGCGAACTTCATAATAATAATATAATAATAATGTACAGTCGTTTAACGTGATCAATCCTTTGTTATGCAATGCAACAATACGATAACAATCAAGCAGAGTGTAAACGTGGTATCAAAGTACGGTACATTAAGTAATTACTACAAGTGCATGGTTGCTAATGATCTCATGGTTGATGCAGCTTGAAAAATTAATTGAAAAAAAGATAGAAGAAGAAAAATAGAGGTGTTATGACAGATGTCATGGATACTATTCTCTTCGTACTTCATTTCAACAATAATCCGTGTGATCAACGTGAGATCGATATGAAATCGATGTGAACACACTGCTCGATTGTTCAATTCTTATCTTTCTAAGGTTCTCATTGACTGTAGCACGTGAATATACGTCTAAAATCGCCGATTTTCCACTGGATCGCGTTTCTCTCGTCTCGACTTCCTCGGTCATGTTCCCAACTTCTTGGAACCAGCGTAGAACCAATCCTCTGCCGGAGTAACGCGATTAAAGGTATCGCGAGTTTCGTCGAGCATGCGACGGCGGTTTGAGTGGACGTCTTCATCAAGGAACTACCAATCGGGATGCGTGCTGGTGGACAAAAAGCGACCGGTTCGAACGAGCCTCTCCCTTGGAAACGGCGAAAAGGGAAAGAGAAAGAGAACGAGAGAGAAAGAGAGAGAGGCGAGCGAAGAAGGAAACGCGAGGACAGTCAGAGAAGAGGACTCGCGGCTGGAAAGCTCTTAATGGCACCAGCGGATGATCGGACGACAGTCCGGGGAACAATTACCGCAAAACGACGAGTCTTGCCGGATCGCGTCTTGCCGATCGAACCGGGAATCGGATCGGCTCCGGCCGGCAAGAAAAGCTGCTGGCAGAAGAGTCAGCGGCGTGTCATCGCCGATGGCGCGCGCCTCCCTCTTTAATTCATGAACCGGGCAACAGCTACGCGATCGGCAGAGGCGACCGATCGGCAACCCGATAATCTTCCCGGCGACTTTCTTGCGGCACCGCGGAGACCGCGGTTGGGGAATCCGCGCCGCTAGCAGCCCAGTCCTATAAGGTTCCGACACCGACGAAGAAACTTTAGCCGATTCCCCGAAGGTTGCCATGTTTAGGTCGAACACCTGTGCGGACTTTTATGGAGGGCTTCCCACTCGGCGAACGGCCGCGACGGTCCCCGGCTACCAGAAAGAAATCGGCGTGCCCCGAGTGTCGCCAGAAATGATGCATTAAGTGCTTCCGTCGCTCCGGACCGCGGCAAGAACCCTGTCGCCCTCGTTTCTTGCCTATCGATGCCACCCGTTGTTCCCTCCGGGTCAATCTCGACCCCTTGTTCGGCTTTTTAACCGCTGATTCAGGGTTTCTTCGATCGATACCGTTTTTCCCAGATATCGGTTTACGACTCTTACTTGTTCAATCAGTGATACGTAAACAGGGAAAACCGATTAGTTCACGTGGATTCATTGAACTAGTGCGCAAGAGATAATGTAATTGATATAGATGCGCAACATGCATACAGTGCGGCGCGGAATTGTCGTCACGATTTTTCAAGCACTTCCGACGGTCTGACAAAAAAATGTTACGAATAAAATTCGATTAGTATTCAGTCGGCTGAAGTACAAAAGATTTTGCAAACTATTGTTCCTCGTTTAAAAGACGTAGTCACCTGGGCTTTTTTAAATGGCACCTTGTACTTTCGATTTCCCAGGAGTATTGATATCAAAAAATGAATTCGACGATCTACTATACTATCGATCTTCGTATGACCTCGACTTCGGCAATTTAGTGTTGACGACAAGAACGTTAACATCGAGAGCTATTTTATCCAGTATCTTCCGAGTAAAAGCTCCGCGCGCCCCCTCGAGTGCAGCAATTCAAAAGACCGAAGTCGGAGCTGCATAATCGGGGCCTGGAAGCCCTAACTCAAGCAGGATTCGAAGCACGCTAAAGATATTTCGTGTGCAGCGCGGAAAATACGATAAAACGATAATAATGATAGAGTCAGGCGCGCTTTGCGGCGCGGCGCGGTGGTCGAAACGATCCACGATCCACGATCTAGGATCTACGATCCACGGTCTCTAAACCGCGTGCGTTCGTTTCTTCGAATATCCTGTTACGTCTAAACGAGCGGCGTGACTCAACATAATGCGCCGCGGCGCGCCGCGCCGAGCCGCGCCGGTACGCCTTCGGGGACTGGCAGTGTTCACCGATGCGTTCAACGCCGGAATGGAAGAATAATGTCGGGGACAAAGCACTATTTGCGGGCGTAAACCAGCGATAAGTCGTAAAACCGTGTGTTCCGTGCGCGACTATGTTGCGAAAGATACAGCGGCGAGATAGGAGCCGTGTGAGCCGGGTAATTCGGAAGATTGCTTCATTATCGCGAGCATCGACCGCGACCCGAATTCGCGGGGCACTCTAAACGCGGTTAGGGGAGACGACGACGCGTCGTCGACGTGTCCGCCAGACCGAACAACTTTGTCCGCGGACGGAACAACTAAGTCCGCGCACGGACAACTTCGGTTTTACTTGTGCGCGAGCGACTAAAAGCGGGTAAGGAGTGTTCGAGTAGAAAACTGGAGGTAGCGAGCTTAGGGGTAACATAACCTCCCCTTCTATAGTTTTTATATGGTAGAGAAGCACTCCAGACAGATCATCAAGGTTAAGAATCCTCGTCCGTAGATTCATAAAATTCTGGAGAAATTAATTTCCAACGAGTGTGACGGCGAAGTCATTTGCAATTGTAACTGGCACTTTATATTCCCCGTTTATTAATCTCATCATTCTCATTTTCTTTTCTGTTTTTTATTTCTTGCTAATTTCTTACCTTATTTCATTGTATTTATGTTAATGATTTTCTTACTTTTTATTCACTTAGTGTTATTCGGTTTACATTAATATAAATTAACTGTTAACTAGTCAAGTTTACTACGGTCCAACGTAAAACTGGAACTTATCAATTTGTTATTTCATTAATTTCGTTATAAGTAATAACTATCAATAATTGACACCGCGGTGAAAGATTAACAATAGCTATCATAGCTGAAACTCTATCGCAACGTCGATTTTCGCCCAGAATTGGTCGATAAAAGTAACAATAAAAAAGTAAACTTTACTTAATAATAAACCCCTTACTTATTTGTATTAAATTTACCCATTCTCGTTACAAAGACTAATAATCGACAATTTCCTCAACAAATATTAAATTTTATTCAAATTAGTCACCAGACTTTCTAAAATTTCTCTAGCGAATTTCGCGTAAAAATTCATCTCCTTGCATGCTTTAAAAGGGTACGCGGCAGTTCATCGGACAAAGAAAAAATCGCTTTTTGGTTCGGGGAAAAGCGAGCACCCCGGCAACGAGAAAAACGAGAGGGAGGGAAAAGAAGTGGAGCATTCGCGGCACGTTCCTGCAAGAATACGCGAGGGCCCCGGTTCGTAGGGCCCCGTTCTCTCGTTATGCGGGGTCCGCTCGGTCCCCGAGCAGCCGGGGAATTCGTCGGCCACCCATCGGCCACCCATCGGGTGGTGGTTTCTGCTGTCGCGGACGGATCGCTCCCCCGGGATCCACGAGGATTGACTCGTCGCGCGCGGATTCTTTCCTCGGAAAAAAAGGAGAGGGACGGGGCCGGCGGCTTTATGTTAAACGAATTAGACAGCGGAATGCGTCGCCTCGATGAATTGCCCGTAAGAGCACGGGGAAAAGGGTCGCCCGTGTTCCCGGAACCATTCCGTGGTATGTCGAGATACGGGGAACCGTGTCGCGACAGGGGATGAGCCCTCCCTTCTTCTCTAATATGCTTTAATTGCTCGCGTGTCCCGCAACGATCGGCCGGATCGGCTGGATCGACACTGGAGATCGTGTTTCTTACCTCGATCTTATTCGTCGATATCGAGGCTTGCTGCTTCTTGATCGTATCGCTCGCGATGAGGCTTAACTTGTAATCGACTTCGCGTTTAATTATATAAAACACGACGTATTAGAAACATCGTATCGTCTTATAGAACACGAGAAAAATACAGTCGACGTTAAGCTATGAATTCTGTAAATACCATGCTACGATGCACAATTTTAAAAATTATATTCACAAAATTGTATAGTAATATAGTTGAAAGAAATAAATTTAATTTGATGTTCTTTACGCGAAATATACAGTTGTGTTCGTCGCACGCGTGCGTCGCTGCTAGCGGACGTGTTTATTAACTTATTAGCAAATATTTGTTTATTAGTAAATGCCAGTTCTTTCGTTTATGATTTGTAATTCAGGAAATTTATTATTTATTGTTATTTATTCTATTATTATAGAAATGGAGTATACGATTCAATCGAGTGTTACATAGAAACGATGGATGAATAAAAGACTGGATGAATAACAGAAGGTAGTTTAAAGATTAAATATCTAAACAATGCTTCTTTAAAAACTTAAAAATAATCATTAGCGAGGATACGTAGAATATTCTACCTTTAGTAATTTCCAATTTTAAGTCATTTCAAGAATTAAACTGTCTTCAACTCGTCCATAAATTCTGTTAAATTCTCTCGTCCAAAAATAGCAAGCACCAGCCCTATTCTAAAGACCTTACTTAACATTACAGAGAATCATTAATCGTCGGATAGGAGGACATTGAAAAATGTCCCGATAGTGGCCGAGAAATTTCGAAAATCAACAAAAGAGCTAATTGCTCGTATCGGCTCTGTATCTGCAGATCGGCGGCCGATACTGCGACAGGGTTGCCTTATAAATCCTCCAGCAAGATGGTGGACGCAGATTCCATCGTGGAAACAGCGATGGATCGGTTAATTAGCTGGTCTCGCGTTTTCGACGCTGACTACCGCCGAACGTGTGTGCTGTTAGTAAGAGAAACTTGTTACCGTTGGCGCGTGGCTCAGCCCGGCGTGCGCCAATCTTAGATAACATCTAAAAGGTTCCCGATCCTAATTCAAAGCGTGGGGGACGGCGAGTCCTTATTTGTATTTCATACCTACGGCGACATTCCTCGTCACAGATAACATCCGACGATCTAACCGTGGTGGGATGGGAATCGACGCGACGCGACGCGACGACGCCGCGGGACGCGCATAATCCAGCCGCATCTTCGTCATTCTTACCAGGGATCTCCTCGGTCCACCAACTACCGCGTTTTAGCGGACTCGGTGGGATCCGGCGATGCACAGTAGCTGGGACCGTCGTCTTTCCCATTTATAAAATTCTTCGTGTAATCCTACGTTTATTGCTTGGGCTGGGAAAGGGTATAGTTCAATAGTTTGTTATCGGGGATTACGTTACTAGACGTTGCTGTGTCGATAATTTTTTAAGATTAATATCGTACGTATTTTTCACCACAAACTGGGTATTTCTATTTCAATTACGGTGTAATTCAACTACACAATCCAAACCATTTAGTTAATTCAATTAATAGCTATTTCAATCACGAAGTTAATTGGAACACAATATAATTCAATTATATTGTTATTCATAATTAATATAATTTAATTACTTAGTATTTTATGGTCTAAAATTACGAATCGCAATGTGAATTGTGACGTAATTGAATTATTTCGTAATTATAATTCTCTGACCAGCTCAATCATGATTCCGCGCAACCGTGTAGCACGGGTTCTACAATCTTCTCGGAACTAACAAATGGAGCGTCGTGGATCGATGCTAACGATACCATAACAGACAACGGAACAGCCAAGAGCAAAACCCGTCTTCCATTAAAACGTGTCGCTGCCGTTTAATTGTCCCGCGATCCGTGTAAATCGTCGTAAAATCGAACGGACTATCACAAGTCGAAAGCGGTGGCCGATCGTATAAAGAGGAATTCTCCGAGAGAGCGAGAGAGAGAGAGAGAGGGAGAGAGAGACGCGGCGGCGTACGGTTGCGAAGGTGGTTCCTTTTGTCCGCGAAACAGTCGATAAAATGATCTCGTCTCCGGAGTTTCGGCAAATTCGAAGTACGCGGGTCCCCGCGCGGTCGGATTCCTCTCCAACGGTGGTCGGTCCCCGAGGGAAAAAAAGATCGGCGGCCGCCGCCGCCGCTCTGCGTCGAAGGACGCGAAGGAGACGCACATATCTGCGGTCGAGAGTGGTCCTGAGGACTCGGATTAATCGGGGACAAGGCAAGCACATTACCGCGGCTCCAGATAGCAGTAGGATAGCGCCACGAAAACCACCGTGAAACTCCGAGAACCCGACACCCGGGTTCGTTGAAAGCCCCGCTGCTGCTCCGACGTCGATCGGCTCCGAGCCTCGCAGAAGGGGGAAGAAACGAGCGAGAAACGGTGAAAGATAGAGAAGGAGAGAGAGAAGGAGAGGGAGAGAGCGAGAAAGAGGGAGGGAACGAGAGAGAGAAGGAGAGACTAAATTGGTCTCCACCACCGAATCTTGTGACGGGTTAATCCTCCCGGGTTCCACGAACCAGAGGAGAAGAAGTTGCCCGCGGGAGAAGATTAAAGAAAAGGAACTGCGGCCCGAGAGATGGAATTGGAATCGGAAACTTGCGCTCCTGGGAATTTTTGCGACGTCCGGCCCCGTTTCTGCGGATCAAGAGAACAGACCCAAGGACCTAAGGACCTAAGGACCACCGGTGGGCCTCACGGCCGCTCCGTCCTCTCTCCCCCGAAATACTTTTCCGATAAGCAATTTGTCAGCCGTCCTCCCCCAGGAATCTTATGTCGTAATTATCTCGGAACGACCGCGACGATTTTGTAGATCGGATCTAAATGCTCGTTCGCTCGCGGCCGAGTGTCACCGGTGGTATCGCGGATATCTCGGCCCCCGCCGGGCCCTTCCACTGGCCCCTCGACGGTGTCCCCCGCGCTCACCGAGGACTACAGAGGATATCCTGGCGTTGTACACTTAACGACGATTCACGGCTACCCCGACTAATTATTCCCGGCTGCGCGGCCGTGTGTCCGGCTGGCTGGGACCAACCCACGGGACATGGGACCCATGGGACCCGCGTTCAACGCCGGGGTCACGCGGGTTGTCGCCTCGATGCGCTCGGCGGGCTTTCCGAACGCGATTAAAAGGACGCATGTCGTCGCAAACGGTGACAACCGCCGCGACCACCGGCGATCCTTATCCGGGGACCGGGGGGACTCTTTCCAACGGGCGCTGCGCCGATACGCTACTGGACGCGTACGCTTTTAGAACTAAATCACGTCGGCTTGAAACTCGATCTTTCATGACTCCGTGTTTCATCTTTGGAACGAAGCTATGGATATTCAAAGGATGTTCTTGGATCTGCGAATGTTGCGAATAAGAGCGACTAACAGCTGTATAAGAATTACGAGATAAAATTTTTGAAATTTCTCACAATTATTATAATAATCTGTGGGGAAATTTCTACCATCTGACGGGAGCAATTTCATCACTTCAACAATTATGAAATCCAAAATGTGAAACCGATCATTTGACCAACGGTAGTTAATTTTGTGTTTTATTTTGTAAATTTGTAAATGTTAATTTTGTAATTTTATAAATCATGAGAACAATGAGAGTAAGCGTTGTGACGTCTGTTAAAGATCAGATGTTTTTTTAAGGATCAATGGATCGTTGCATTGTCTATAACTTGTCCATAACTATTAAAAGAGTTTCTTCAATTAGGCATTCTATCGAATGAAAGTGAAGAACGTCCATGTAATGGCTGGGAGAGCAGCTGCGGCGAATCTTCTGAAGCGAATGTCAAAGTTCACGAGACGGGAGGTGACAGGGGCATCGGTAGAGGCTGACGAAAGAGCGCACGTATAAAGACGGTGTAGAGGGAACGGCGTTAAGAATGTCAAGGTGGCGACGACTCGAAAATTGCCAACGCGCGGCTCGCGCACACAGTGGCCGAGGCAACGCAACGCAACGCAACGGAACGCAGCAGAACGCAGCGCGGCTCGTCGCGTCGCGGTGTGCGCTAATGCGCTTTAATTGCGACCCTCTGAAACGGCGGCATGGTAGCTACTCTTCCACCGGTTTGCCGGTGCAACGTGCACCGCGTTGCGACGTGTGCAACACACAGAAAATCAGGGAAAGGCGACGGCGAAGCCTCGAGAGAGCTCACTCGCTCGCTCGCTCGCTCGCTCGCTAGCGCGCGCGCCGTTTGATGCACGCACACGGGAGCGAGACTTGCCCGCGCGATTGTGACATCGAATTAAGATAAGCGCAGTTACGGAAATTGAATAATAATTGCAGGCCTCGGCAGTCCCGCTCCCTCCTCCTCGGCATCGCCGTCTCTCTATCCGAGCACGGTTTCACGGAGGGAAAAAACCCTCTAATAACTTCGGCCGCCATGTTTGACGCTGACGTCGGGCTTCTAGGCGCCGATCTGGTTAATTAGAATTCCTGCGGAATCGCGCGAAACGATCTGGAAAATAGATCTAGGCCTTGTCTTCCAGCACACCGTGGCGCGATCCAAATCCCTCGCTTTGTCGAAACTTGCTTCTACAACACCGGTGACTCAACCTTTTCTTCATTTTTTCAGTCGGTGTTGTAATCGATGGAATAAAGAAATTTATTATTAGACTGAGATACCTATGGATTTATTATATAAATCACAAAATTACGAAGACATCCGAAAAGTTTACGAATCTTCTTACATTGTTTTTCGTTTATTGAAACAATTGAAAGAAGTACATATTTGTCTAAACATTAATTCTGCACATTCGATGCAAATTATTTTTTAATTTGAAAAGTTCACAGTACTCGTCGTTAATTCGATGTTACAGGATAAATACTTCAAGTAATAATAGTGATATGTTATATCAGTGTCATACTAGATTTAAATCAAGTTTTTATTTAACTGTTTACTCGGTTCACTGATTCGTCACCATTCATCCTAAGTCATGCTCTAGTTCTTGTTGTACAAATAGACGTTTAGTCGTACGTATAAATAAACAAGCTAAAATAGAATAAAAATTCAAAGTATCCTTATTAAATCGCAGATGCAAAACAAATGCTGTCTGCTTTAGTTGCAAGAAATTCGAATTAAATAGTAACTTCATTCTTTGTTTAATCATTTTAATAGATTGAAAATAAGACATTAACTCCGTTTTCGAATCCCCTTTTATCGTTCTTCCATTTTAAACTGCAACCGCCCAATTTCGTCGCATGAAGTCCGCTGTCTAATTATCGCAAACGTTTCCGGTGGAAACAAGCGTTAAAATAAAGACGGTCGAGGGGCCCGCAAGCGATGATTTTGAAATCTCGCACTCGTTGCGTGTAATTGACCGCCGATCGTTTCGACAATTTCAATCTTCGGCTGCCAGTTGGCTCGGCGTTACCGCAAACTGGACAGTTTCCTTTAGCATTAATCATGACATTTACTTAAACGCTGCTGCCCGTGGAGATAATAATTCCGGCTCACGCGAGCTGCCGCGGTTTCACCGGGCGAAAGAAACTTTGAAAAACCTGTTTTACTGGGAGGGTAGCTAATTGTACTAGACGTCTGCTGAGAGCTGCGCGCGTTCTATGAATAGTTAATTAAATCCACCTGGAGTGAGCGAGGCTCTCCGTCAGGGTCTGAAAAGTGTATCTGGTACTAATTCACCTATGTGGAACGTTTTCGAATGGTAATCGGGTTTTTATGCTGGCGGGAACGTTCGTAAAGCCAGCGGTAAAACTGCTCAATGAACGTGTTCGAGTCCGACACGTTGAGTGGCCGCATCGTCCATTTAGAGATGACACTTCGTGGGTATTAGCATTTACGACGGTGCATTAAATTGAAACGGATTCGATGGAGACGAAGCGACGAAAGTACCGCGAAATTTTTCGAGAATTCTATTCTCATTCGGAATAAAGTATTTGCGTAAATATTTTCGACCGAACGGGCCGAGAAGAAACAAAATTCTTTCGTTCGACGGCGGAGTCGTTGGTAGAAAAATGCTAATGTCGAGGAGCGAAGTACAATGGCTGCTGTAAGATGGTAAAAGGAACAAGCGCGACGTTAGGGGGGGTCAGCGGACGCGCCGCAAAGGAGTAGAAGCCGTCCGGAGCAACAGGTGACGGTAATAGCGAGGAAATAATCGTCTCGATGGCCTTCTGGCGACGGGCACGGCGGCTTAGCAGCTTTCGTACGATCATCTGTAGCAAGCTAGGGAATTATGCGACTTCGAGGTGGGTATCGCGGCCATTTGAAGTCCCCGTATGCCCGGAGGATGTAGGTTTTCAAGCCTAATGGGTCTCGGGAGCTGGTCCCGCGTCGACTGGGTGCCTCTCGTCGCAAGAAACGCAAAGTATAGTTATTGATCCTAATTCGTTTGCGTCGGGGTACACAATGCTGTTGCGCGGCGCTTCTTGCGGGCATGATCGATGGCTAGATAAAGCATCGGGGAGGTAGAGTAATCGGGCCTTAACCGTCGCACATAAATCAAACGACTTCATCCACGGTGAAAAGAAACGACGACTCGCGATGTATACGACATAACGATGCGTAAGTGGATTTGGAAAACCGGTAGAAAACCTGATTACCGCTGTCTCGTTCCCTCTTTTGGTTTCCTCGAAGACACCGCAACGTGCGTGTGCTCAATCGGCCGCGTCCATCTGTCTGCGTGGACGCGCGATCGAGCTCGCGCGCGCGCGCGCGCGGGCGCACACGATCGACAAACCCGGGGGACGGTTTAATGAAGTGGCTCCGCGGCGGTTGTTCGATAATTTATGAGCTCGTATTAATTACGGAAATATCGGGTACGAAAGTGGATTGATTTTAGTCGGACGATCGAGAAGTATCATAATATTGGTAAATGGAAACGAAGCGAGACCGAGCCGCGGGGCGGCCGTTGAAACGGAGAAAGACGGGACGAGGGGCACGGTAGATTATAAAGTTGCCGATCTCTTTTTTCGCGGGACACGCTCTCTATTCACGATCCCGATCGAGTTAATGAGCAACGATCGACGGGGAACAGCGGCGGCAGGCTGCGGCGAGGCGAGGCGAGACGGCTGCGGCACCGGTAAGCTGAAATTTGCCCCGGCCGTTTCCAAAAAGCTGCCTCATTTCTTGATTACACCGTCGGTATACGCTTCGACAATTATGCAAAACAGCCATCCTTTTATTCGCGCCCCGGTGCACCGTCCCGCAACGCTGTTATTATTCTCTCGCTCCCGGAGAACAAAAAACCCAGCGACGAATAATGCACTTCCGCCGCGGAGCTATAATAATTCCCTCGCACCTCGGCGACGGCGACGGCTCCAACCTGCCGACAAACCGGGGACGAACTGTACCGGCTGCTAAACGGACCGATGCCAACGTTCGTAGCCCCGTCTCTTTTCGTCTGTCTCCGCTTTTATTCCCGCTACGCGAATATTGTGATCAGTGGTATTATTCCGTGCGGTTTAACGTCAAACGTAACGAGAATTAAATGCGACTGGTACGCCACATCTCATGAAAGTTATAAGTAGACTCCGGATGTTTACGCGTTTATGGCAGCTGCGGGCATTTAAAGCGGAAGAAAACGAACGAATTAACAAGGTCCGATAGCTTTTTTATTTTATTTTTACAGCGAACCGTCTTTTAATTAACTCTCGTTTGGTCTTAATTCTTGTAGAACGAAAAAGGGAATTTGCAAAAACGTCCGCGGTCTAGTTACAAAATTTTCCGCATTTGTAACAAAAATTTGATGTACGAAACAATACCGTCAGAATATTATGATGTAAACTTTTGTCCAACTTTCCGGAGTATTTGCAAAATTTTTCGGTCAGAGAGTAATCAGAATTCAGCTCGGTGTCTGAGTGAGGAGCGATTGCCTCTGCCATCATTTTTATAGCCATTGAGTAAACATTTGTAAAAAGAAATATTTAACGATGTTTGCAATTACATTTATGCGTTGCAAGCTGTTTCAAGTAATTACGGCTTGTATTTACTTGGCAATAAAATCGATAATATTGCTCAATTTTACAAGCAATTAAAAGAAATTCCCCTCAAGGGGATATTTAGTATAGAGAACGATGTTTTACAGTAATTTGGGAATTTTTTTTATCGTAAACCTACAAAAGCTTTTATCGTCGGAGTTTCCTGCACGCAGTTGTTTAACTTCCAACAATCTGCACAAATTTCGTGAACCGCGATAAGGTCATGATTACGTCCGTCATAATTATGTAGCTAATCTTGAATAAGTCAATTCGTCTGAAAATTATGCAACGTGCCGAATTCGCGATTTGGGATCGCATCAACGTGTTCACCTGGATAACAGGACCTTATCTACGCGGAGACGATTGTAAAATAATTCAACAACTTTTCCTTGAACGTTATTTTACAAGGAATATATCTTTTCGATAACAGTGACATAATCTCGCCACTTACACAGCGGTTGTGGTTTTCGACTAACAGCGGAACTGTGTTATGAAAACTCAACCATATGTTGAATCATATGGTGGGTCTATTAATTTCCTCTATCCTTATTAATAGCGAGCCTGAAGATTAGCTTATCAAATTAGTGGTAAGACTTAACATCGGTTAAATTGTTAGCGGAAATGTGTCGAATCTGTCAGCTTGGATCAGCTGGTTAAATTTCCGAGCGATGCAGAAATTATATATCGGCAAAATTACTGCCTTTAACTAACCGTTTGTAGTTAATGAATTTGCTTTAGTAATTATTTCCTTAACCACTTGCAAATTTTATCTATTCAAATACCTTAGAATACAAATAGATTCAAGGTAATGTTGTTTTATCATGCACATTTTTGATTAACAAATAAATGTATACAACCTACGCGATAGAATGACGAAATTTTTAATCTAATTGTATAATGAAGTATTTGAATACACGAAATTCATATTTAAGAAATGGGTTAAAGAAATAGTGACTGGAATATCAAATTCAAGCGTAAAATTCAGGTGCCATCTAAAATATATCGAATGGTAATGTGTTGAACAATTTTTTTGAAATTTGTAGCGAATTTTTCGATACGAAGCTACACCTTGCTGTCCGCGTGTAATGCGTTCGAAGTAGGCGTGACCTCGGCGCACCAGTTCCCCCCGAAGGCAGCCGAGTGGCCCCACGGGGCAATCTATGACCGAGACGGCTCGAAAGGCTAGTCGAAACGCTACGGCCCGGCTAATGGGAGTCGTTATTGGATCGAAAGCGACCGAGCAACTGTCGGGCAAGTATGGTATCGCGGCTCGATGCGATAATTCTCCGGACGTTGAAAAACCGGATGACGGCGGCGCGCTTCCGGCGCAGAAAATGTCGCCGCAGCGGCCGCGAGAACGCCGAGCGATTCTTTTTCGTTGCGCAATCCACCGCGACGGCTAATGCGATTAAAAAGGCATTACGATTACGTTCAATTATTAACAATTACAAGTCGGGACAAAAAACGGTAATTACCTGCCATTAATCAACAAGAGCGCCCGCTTCTTCTTTGTGGGCCCTCCTCTCGCCTCGCTCCTCCTCTCCTCTCCTCGTCGCTTTCCTCCTCTCCTCGCCTCTCCGCTCCTCTCTTCGTCGGGCAACGTCGTTCACGGTTTCGCGTGTCTCCTTTTCTTTCCGGCATACCTGCCACCGCCTCGACCCGCCACAATTGCCCTCCTCCCCGAATACCGCGAAATGTTCGCTTTAAGGACTTCACAACAAGGGAAACGCGCGGCGCACCGAGATCATTCGGAAAGATACCCCGTCGAGGAAATGATCTCATCCGAGGAAATAATGTCCTCGAAAAGCGTTCCTCGCTCGCGCGAAAAATGCGAACAACCTGGCTATCTGATCGCCGTGCATCTTGATGGAACCGGGACACGTTTTTTGGTCCCATTCGCGAAGGTCTCGGATAAACCGATCCTCGGTACGGCCCTCGATGATGAAGCGGCGACGAATACGATCGTGTTTCACGATATATCGCGTTCCGAGAGAGTGCGGCGAATTTGCCACTCGGAAACAATTTAGCACGGCTGAAACATTTATTATAGCGCACTCGATAGTCGGAGAAACTGTTATTAAAACACGGTGTTCTTAACGAGACTTGTCGTTTCGCGATGCCAAGCAATTTAGTACAGCTGTCATGTTCGTTTAAAAATACCTAGACATTTAAAACTTGCATTGCTACGAGATGTTGCCATATTACCACGCCAGGTTCGTTTAAGTAGTCTTAAACATTAACGCGGTAGAAACAATTAATTGCATTGACCACACTTATCGAGATATTAAAATAGCTATATTTATATAGATTTCTTTCTTTATCATATTTATTTGTATTTATAGCTATTTTATTTTATTATTTTTTCAATACACACCAGTATTTGATTATTTTCGAAAATCAAATTGTTATTGGGAAAATAAAACTTTACTTAACCTTTTAGGCACGACGCGCCATTATAGTGACTATCGCGGATATTTCGTACCTTACTCAATTATATTATTAGTTATTAATGTAAACGATTAAAGTGCAAGTGTAATACCGTACGCAGCTATACCAAAAAATATATATATTAAGAAAAATGGTAATTTAGTTGCGAAAAATTTCATTCGCGGAAAATTCAGCCGTGCCTAAGAGGTTAAGCGTATCTCGGTATTGAATTAGAGCAGCGACGTATATTTGGGAATTATTGCACCGCGGAGCAACAATTTTCAGTTGTCCGATATCGTCCGGCAGGATCTAGTGGCCGCAGATCCCGTCGGTGATCGGTTATGCAACACCGATGTAGCCGGCCGAGCATCGAAAGCGCGCAACTATGAAATTTATAGTCGCAGAACGGCGACTAATTATCGGTTCTCCATTAAACCGTCTTTTTTTTCTCCCCTCGACGCGACGCCTCGCACACATGCAATTTTCCGCGCGCTCTAACGGAGAGACCGGGGGGCAGGTGGGGTGGAGAGGCGCGGTTTAGTAATTAATGGTGACATTGTGGATAATTAACTGCCGTGGATAATTGTGATTGTACTTAAGCCCCGTCTGTCGGCCGCGGGTACACGCGTGCAGAGAAAGAGAAACAAAACGGACGAGCGCGCTCACCGTTCCGCGTTGCTTATTCGACGACCCGCTGCACTCATGCCACTCACGGCACCGGTCTCTCGTCTCGTCACCGCTCTTCGTAGTCAACGATTAAACGCTGTCCTTCTCTCGAACCGACTGAGAACACGACGGGATTCTCAGAACCGCTGCGGGAACCGGGAAATAATGGAAAATGTGCTCGGTGTGTTCTCAATATTGTTACTTTTATCCTGATTCGCGATAACGTGCCAGTTCGCCGGCGATTAATTAATCTTTGCTGCTAGGTGCGGCTGACACGTGTTTCTTTAAATATCGATGTCATTTAGTGAACTAGTAAAAAGCTCTTGAATAGTGAACATTGCAGAGCAACTATGATTTAATTTTCTAGCGCATACGATTAAAAAGTGGACTGCTATTGAATATTTTGCAACAACGATGCAAACACGCGATACGCCGGTGAATTAATCAAATAAGTGGCGTGGAGAATTCTGGTTTCTTTTAGTCTTTAGATAACGAATACAGAGAATTACAGTCTCTAATACGAGGCTGAATAAAATCCAGTTTGCTGGATTAATTATTAAGTGGCGTAGATGTGAGAAAATCACGGAGATGTAGAACCGTGTGTGATGTAATTGTATTTTATATTTTATATTGTATGTATATCTTATATTTTAGCGGAAATATTAAACCTTTGCAGTCTTATTAATTATCTATGCGTGTCGTGTTGGTCAGAGTTAATTTTGTTGAACGGACAGTAATATATAATATGTAAGATTAAGTAGAAAAAATAAAATTTATCAATTCCCTTTAAAATAAAAAAATAAATGATTAACTTCGATTGCTGAGAGTAGACATACGACCGCAAAGGGTTAAATACGAATTCGTCGGTGTACGAAGATCCAGCGGAGGCGATGACGGAGAACCGATACACTAACACTATCTAGAACGGAGTTGACGGCGGCCAAAAAGTCGATCGGTGAAATTGAATAAAAATGAGAATTTTGTACGTTCCCCGAGATTAGCGGATTAACGACGTGTTCCCTGCACCGCCGGTGAGGTGAGGTGTGGTCTCGGTGGTCTCTTTCGAGCGATTTCTTTCGGATAATGATAAGAAACTATATGCGACGGGCTTCGAGGTTTACACGAAACAGGTATCCGTCGATCGGCAAGAGTACGTTGAACCTGGGGATCCGCAAAAAAGAGACGAGAACTGTTGCCGTCAACAATTTATGATGGGCCGAGTGTGCGCTCCCGTGGATGTGTGTATTTAGATGTAGATTAGGATGCGTGCAATTACGTTAGTACGCCGGTAAATTGCACATCGGTGGCCGAGCGTGATTTATCGTGCGTACCACGCGGCTTTTCAGTCTTTCTCTCTCCCTCTCTCACTCACTCTCACTCTCTCTCTGCCTTTTTCTTTCTCTCTCTTTTTGCTTAACGATCGTCTGCTATCGACGATCGACCGACGCGACGTAACGGGGGTTCGCGTCAAACTCGTGACCTCTTGTTCACGACCCTCGATTAATCGAGAGACTCTGCTTATCGTGTTTCACTTACCTTTCGCGATACACTGGCCCGACAAACGCCAGCTTAAAGGTATATTTTACTGACTTTACTTTGTATGCATCAGTCGGTGCAATATTCCATTTATGATAAAGGCTCGTCGCATTGCTAATGCATAAACCCGACGAGCGAATTAGAAATGGAAATCTAGGATTGTGCAAGAGATTGTTACATCCGGAGGGTATTTCTGGATATTCATAACACATTGTATCGATGAATGGTTTAATTAATAATGAAGTCTCGTGATGGAAAATATCGACACAATATGAAAATAGAATAATAATAATAGGAAGAAGAAGAAGAAGGCAGAGAGTATCGGGAGAAGGTACGATGCCATTGATAACCTCGTGTATAAATAAAATGTGGGCAACCGTATCGAGTAATTAATTGGTATAAAAATCTCGGACCTTGTAAAAACCGAGAATGATGACAAGCGATTTTATCCTCGCCTCGCCGAAGTCGTCGACGAATGAGATAAAGCTCCAGCTGCTACGGATCTGTTTGTAAAACTTGAAGTAAATAAGAAGATGGAGCACTTATTATGTCTCACTCGCCCGTGGCCACGAATTAATTACGAACGAACGAACTCCCGCAGCAATTGCAAAACGAAAGCTCATAATCGGCGCTGCACCGCGCCGACTCGTCGGCTGTTCGCAGCGTTAAATAAAATTGAAAAGTAATATCGAATCGATCGAGATCGTCGATCGCGGCGAAGGCAGGCATCACCCGGGGGTATCCTGGCCTATGAGAATCATTAACATCGTTCGCGGCAAGCGCGATTCGCGTGGCAATATCGGTTGCCTACCTACCGCGCGCCGTTCGGCTTTTATTTACCGATCCGGGGGATAGGTTCGTTCGGTTTTCAAGATGATCGATGATCTACCGATTTCCCTGACGTCGACAAATCGTGCCCGGGACCCTATCTGCCGATCGGTTAATTGATTTCGCGGACTGGACGCGTCGATCGGCGCGCGGAGCCTCTCCTCTCCTCTCCGGCAGCCGACCGATTTCGAACGGCGATTTCCATCGGGTTCAAAGAGAAACGAATTTACGAGCGCCACACTGCGCAACCACGACCGATCCCGTCGGCATCGTGCAACGCGGTGTGTTCGGTCGGCTCGTACAACGCGTCCTAATAATCGTTGGACTGGCAATCGAGCGTCGAGGCGCGAGAACGTCGCCTTTTTCTCGCGAGCCGCGAACAGGTTCTTTCAGCGAATCGTAGAAAAACGACGAGCACACGCTTTCCCTTCGGGTTAATTATACCCGTTCAACGCGCCGATCGTTCCGAATGAATAATGTAGGAACCGGTGACCCCGTGGAACGCGCTGGAAACCGGCCGGTTCAGACGAATTTGTCAATGGATTCCGAAAAGAGGCGAGGTTACGGTTTTCAAATGGACTCGTGATGTTCGAGCTGCTGTAACTTTGCAGACAGTAATCGCACCTTCGTGAACCTGCGTTCATTTGAAAGACAAAAAAACCTGTACTTTTAGACAACAACGTTCAATTTTTCTTCAAAATTTGTTTACCCCGCGCAGCAGGTGAAAACCGAAGACATATTCACCTCGAAGTTGACACAAATTAAAAAGTCTATAGAATCGTCGTCTGTAGAATCGTAGATCGAAGTCTCCTCTTTCCAACGAGCCCTCGTATGTTGGTCTACGATTTTTTTCAATCATGTTATCGGTGCAACATTGGGACCAATTTCGCCTCTGCACAAGTTCGTCCAAGATGTAACGCGATAAAGTATACCTTTCGTTGAAAGCTCGGTAAAAATCGGCAAAACGATCGTATTTGCCTTCGATCGTCGTACACGAACCTCGCGAATTTCTGCGATGTTAGATTGGCAAACGCGGCTCGGCGTCCGCAGACAATTCGCCGGCATGGCAGGCCGAGCGAATCGCGTGTGCCCGCAAATTGAATCGTTTGTTTGATTCGTGAACGGGTGTTCGCGCATCGAAAGCGGGTCGGATCGGGGCGGTCGGTGCATTGGGTCGTGCCGACTCGGCGCGGCCGGTTCGTGTCGATTCTTTGAAAAGTAATTATCCGCGCGGACCCTCGCTCCGCCGCGCCGGGCGCGCCGCATCGCCGGCCGATTACAATTATTATTAATCCCTGTTTCCTTTATCGCGGAGGTGAGTGCCGGCGTCCGCGATTCGACATAAGTCGGCCCGTTCAAGGTGGACGGGCTCCGGAGCCCACCGAGGGAACACGTTTTTCCGCAAACAGTATCAAAATCAATTTGTCCCGAAGACGGCAAGGATCCGGTGGATCCCGCATTACCGAGAAACCGCCGCGCGAACGAGTCGTTCGTCACGAATCGACCGTAAACCGTCCATTGCGCAATCGGATTTATCGTTGATTCGTGCGTTCGGCGAGCGTAAATATTTTAATAGGTTTTCTGCAAACAGATATATTGTATTTTCGTGTTGGATGTAATTTGTTCGATCGACCGCACGGCTGCCACCGTTTCCAATAAACCTCTCTCTCTTCTTTCTCCGCCGTTTTTATTAAATCATCGTAGAAACGCAACTTTTTCTATTCAACGATTACCCGCCGTTAAATGCGTTACCATGTTTCCCGGCGGACTTTATAATCGAAACGGCGTGTCGGTCGGCGTTCAATTTCAATTTCATCTCGGTTCGCTCGAACCGGCCAATTTTATTTCCGAATAACAATTTATTGTTTACGTTGCCGACGACGTGTAATGCTCAAACAAGATTGCCTCCCGTCGCCGCGAATTAATTGCGATCACGTCTATTAAGATTCCATCGGCACTTTTACGCTCGCTCGATGTACGGGGTGAGTCATTTTGATCCTCGCGCGCCTCGAATAACTTTCCGATTATGTGTCCCGTGAAAAATCGTCGCTTGCGAAACACGCGGGGCACAAAGAGGAGCGCATTAATCACTTATCAAATCTTTTAATGGATCTCGACTGTGCGGTCTCATTTGGAATTC
Source organism: Augochlora pura (assembly GCF_028453695.1). NCBI lineage: Eukaryota > Metazoa > Arthropoda > Insecta > Hymenoptera > Halictidae > Augochlora > Augochlora pura. Next base: position 25,589,927 of record NC_135781.1, read on the forward strand.
GATCTTCGAAGTCGCACAACGAATACGCACCGCAGTTTTTAATGTCAGATATTTCATCGATTGTCATAGTTAACCTTTCGCGAACCACGCGTCGTCGAATTAACCGCGGCGGTTTTAAGAAAACTTGGGATATTCAATTGCCCAGAAGTGGGCAAGTTTTATGTATTACTTATTAGCGATAAATCGTTTATTTTTGACACGTTAATCTTTGTTTTACCGAGGCCAATCCTTAATACATAATCGACGGAACGGCAGTCTAACGTGTATCCTTATTGAAATTATATATTTGTAGATGGCGAACGTACAGAGTATAATTAACCCCGCGTGATGGTTCGGGGCGTCACTCTTCTTCGCTTGCTTCGCCGAAGGTTAAACGCATACAACGGTCATAACGCAAAAATAAAAGATTGTGTAAACGGAAAATGATCGCGATCATCTTCGTAAATAAAATGTATCGTCAACGATGGGATGAGAGAACGATTTTATAGAATGGGAATAATTAGCATTCGGAAGGATTAAGGTGGCTTGCTTTCAATTTTCCAGTAACTGAGACTTCAGCTTAGATGCTTGGTAAAGAGCAACGCTTATATTTGTCTTTATAGTAATGTTTCACTTTTAGGAATATTGATTTATAGTTAAAACTTTATCGATTTTATGCGATTATAGTTTGCAAAGTATTATATATTCCATGTAGACAAGTTTCAATTGAAGAATATTAAGAATCCTCGATAAGGAGTGGAATAATACAGTAAAAATGTATCTCCCCCCTTAACAGTTTTAATTATTTAAAAATAATGCATCCGTGTTCTTTTATCCTTCTTGCGACCTTCTTATTTTGTACTTCTTATTTGATTTCCATAAGTGTTATTACCAGTTTTCATAAATGCATAAAATCCGCAGTCCAATAATAAGAGTAAAAAACAATACAATAATAAGAATGGAATAAATATAATAGCAATCAAAGAAAAAATGCAAGTCGCATTTCGTAGTCGCTATGAAACAGTGTCAATGAAACAATCGATTTCTGAAAGTTCGCTTTCGACATATATATTTTATTATTGAATGCAACATAATCTTAAAAATGCTACAATATCTTCATTACGGGGATATACTTTTCAAATTAGGGTTAACTCATTTTTTAAAAAAATTTAATTTCGGAATGAAATCCTGGTGCGTCCAAATACCATACCGTGCGGCGCTGGGATATAAAGTTGGTCCTCGAGGCGTGTCCGGACGAAATGAGTCACCCAGTATAGCCGTCCGTGGCCAGCCGTGCAATCCGCTCCATTAGCGCGTTAATTGAACGTTACCGCGTGTTGACAGTAAACTCGCCATTAAGAAATAGCAATTGGCGCGGCCCGGCGTCGATCGACTGCCGTGTCGATATTTGAATTTGAATCTGCTCCATCAGGACAGCGGTTCTTGGAAAACTATCGTCGGATCCCGGCGCGGCACCGGCGCGCGGTGTGCGGCGCGGTGCGCGCCGATTCGAGGCGTATCGAAATAAGAAAGATTCGTTCCTGCCAACTTAATTACTTCTTACGATCGGCTCGGAGATAATTCCCACAGTACGTTAGGTTACGTAGCTAATATAGTGGTTATACCTATGGAAGCGGTTCTGCCAGCGCCGTAGCCCCCCCTTCGGCTCCCCTTGGCCACCCTTCGGGCCCCCTTTCGCTCTGCCTCGCCTCGTCCTGGGTCCCGATTCCCGACACGGCTCTCGCCTCATCTCACTTTCACATCTTTCGATCTTACAGCGGGTTTCTTCATTGTTGCAATTACTATCGGGAAAAGGAGAGGGACTGGGGAGGGGGTGTCTCTGGAGCGGGGTGGGGGCTAATTAATTCGAGCAAAGAAATGGAGCACACCGGGCTGTTTGCTGCGTTTAGCCGGTCAAAATTATTTTTCTTTCGTTTAATGCATCTGAAATGTATCTATTGGCTTATTTATACTGCTCTAGATCTTAAAAAACAATTATAAGCAAATAAAAATAGTAATAATAATAATATATATTATATAAAGTAAATCAAAGTAAATCAAATATAATTTGTAAAAAATTATTGCCGGCATGAAGTGTAACAAATTTATTCCAAGAATAAGATCGTCGAATTTAACATGAACATGAAATAAATGTGAAAATGAATTACAAATCTATCCAGTCTGAATTAATTGCACAACATAGAAGTTGTATAGACGTTTGCTGAAAGCAATGCAATAATACCTTTACATTTTTTCGTTTTCGCTGTTTCGTATTTGATCTTCTCATTTTCGTCATAAATGCATAAAACCCACAGTCTAGTCATTATCGTTGCTATTATTGCTATCATAATTATTCTTATTATACACTCGTGCTCGTATACTAGCTATAATTACAGATTCTGTAACAAAGGGTCCGTCTTGTTTACGCAACAAACGAATTGAAAAAGAAAAAAGGGGAAGAAAATTTACGGTCTATTGTCTCGCAAATGCTCGCCTCCACCAGCTAACAATTAACTTGTTCCTAGCTGCGACGAGCTCGACGAAATTGCCTATTTCGCCGGCTAAATTCGGCAAATAAACGCCGCTCTGCGGAAGCAGCGGAAGTAGCGCGGATTGAAGTGTCCGGAAGGTAAATATCCATGGTTATCGGGGGACGAGCGGGTAGAGGGACGCTATCGCGTGAGCAGCCACCGGCTGAAAAAGGATCGCCGATAATTCGTAATTGCTTGTTATTATCGTGGCCGGAGATCGAACATGTCCGACCGTCGCCGGTTCTTGTCGCAGGATGCATTGATGCGTCTATTAGCGGGGAATTTGCAAGTATGATTCGATGTAAAAACACCTCGTTCGGTGTAACGCGGGCCCGCGGTGCGACGGCCTCGGTGTCTCGGTTCCCTGGTTCGTCAGCGCCCATGCACCCTCGGGAATAACAATGGCGGGCTCCAGATTTTGCTCCGCGAGGAAGCATGGCCGATTTTGGTGTGCAGCCGCTCGGAAATCTCGTGGATATCGTGTGGAAATTACGGCTTGTCGGGCGTTATTAATTGCCGGCAATTAAAGGGTGAAATATTTGTTAGGCTCCGTGGTTTGTACGTGATCTATGTAGTTCAGCGCACCCCCGTTGCACGGTGATTTCACACCAGAACCGTCCGAATAACGGATTCTTTGTTCTACGACGGTTGCAATTTGACACTTTGCAATCGGAGACATTTCAACTCTAAATTCAACATACCCTTTCAGAACAAACTTTAATCTTAGTCTAAGATAACTTTTCTGAAGCATATATATTTTCTGTGGTTCACAATCAGTGTATTTTAGGTAGACGAAACGGACTCTTGTGACGCATGCAACGTGTTCAGCTGGCTACATTTATTATTAGCTCACATTTGGCGAATACAATTGCCTAGATCGTGTATGCACTATTGCGAACCGTTATTGTGCCTCGCTGGATTTCCTTTGCAATCGCGTGCCGCTTTGAAACGCTCGAACGTGAAACGACAAACCTAACTTTTCCGTAATCTTCTAATTATTGTATAATTCTTTACCTCTGTAACAGTGGTTCTTGCCTCGTGCATGCTAGAATAATTAATTACATTAATAATAGCTATAGATAACTGAGTAAATTGTACACAAATGCCGGATTGATAGATCCGCGGATTGATTTGAACAGGGAAAAATTTACGGCGTGAGTCGTTAAACAGGAAAACGAAAAATGCGCGAGCAGGAATAATGTGAAATTAATTGTGTAATTACGTAACGCGGTTTTTTTTACGAGCCACGCAGGATCGAAACACGCGAGCATTGCTTTTCCAATGAATCGCATGAAATTAGCTGCGAGTGAAACGGAATTAAGTGAAATGTACGCAGGGACAATAATAACGCTACGTATTTGTCTGACAAGCGGCCGTTGGAACTGCAGGAAAAAAAAGGATACGAGAACAGTGCTTCTACCCGTGAAACATTGTGTAAGATGAAATGAACGATGATTGCATGAATGAGCAAGATCCAGCCGACTTATTGAATTTCTCGAAATGTTCAGAAGATTTACGTTGAATCTCCCGAGGCTTTTCTAAAGTTAACGTTGGTCGACCGGCTCGCGAATAAAAACTGAAAGTTCAACGTAACACGAGGAAAAACGAGCAGCTATACGTTCTGGTTAATTTGCCTGTTTACAAATTACCATCTGGAATTGTTCATTTGCATAAACACCCGCGGCCTAATAATAATAATAATAACAGCCAGCGTCCGTTCTAATGGCTAGCGCTCGTAATCGCGTGTGTTAGCGGCACGGCATTACCGCTAACATATTACAAATGAATTTCTGTTGATGGGTGGTGATAAAGAGGCACGAACACGAGAAGAATAATATACCGCGAAAGAGTTGTTTGGAAGTCGTTGCCGTTTTTGACGGTAAACCGATGCGATACGGGTAGGTAAACTTGTACGCTAATCGAAAAACAATGCGCTGAAAAAAGTGTCGTAATGACGTGGCAACGAGTGCCGAGAAAGAATCCTGTATGACTTCATAGATCAAATCTAAAAAAACAAACAAATCTAAAAAAAGTTGCTAGATGTCGGAGCGCTAATTAAGGATGCAACGTATGTGGAAGAGGTATTATAAAAATGTAAAGTTATGTACTTGTTATAAAAATAATTTTGAGAATATTCAATGCTGTTTAAATTGTGAATTTTATCGAACTTCACTGATTCTCCCACATTAGGCGTGCGAGAAAAGACGCGTGATCCGATCAAAATGTAACAAAAATAGGCCCATTAGTCATCAAGATTAAGTGCGATTAACTCCTTTTACAGGATATTTCATCTTGTCAATGATAACAGCGTTAAATTAAACGTATTTGCGGCAAATATCCCAAAATTCTACCCAAGTTTCGAACAATCTTTCACGTTTTCAAATATTTAATTTGAACTGCCTATTTAATTTCTCGATCATTATTATTATGCGCATATAGAAATAAACTAAAGTAAATAGATCAACGGTATGTCGATTTCGCAAGTGCGATAAATACGCTTGCTTCTCCGCGCTACGAGCACAGCGTTTCAAGGGACCGCATCGATCTACAAGCCAATTTACACATAGTTAATTACAGGTAGTTAGAACTCGTACTGTGAAGGTGAAAAGAGGGAAAACGAGATAGCAATGCTCGGTTCGTGCAACAGTGTTTCCCAGCGTGGAATCGCGATGAAAAGAAAGTCGTGGAAAATTCTCGAGGCCTCGACCACGCTGGCTGCATCTTGCCGCGGCGCGAGCGGGGTGCGGTGCGCGGGCCGTAGCGGAGTCGGCCATTAGAACACGTCCGCGAGAAACACAAGCGGCCTCAATGAGTCGGCTAATTAGTTTATTACGCTGCGCTAATTTGTATGCCCATAAATCGCGATCGTATGCACACGGGACGCGTAATGCCCGCGGAGGCTTAATGCGCGCGGCCTGCGCGAGTGTGCGAAGACCGTCGCCGGGCACACACGTGTGCCGAGCTCTACACTCGCCGACTACATATAGCGTGCCTGGTAGCGTGCAAATATGACAGAAATGACTGGCAGATTTTCGAGCCGTTCTCCCTCTTTCTTCCTCCCTCTCGCTCCCTCTCCTGCCGTGCTTTCCGTCGGAAATCGCTCTATCCAAAGGCGTCTAATCGAGCGTGACGCATCTAATCGGGCATTCGCGATACAGTATTACGACCGTGGAACGGCGCCGGAGAAGAAATAAATTAACATCGTAAATTCCCACTGGTCGGCGATGAATTAACGACGAGTCAATTAACGCGATCGGCTTTCTATCGCGGCGAACTTCGATTACTGGCCGGATCTCCGTTCGAAAACCAGGCTAGGGCTGCGCCCATCGTCTCGCAATTTTCGCGCCGTGCGGGGCGCGCGAGATCTACCGTTGAAAATTCCTCGGTTCCTTGTAGTAGAATTCATTAATTTACAATTGGAAGTTACTCAGAAAATCCTCTTGAACTGTTTTTGAACAAATGTTATTGTAATAGGTGCCAATAATAATATATATTATTGAATACATAATTGTGTCCTTACAATCTGAACCATCTAACGAGTTATCAGGCCGATGCAAGAGCAAAATGTTGTATCAGATGACAACATGAGATCATCCATGTTGCTCTCTTTCTAGAAAGTTTGTTTAGAGTGGGCGTGGCTGCTCCGGCACCGCCCTCGTTGCCCCGAAGGGCCACTTCGCCCAGCTCCGAAGTCCCGGGAGCCAGCGAGCAGAGGGTTCACAGTGTGATCGGTCTATTTCTGCGGCTCGTGACGAGGAGAATGTCAGGAATAACGTTGGAGCGCGAAAAATGGGAGCGTTCCGTCAGAAAAAAGGTGCTCGAGGGCTAAAAGCTGGAAGCGAAGAAGCGTTGCCGAGCGGACGGATCCGCTCCGGCCACGAACAGTCGCTTCCTTCCCGCCCGTGAAATTACAGTGTTTACGCGAATTAGATTTCGGTTTCGGTAATTTTCAGTTAATAACGAAGCGAACTGGCCAACGAACGAACGAGCATTAAGTGCGGCTTCGAGCCCATTAATGCTATTATAATGTAAAAGGCTACCTACGCGTTCTCCTCGATCCTCCTTTCTCCCCGCTTCTCTCGGTTTCTTCTTCTCCTTCTCTATCATCCTCGGCGAGCCGTAACACGAACCTGAATGCACGCCGCAGCGCAGCGCAGCGCCGCCGCGCGTATTCGATGTTTAATGGCAAATGCCAACAAAAATGAGAAGAAAGCCTCGCCGGGCATAGATCTCGCTTATCGTTCGCATTACGCCCAGGCTACCAGCATTATAAACTCATTTCCGATAAATCGGTTCGACTAAAAACCTTCGGCCTCACCTTCTTTGCGGGATCCAACGTTCCGCGGCGAGGGGGAACCGTTTCATCTAGCTCCGAGAGTTCGAACAGCGAACAGTTAGAGGTAATTAGTTTGATAAGCGTCCGTAACGGCATAATGTGCCCTTTGGACGGCGGAAACGATTCCAGAAAAGATCGCGAGCCGATCGAGCGGAAATGATCCCCTATTGTCGAGCCGTTTCGAACTGCGAACTTCGTTGGGTCTGTTCCACTTCCGACATTTGTTCCGTTTTTGCAGAGAATACAAATGGCTCTCTTACTTTAACCCTTTGCACTCGAGTGGTGACTCTGATATTATGCAAAATTGGATTTCATAAATTATTAAAAGTACAATTGTTGCTGCACGAGTTACAAGATTCTGATATTATGCAAAATTGGATTCCATAAATTATTAAAAGTACAACTGTTGCTGCACGAGTTACAAGATTCTGATATTATGCAAAATTGGTTTCCATAAATTATTAAAAGTACAACTGTTGCTGCACGAGTTACAAGATTCTGATATTATGCAAAATTGGATTTCATAAATTATTAAAAGTACAACTGTTGCTGCACGAGTTACAAGATTCAATTTCATACGCATAATATACATTTTGTCATATAAAATTGAAATGCTATATGTCAGAAAAGTTATTTTAGAATCACAGTTATAATGGCTTCGAGTGCAAAGGGTTAAATTAACCCCTTGCACTATAATAACGAGTCAGACTCGTGACAAAGATTCCACGCAAGATCTACAAAATTAATAAATTATTAATTTCTTCTAAGTCGAAGTCAAACTGAATTCTTCTGCTAATAAAGTCTAGAAATGGAAGTAAATAAAGGTAATACAAAAGACAAAAATTATCTGGTCTTATTAAAGAAAATATTCAAAATAAATAAGTGCAAATAAATGCAATGTAAAATGAGTCGTAATGCAAGGGATTAATACAATTTTGTCCAAATCGGGTAGATACATAGATAGCTGTAATGCTAATAATTATCACCAAAATTAAAATAATTGCAACTAAAATAGAGTTTCGAACTAAAATTTACATTGCAGTTTACGTAGGCGGTGTTGAGAAGAACTATAAATCCGATATTTCTTTGAAAAAGAGATTCTTTTATTGTCAGAACAATTAGTTGGCAAAATAATTCGATTTATAAAATGTCATTAAAGTACGTATTTTCCAAGCTTGATCGGGAAAATGTTTGGTAGTTAACCTTTGAGCGCCCTCCCTTAGGAAAAGATAATAGTGGCGAATAGTGATAGTTCAACTTTTTACTAGTTTCTCAAGACCAGGAAAGAGACAGAAGCCGAAGCCGGTCGCCTCGAGATCACCGAGTGGCGGGGAGATATTCAAATTCGAAACGGTGAAAAAATTGACCCCTGCGAAAGGCCGCCGAATGAACGTCCACACCTAATAATTAGGACTCGGGGATCGGAAGGCGAGACATCCGGCGCGACGAGCAACTTTGACACCGGGCCGGGTCGGGCCGGGTCGGGCCAGGCCCGTTTTCCGTTTGGAAATTGCTCGGGGTCCCGGGACCCGGGCCCCGTCGATCCCGCTGGCCGGATCGAATTTCGATAATGACGAATTAAGAGACAAACGGTCTCGGCGGATTTCATTAGGCCGACGACGCGACGGGACGGAACGGGACGGGGCGGGACGGGGTAACCGGTTCGCGACAGGAACAACCGGGGCCGCGTTTGCAAATTGCGGTGGGGAATTATCAGTAGCAGCTTGTAAGCACGAGGCGGAGGATCCTTCGGGCCGTGGTATGCCGAGGTATCGATCGCGCGTGAAAATGATTCTGGTCGTTACAAGCGAATCGAACGCTGTTACATGATCACTCACGGCGTCGAACGTGCCGAAGTGTGGGCTCGCAAGGATCATTAATGCGGCAAGGTCGGTGAAAGGAATGATAGCTCCGTCCTCCTCCGTGTCTCCAGGTCTCCTTCACCGTGTTCCCCGGTGTACACGGCTCGCTCGGAAATCGTCGAGATCGATCCTCCTCGGAACTCCGCTATCATCGGGATTCGTTAGGGCTTCGATCGACGGACGTCTTTAACGCTAGAACTATCAAACTAGCCAAAATGACTGGCTCCTAACATCTTTACAGTTGCTTTATTATAAAAATATTTGTAGGAGCAACTTTTAAGTACACTTGTTTATTGAAGCATATATAGTATTATAATATAAATCATACGAAAGTAAAAGACAATTCATTCGATACAGTCGAAAGCAAGTTATCGAATTCTAATAAAGAAAACGATGTTAAGAAGAATTCAAATTATATTCTCAAATTTGTTCCTCTCGACATTATTGCTAGTTTTTAAGCGACAGTTGCTTGAAAACTGATTTAAGTCTGAGTGGAACAGCGGAGGGTTAAAGTCGTTGAATTTGTAAGGTCTCTTTCATAGGAAATAATTGAACACATTTCTGATTCGCAGCATAAATTATAATAAAAACAGTGAGAAGTTTAAATAAATTCGATCTCGACATCGTTATGAAGCAACGCACGTCAATTACGTTAAAGACTCGGTAGGTTCGATGTTAAGCAAGCAGCTTGTGTGCCATCTTCGAAACTGACATCGCTTCCATTACGCCGGTTGAGTCGCAGAATAAATAATTGCTTGAGATACTCGAGAGTTCATTCTCGCGTCGGAATCGTCGAAACGAGGACAATACAGCTGGTTCTGGCGGAAGCCAAACCGCGAGGATTTCCCCGACCGTACGCGGAATCCGATCGGATCGTTGATAAGTAGTCGGCTGCGGCTGCCAACAAATCAGTCAAAAATTGTGCGTCGGTCAGCACGCTTCCGATTTCGCGGCTGCGACGAAAATCCTATTCTCCGACGTTTCCATTCGAGCTTCACCATAGTAACGCAGACGATAGTATGCACGATTCTTTCACACGATTTATAAAACGTATTCTTCGATTTCGCGTTGTCGGTGCTAATCGGACTCGTCTTGCTGATCTGTTATTTGCCGTATTTAAGAGGGCGACATATGAATAGCTTATTTATTCATTTGTTTATTCGTTGCATGGGTAACGAATTAGTATAGCTGAAAAGCAATAGAGAGGAAAACTTATAAAGAAAGAAAAAAATTTAGTAAAAGTGCAAGTCGCACGTCGTAAAAGACAAAATGGAGGCTAGAGTAGGGTAAGTGTGTCAATTACTGTGCCACCATCTTGTTACCAGGTCGTTACAATAACTTTACTGACATTTAAGAATAACATTAATAAATTACAGAATTTTTCCAATAAAATTTGACTTTTGTAACCGAATTTTAACTTCATACGATCTGCAAAATGTGAGAGCTAATTTTCTAAATTCCTGAAATAATCTTTAATGTGTTTTTGTCTTGATCTTGTTAAGAAGACTTTTCGTTTAAAAATTGTTGCGCACATTATATGAAATATTTCACTTATCAAAAACAGTAATATATAGTTCAAATATTCTGAAACAAATAATTGAAATATTTTGAAACCGACAATTGAGACACATGCGTTTGAAATAACCGAATTTAATTGGTCTAAAAATCCGAACGTTGCTTCGATGGCCACAGTAATTGATCCACTTACCTCAGACAGTCTTCCGACCGGGACACATAAAATCTGCATAAAAATCCATGAAGCGAGTAAACATTTTGGAGGAAGTGGCCACCCATAGGCGTCGTAATCGTGGATAGCCGGCGTGTAGTGGCAACATAACGGGCGTCGTTTAACCCGAGTACGCATTCGTGTTTGCAGATCATTCGACGCGAGGAGGAGGCGTCGAGCCAGCTGTCCCGCAGACGAGTCCTGCGAGCAGCACGAGCAGCTCGAGCCAGGTGAACCAGGCGAGCCAGCCAGCTCACCAGCCAGCTCACCAACAATCGGTACCACCACCTACAACGACGACACCTCAATCCGCACAAATGGGAATCTCCACGGATGAGGTGAGGCCGGCGGAGGAGGAGAGCAACCACCCCAGAGCAGCGCCGACCAGCCCTGAAAGCGAAGCCGAGGTCGACGACTTCGTTCCAAAAAGGAAGCAGCGCCGATATAGGACTACCTTCACCAGTTTCCAGCTAGAGGAACTCGAGAAAGCTTTCTCGAGAACTCATTATCCGGACGTGTTCACCAGGTACGTAAACGACGCCTCCGATACATTTCTTCGCGTTCCTATAAACCTTCGGCGCGCCACAGTGTTGTCCTAGGCTCTAGCTTCGTTGGCTACCGGACTTCACCGGTAGCAGAACTACCGTTTTCGTCATAAGATACCGCGTTTCTACAGCGTGTACTCTATTTCGGAGTAGTTTGTGACCATTGGGAAGTTTTAATGACGACTGCTGCATTTCCGAGTTTAATTTTCTCGCTCCGATTAGACTGTTTTAGAGGAAATTGTTTCATATTCGCCCAGTGATGATGTCCAGATTTTTAAAAATATTTTCCATGATTTTATCAGAGATTCTTTATTATACCATATAAATTTATCGATTCAATCGAGTTACTCTAGATACACTGGTTGCACTTGCCAGAATCAGTATAATCTCCCACCAGAGTCAACTGACGAAGGTTTCATACGTAAACTACTAATTATATTTAAAAAAATATATTTAATATATATAATATTATATAATAAAATCCAGCAATAGAAGGAAATGGAGATACAAAATAAATAAGAAAGAAATCGTACTGCAAGGAATTAAAAGTTCAATTATTTCTAAAGCACAACCCATTAATTGAATAAAACTATTAAATAATTTCAAAGTATAATGTTCTACCTAGTATACGATCATCTTCAACGTTCAACCAAGAACACCTCTGACATCATAAGTTGTTTGAGGTTCGAACGACGTTTAATCCGACGTTAATACAAAGTATTTGAGTGCTGGCAAATCTGTGGAACAAAGTGCGTTCGAGGATCAGGCTGGTCGAGAGTATAAACGAGTCTTCCACGCGACTGATAGGTTGCCGGCGTACCTCCCGCAGGTTTAACCGATGGAAGAGGTGTCTAGTCGCGTTTGTCAGGTTCCAGGCTTCCCGTGTAACGGGATCTAGATACAGGAGGAACTCGCAGAGCCGGCTATTAGTTCCTACCGGGCCCGAAATATTTCGTGACGGTGGCCCGCGCCGGTTTCCGTGTGCACTCCCGTATTTACTGGAGCCGTTTCCAAACGAGATCGTCGACGGCGCTACCTTTCTCTCGCAGAGATTTCCTTTCGTTCGCGAATTCGCGCACGAGTTGCTATTGGTCCTTGAATGGGATCGTAAAATCGACGTTTTTGGTAGCCTGTTTTTGACGGAACGTTCTCCGTCAGACTTTGTTCTTTGCTTCTGTTCGGTTTTAACGGTATACATATACGGTTTCGCACGAAGATAATAATAGTAATAAATTAATCGTGTATAGCCTATATGCAATGGTCTACAATAATATAAGTAATATCTTACATTAAATTAATTTAAATAACGTAATGTTAATTTACTTCGGACAAATAGGTAATTTTAAAAAACCGTGCAGAATATCGTAACAAAATGACGCGGGAACACCCACATCGACAAAAGGAGAAAAACTATGACTATGAAATCGCAGTGTACGCCGTGAAAAAGAATCGTATAAATTCGCGAATAAATCAGGGGTAGCAGTACATTCGGCGGAGTACATTGGACGCAGACGACGCGACGCGACGCGTACAAATCGCGCGTGGTGGCGTGCAAGGGGCCCATAAAAAAGGTCGTCAGGATAACGAACGCGCGATGAAACGCGAGACGGCTGAAATTATAGACAAACGTCGCATAACGACGTCGAACGATCGTTAACGCATGCGGCGGACCCTCCGCGGAATCCGGGAAAGCCGGCCGAAGATGTATCGATCGTCGAAACAGCTCGCGCCCTGCCATCGATCATGCGATTTTTCCGGGCGGCCGTGGCGCGTCGTCGTCACGGAAATTCCACCGGCGTCAAAACGATAGTTTCGCGTTATTAAGTTCCCGCCGGTGGGATCCAGTTGCCGGCGACGGGGCGCAGCGCAATCTATCCTCTCTCCAGGCTTCCTTCTCTCCTCTTCCATTCGATCGCTCCTTCCTCGTTCACCTGTGGCTCACCTGGGTTCGCGCCGCACGGAAAGGATCGGAACACCCGGTAGGTAGGTAACTAATAGCGGTATAATCGCTCGTAATAGGTCCGGTCCTGCGGAGCCGCGGTATGGGTTCTCGTAATTAACGAACGTTAAGGGGAGGATATGCAGAGAGGATGTCGTACCGCATGCAGATCGTCGCGACGCCGTGTCCATTCGATTTCGTCGGGAGCGCGCGTCGACGATATCGCCGCTTCGACCGTGCCACCGGCTTTACTGCTTCTTGTCCTTCCTGCGATCGACTGATCGACGCCCTTCCATCTATTATACATCATGATTGGGATTCGATTAACCCCTTTGGGTCAAGTGGATCCGCCGACGGCCTCCTCTTCCTACTAATACGCGAAACTTGGGTCTGCTTCTACTCTCGAGTATTATTCAATTACAATAGAAAACGTCGGCGATTCGTTAAACTTCTGCAAATACATTTTATGTGTATAAATATTGGTCAAGTTTGATAGACGATCACTTCGCGAAAAAATATCGTGGGATGATGATCTTCTCTTTAAATTAAAATTAGAAACCTCTGCTTTCAAACACCGTTTCTTAATTTTAAATCAAATGCACCTTCTTTATTGTAACATTTCAAATATAAGGTCGCGTTTGTCACATTGACGACACGTACATGACAGGAATGCCAAGGTTACTTTAATGTGTTGTAACTTTGGGAAGAAAAATCGCAGCCGCGGTCCTTTTTTTAAATAAAAGGGGGAGGATCGAACTTTATTCGACTGCAAAAGGCATCTCCGAAAGAATTTGACGATAACCGTGCATTTTATCAAAATTTATGCATGGCTTAAACATGGCTTCACATTTAAAGGGTTATAATGGAAGTGATACATTATATTAAAATTCAGAAAGAGTATCTTATAGTGGAAGTTTCAAGTTTTAATTTTAGTCATTACTCTGCGATGATTTCTTGCGAAATTATCGCTGGTCAAAGTTGGCCAATTTTTCTCCAAAATTTGTCTATACTATAACTTGTTTAATCAGTACACATTGAAGTGAGAAATAGTGTAGAACATTCAATCTTGATTAAATGCTTACTCTCCCTAAGTATTGCATATGCATTCCTTTCGACTGAGCAATTTACCTCCAAAACGTGACACGATAATCGAGATACTATATTATCATCGATAACAAAATTTCACTCGATTCGCATCTCAAAGAATTAACATCTTCTTATTCTTATCCGCGTATTTGCCTTTGTCATAAACACGTGACATTCCACGAATACACTTTCTCGAGTACCATAAACCAAAGCTGCGCGACTAAACACGTATCTCTCGTCTGTAATTCGTGTAACGTTGAGGTAGTCCAGGTAGTTTCGGACAAGATCGAAGAACAACTATGCCGGAAAGAATTCAAGCGAGAGGTATGCAGGTCTGATTGGCTGTCAGCCGCAGATAATCCTGTTTCGACGAATCAGATGACGAAGAAATAGGGGTCTTGGCACGAGCAAAGTATGGTGCACGATCCGGTTCGGCTCTCGGTTCTTGACGATCGCCTCCATCCTTGTTGACACTGCGGCTGCGCCCTTCGAGGGTTATCCGGTTATGGTCATTCCGGAGGGACCAGTGGGTCGGTCGTTATCAAGAAATTCGAAGTCCAGGCTCGCGTCTCGAGATAAAGGCTAATGTCCACGGCATCCCGTCGCGTCGCGTCGCGTCGTCTCGGCCCCGGCCCCGGGCTGCCGGCTTCCATTCTTCGGAAAGCGAGCGCCGCTCGAGCCTAACGTTAATTTCGCAATTTCCTCGGCGCGACCGAGCAACGGCCGATAAAGAAATCGATCGATTTTTGCGATCGGTAATCTTCGGTTTCCTCGGCGTCGATCATTTCCTTCGCGGCCTTTTTGCCGTTTTCATATAAATTAATCCCCACCGTCGGGCCGCGGCGCGCTGGTTTCTTGCTCCCTCTGGCCCCCCGGCCCCGTTCAGCCTCCCTGCACGGTACTTCGGCATCGTGTTGCAGTATTAATTTCATACTAATTGGATTTTATGGTCGCTTAGGTTTATTGACTGGCCCGGTGAACAGAGAGGAGGTAAGGCATAGTCGATGCATATTCATTAGCCGCGTTCGCGAACGGAGCCGCGCGCGATTACTCTCGTCTGCTATCGATTCTCGCTAGACCCACGAATTTTCCCGCTGCTCGCCGGTGCCCCAATGAAATCGCTCCGATAAACCATCTAGATACGGCGAAGAAATACAGGACCGGGAGAGGGAGAAAGAGAGAGAGAGAGAGTGAGAAAGAGAGAAAGAGGATGTTGCGCGAGGCCTTCGAACGCGCGGCCACTTACTTTTACGAGCTCTTAAGATCTAATTTAGATTAGAATCGTGTGGCTCGGGCTACCGTGGCTCGACTAATCATCCGACCGAACTTCCATCCAGCTGGAACAGCCTCGCAGTTCGCTTTTTCCCCTTTCGATTTTCGTTTTCTTCTTGCCACTTTATCACCCCGCGAGAGGACGAGAGGGAGAAAGAATGGAAAAGAGCGCGGGAGAGAGAGAGAGAGAGACGACAGTGAAAACAGCGAACCGTGGGCACCGGATAGGTTTCACTCAGAAAATTTATCGTCCGTTCGAGAGCTGCATCGAACGGATCCACCTGTTCCGTCGGGGCAGAACAGGAATTCTTGGTAAATCATTCCGAAGAATACCTTTATATCCGTGGGGTGGGTCGGTGGTGAGTTTAATAAGGATGATTGTTTCCAGTGATCCGTGGAACGGAACCAGTTCCGTGGAGCTACGCCGACCCTGTCCTTCCCGAGAGAACCTCCCTCCTCGCCTCCCCACCCTCTTCTGTCCACCTTGCCACTCCTCTGTCCCCCCACTGCCGCCCGCCGCTTGTCCAGACTTGTAACTTCTCCTGTCATTAATCGGCCGACGAGTCATGCTCCCGATTAGAAACGCCGCCAGCTACCAGCGATCCGTTATTCGTTCGTTTCTCGGCCAAATGGGATTAGTGGGGGCCCCCGCGACCGCTAATTAGAACGATCACCGTCCGAAATCTCGGAGCGACGCGGGCCCTTTCATCGAATCGTCGCGTCATTTCACCTGGCGTCGTCGGTCTCGTTGCGAACCGGTGCCAAGTAATTCGCGGGGATCAACGGGTACCACGATTTCTCGGCAACTTCAACCCTTTGCGCTCGTGGAAACCATGATACGAGAACAGTAGATTCTTCTCCCGAGCTGAAATATCCTTAAATTGTTTTCTTCAATAATTATTCATTTTTTCGCGCGTAGAATACTTTCTAATGCCACGCTGGAATTTTTATTTATTTATTATTTATTTATTTCGTTAAGATAGTCAATTCCCTGAGAATTTGCATAGCGTACAATAAAATAAAATAAAAGAGACAATGACAAGAGAATAAAATATAGGCTGAAGCAAGAAAATAAGATAAAATAAATTACAATGAAATAAAATGCAATAATTAAAGTAACGAATTTGAAAATATACTATTATCACACTATTGATACTATTTATAACTAACAACTATATATTTGATTTTCTATTGTCTATGCAAAGGATTAATACCGAGAGCATCGTAATAGAGTTTGCACATCAAGTTCAACGTTCAGCAGTTCGAATTTATGCCTTCGCAGATCAAGATTTTCTGCGAGTTAATTTATCGCTCAGAAATTAAGCGCTACTTCGCACGCAACGATAAACTTTTTCTCTCTAGATTAAATGATTACATTAAGTACTATTCTCGAAACGGATAAGAGTGGATAACATTACAATATGGTTATTTGCTTAGTTCAGAAATAAATCAAAGTATGCGGGCTCATTATTTATTCAGAAGCAGTGGACAATGTATTTCCAAAATCAAAAAGGTGTTCGAAAGAATGTGGAAAATGGATTGTCGAAAGAAGAGATTTAATTTATGATCTATTGATCTGTGGCGTGTTGCGACGAGGTAATTAATTAATTCAGTTACAGCAAAATTGGAAAAAAAAGATTACAAAACTGTAAAGACGTTAAAAAGCCTGTGGATATTGTCACATCATTTCCCTTAATATAATTATTAAAAGAAGAGAGACATTTTCGCGTAATACGCGTTTCTTGCAGTTAGCTTCGAGAATTTTTATTTTTCATAAAGACGCGCGGTCGAGTCATAACTTCATTTCTCAAGAAGCTCCTTCGTCGGAGCTAATCACTGCTGGTTGAGAGAGCAGAGCGTGCCTCGCGCGAGCATGCTTTTTGCAGCCCTCCTCTTGGAGGGGGTTGGGGGAGAGGAGAGGGTGAAAAAGTACGCTCAGAGGTTGGTTCGCGGTTCGATCGACGACAGTGTAGCGAATCGGTAATTGGCGGTACACGGCGCAGGGGTATTAAGCGGGAATTACGCACGGTTTTCGCGGCCGGCTACCGCGAATCCGCTTTCGTCTCGGTCTATCGCGATCGCGAATCGTTTCTAGCTCGTTAAAATCGTCGGACATCGCACGCGGAAACATCTCGGCTGCCCTGTACCACTGATTTTTCTTTGTCGCGGAATCACCGCGAATTAATTTCCGTCCCTCGTCCCTCTCGGCCGCGCGGTTTCTCGCGAGAGGAAACCGTCGAAATCGCTCGGCGTCGATGCCGTCGGTAATTGCCAGGCACTGAACAGAACATTCTTGCAGAGCAGCGGCCAGGACGCATGATTTATACCGAGATTAATGGCGAATTCCGAGGGTTGTTCGTTGACCAACCCGATCGTTAGAGCCCGAGATGGATTGCATCGCATTACGCGCGGATATTACCTCGTAGCTACCAGGTTTTCCGTCGTGCCTCTTTCTCGTCCCTGATCTGGCACACCGTTCTTTCGTGCCGCGAATCCCGCGATGCGATATCTGGAGACCGGTCCCGGCGAAGCGCGTGTCCTGCACCGAAACGGTCCACGCGTGTTTGATTGATGCGCGTCCGGCGCGGAGCAAGAAATCGGCCGAAAACTATACTGCTCGAAAAAGTTATAACATAGAACGATTCTGGAGAAGTATTTGTCACTTTTGACCGACGGTAACTTCACCAAAAATCATTGTAGATTTATAATATAAAATCATTGTAGTTTTTTGAAACTGATGTTTGAGACCTTTACTTTATGATATTGTTTCCCCATTTTAAGCTTGATACACATTTACCACTGTAAGTCTGTAAATGCGAGGTCGTGTTTGTCATATTAAAAATTGCAAAGTTTGACGAAATGCGGGGACTATGTCAAATTTTTATCGGAGATGCCGTTCACGGTGGAAAGAAGTTCTTCGCAGCACTTTAAAGTAAAGCCTCGAAAAAATCGCCGATATATGGACCATTACAACTTCGGCAATAAAAATCGTACAGCCTCCGAACTGAACTTATTAAAAGTTGGAAACTTCTACTTTCGCACGCCTTCGGTCGTTTTTATGTATAAAATTACTGTACCTCATGACACGTAGTAAACTGTTATGAATGTTTCCCTCGAAAATACTATAAATTCAAGTTCCTATAAAAACGTCGAAAATTTTTTTCGGGATTGAAGCTGCATTCGATTGAAAAACTGAAACCTCCCCTTTACAAAGACTTCCAAAAATGTCTGATTTTTTTAACTGTTTTATGGAACAAAAAACGAGAACCAGGTTCGACCGTGTAAAATATAGAACGTAAAGCACAACTTCCGTTCGAAGCTGCTACGAATTCGCAGAAAAGATCGTAATTCAAGTTTTGCGGTATCGTTGCAAAGCTGGAAGCTCTGAACTACGGAATTATTATTAACGCAAATGATCTTCGACGTTTTTAACAAGTTTTAAGTTGCATCGTTCTAAGGGGGGACTGCGAAACAAACGGAGACAGGTTTAAAGGCCGTGGTAGAAGAATCGGTAACGCGGCTCGATAGAGAAGTTACAGCCTCGTTTCGCGTAATTGCTGACTCACCCTCTTAGGAAAGTGGACGAACGAAACAAAAAAGAAGATAGGGTCCGGCAGCGTTTCCTTTGTTCGTCGAATTTCCACGAATCTAACGACCGGCTGAACACGGTCCGCGGCGACGATTTCGAGCGTGTTAAACAATAATAATTTAAGGTTGCGCCACGAGGGACAATCACGGGGACTCGGCAGCGCTCAGTGACTGGCTCGGTCCGACCTCCGAGGTTAATTAGATAATGTAATTGTCCGGCAATTACTCGAATTACCCGCGCGCCAAGCCTCTTGGCTACGCCGCCGCACTGCACGGCATAGCACACGCCACTCGCCATCCTTTTCTTCTCCTTTCTCTTTCTCTTTTTATCTTTGTCTCTCTTTATTTCCCTCTGTTTCTCTCTCTCCCTCCCACCCTCTCTCTCTCTCCCTCCCTCTCCCTCCCTCTCCCTCTCTCTCTCTCTCTCTCTTGCTATTCACCGTACCACCGACCACCTGTCATTTTCCTCTCCGTTCCACGCGAGATTTATGCAAACGTGTGTGCTGTACAATGTGTACAAACGACTGTATCCGCAAATATAGGCAAGTCCTCGGTGATGGGTTCTCATAATCCATTTAGCCGAGGGAAAAATTCCTTGCGGCTAGAATGCTCATAGAAACGTCGCGCGGGCTCCATTGAGCGAACTGATTATGGTCGGTAATTTATTATGTGGGACGAAGCTGCTGGAAACGTCGAACGGAAAAGAATTGTGTGTGGACGTTGCGAGAAACAGAAATTTCCACTCGATCGCGAATTCGTTCGTCACGAATCTATTTCTGTTTTGATATTATAATTATTAAACGGCACATACCAGTCGACGATGCGAGTGAACTAGAACTTCATTAGAATGTAAACGCATAATCATTGGTAGACCGCGGATATTATGCATGTATAACAGAAGTGGATACACGAAGCATAGAACAGCGAGGACTTGAAAAGAATTCTTAAATTTTGCAGCATTAGTTTTACTTCATTCGCGTTATTGAAAGTAGGAATACGTTTTTATTTAATTTTTGTTTGATAGAAGAGATGATGAAACTTTTCATTTTGCATAGTGAACCGTGATGCAATTCTTGGAGATGTATTAGCGTAACTAATTTGTCAGGAGATTGCATAGTTTCGCGCTAATCGTGTGGTTGAATAAAACAGTGATAAAACAGCGGATACATGAACAAAAACAAATTCCTATCTACCTCCTTTTTATTGAAATTATAGTGTCTATAACAATTCTATTTCCACGTTATTAATTATTTCGTGCATTAATACTCCATGTCTTAATAGATTAAATAATCAACTTCGAACTCGATAATTAAAACCCTGTACTTTGCAGATATTTTCCAGAGCTTCGAATCATTTTCGTATCTTCTCACGACGCACTGAAAAATTGCATGAAACATGTCAGCCGAATACTATGCTTCATAGAACGTCGAATCAAAAAGTACAGTGAACGTGTCATTAAACTATGAATACGGCCGGTCGATGGTCGAGCAGGATTCTTGCTTAGCGTCCGACACTTCATTCTTGCCATCGATGTTTATTCATTGGTTGCTCTAGATATCGCGGAAGCTTAATGATCCGAGACGCGAAACGCGCGGACGTCGACGGACGAAAGTGTCGCTGGACACGGCGGGAACGCGTCGATTCGAAATAGAAACGAAAAGAAATAAAGAAGCCGTCGGACGGGCGAGCGATGCGCACCGCGGAAAAGCGGTTTTCACCGGGGAGGTGGGCGGCGAGGCGAGGCGAGGCGAGGCGAGGCGAGAACGATTGCAGCAGAAGCACACGGTGCTAATCCACTTAGCGGTCGCTTCGAGACGGAGACCGCGTTCTATCGCGATGCGATTGCGAAACTGCGGTTCCGTTCTCGCATTGGTTCCGAAGCCGATTGCGGCCGCGCGCCGCCGCGAGCCGGTGTCGCAAGAACCACCGAGAGCCGGCCTGCGTATCGTTGGATATCGTAGGAAACGCGAGCGTTTTACTTCCTCCGTTGCGTACAGCTCGGCCGAGCTGTTCTATCGGTGTACAAATCGGCTGCGATTCAACTACGATTCTACCGCGAGTTTTTCCGCTTCGAACGGAATGAACTGCCGTTTCGCGATTCCGTTGCTTGATACAAGCGTCACGCGACTTTATTAATCTTCAAATGTACTGAGATTCTTATGTATCTGCAATTTTTAAGTTCTAATTTTTACTTCTTTAGTTTTTTATCGAGTTTGTAATTCTCTTGTTGAGTTTCATTTGCGATTTATTTTGGTGCCTAAAGGATTGGAATTTGAATAAATTGTTCGTAATTCGGGGTGAAATCAGATACCATTTTGATAATCTAGAAGTTGATTAACAAATGAGAAAGCTCTCTGTTTACTTCATCCATTTACATGCTCTATCTTTATTATTTATTCCAGACAGATATCGATTAGATTTTACTAACGAGTGTCGGAGGATTTCTTAAAAATTAAATATATGACGCACGCGTACAATTCGAGTCACCATTTTGCTCCATTCCTGTGCATGAAAAATGCAAAGAGCTGAATATAGCAAATTTCTCCAACTTCACTTTCGTTGGTTTTTCTACGAGACCTCTCTCTTCACTTGGTTACGAATTTTATCTGATAAAACACTCGATTCTTTTTTAACCTTTATACCTTCTCCGGAAGGATTGGCCTACCGTAAAAAACATTCCCGAGCCAAAAGAAACAATCCCACGAAGATTCTAAACAAATTGATTCCATAAGAACCGTTCGCACAGCTAACGATGACACCAAATCAAGCACGCGTCAACGTTAAATGAGATCAGAATTGAGCTCTGTTCAGATTTCCTGGGATGAAGGATCCGGTAGGAAAATTCTTGACGAACGGCACAGATCACGGGGATCCGTGGAACGGAGTCGCACAAGGTTGTTAGGTCTCGCGCGCGACTAATCTCGGTACGTGCCTTTTGTGCCCGGCCGAGTCTTGCTCGCGATCTAGCACACATTTTCCCGTCGCAAGGACACACGGGGCCAGGGGAAGGAGGGACCCCATAGACGGTGGGGATAGTCACGTAATAATAACGATACACGGGAGAATCGAGGGTGACCGTGTTCGAGCCGGGTCGAGCCGAGTCCCCGGTGAACGGCGGGTGTAATTAGGGACGCCCCGTCTAACCGCGAAATTTCGTGATCTTATTAAATCCAGAAGGACGCTGCTCGCGAGAGCACGCCGTGCCGGAGAAAAAGGGAAAGGCTGAATGATTATTACTCGCAGGCCAAGGTGCTCCCGTCCTCTCTCGGCAAAGAGAGCCGAGAGAGAAAGAAAGAGAGAGAGAGAGAGAGAGAGAGAGAGAGAGAAGGAGACTGTTCCTTTGAGATCGCCTCGGGACAGTACTTCGCGTGTGAGAAATCGATCATAGATTGAGCGGTTATACACATAAATTAAGAAAATCAAGGTTTAAGAAATTATATGTTCCCCAAAATGCTCTCCGAAAAGTCTTACTCAAGGATCCGTAAAACTGCGAACGTCATAGTTCCCAAAAGTGACAACATTGAGAGATGTATTGTTCTTGAACTGCAGTTTTCGAGATCGAAAAAATGTCTCGGAAACTTATTAGCAATATACAATATTATTACATTTTATTTTTGATTACATAGAGCTTGTTAGGCATTGTATTTAGATATAGTTTAGCGCTTAATCCGTTGCACTATCGCTCCATTCATACTGTGACGATTAGCAAGTAATAAAATAATAAGTATTCGTAGTTAATAATTTTCCTAATAGGATCAGACATTTTTTTCCCATATTGTCTTTATTTACCTTCGTTTCTATACTTTGATAGCAGAAGAAATTATTTTTACTTCGAAGAATTTCTATATCGTAGAAGAAATTAATAATATTTATATTTAGTAAAGCATAAAACCTTCACCACGAGTCTGACTCGTTATTATAGTGCAAGGGGTTAAGAATGTATATCACATTTCTCAAGGTATTTCAAAACGTTTAGCTGTGGTGTAGATATAGTATAGTTTTCATAAAAAGGCGTCTATCGTGTGAAGAGAACGGTACCGTTCCTTTTAAATTGACAAAAACTCGTTTAAATAGAATATTACCCTACATCGATGCCTTTTGATGCAAGTACACAAAATTCCTGCGTCTTAATATCGCCGAATAATCGTAATTATCTTCTAAGAAGCACACATCATAAGTTTTCTTATCAGTATTAGACGCTTATATTTATAAATGTTAGACTAGTATAATAATACAATTAGCCAATACAAAATAAGGTTTAAATTAGTATCACTGATTACTTCTATAATTTATGAGAAAGTATATCTTCCATTACTGTTATAATTCCCTGTTTAGCATTATAATTTACAGCGTAGAAAAGAGACTTCCATAAAAAAGGACCGCGTGAATTGAGGGACAGGTGTACATCCATCTTACCTTTGTTACCCGAGATGTTACCCTATTTCGACAAACTATTGTTTTTCAAACAATTAGTTTCCCTAAAATCTGCTTCGCAAGAGCTCCTTCGTCTGTTTAAAAGAAGCTTTTCGCCATTACTCGCATAACATGCGTGTCTGGAGCAAGAAAAATAATTGCAAGGGACGATTTCATGCTAAACCAATGCGCAAGGTTTAAGGTAATCGAGACTGTGGCGAGGAGACCAGAAAAGGGGGATAGACACGGCGGACACCGGTGATGAATCGTCGACAGACGGCGCGAATCGACTACGGCAGTCGATCCTCGAGAGGGTCCCTGTAATTTCGCGCGGGTCCATCGATGAATCGCGTCCGTCGAGTGCTCCTAAACACGAGATCGCGGGGATCGATCCGTGTACCGGCTACCGCAGCATCGCGATATAATCACCAAGATTTCCTTGCGATTTCGTGGAACATCTGGGCAATTTGCGTGCGAGATGAGAATCCCCGCGGGGCCCTACCTCGAGAGACACACACGGATTCGCAGATTCCACGCGGTAATCATCGGGCCTTTCGGAGATGGAGCGTTAGAGATCGGGAAACGATCGGTTTCCGGTGTTCGTCCCGACCTACCGACGCTTTGTCCTTGCGTTTTTGATACGTTATGATACCCATGCCCTCGCATAGTTCGCCATGGGGTAGCCACCATAATGATCGAAGAGAACGAAAGAATGATCCGAGAAATTACAGATGCTGTCTTCTGTCGTCTGAAAAATTTCGTGTTCTTAGTATTGTGAAAAATGTTTAAATAAACTTATTTATTCCAACTTCTAATTTTAAGAAAGTCGTTTTCTTTTCAATTATTTCTATTCAATTCGTTCATCAATAATTTTCTAAATATAGCAAAGATTGGATAATCGAGAATATTTTAATTCACTAGAGCACCGCAAATTTTAAAAGATGGCACCACGTGTTCTAACTTTTAACTATTATTTCTACAGTGGGGAATATCGAAAGAAAATTATTTATCGTCGCAAATATTTCTTCGACTATTGCTTGTTCATCTATCATTATCTAAATACGATAAAGATTGGATAATTAGAAAAAGTTTAGTTCCCTAGACCGCCGCAAATTTTAAAAGATGGCGCCGTATGCTCGCGAACCCTTAACTTCTATGAAGATTTTTAAGCGAACAGTTCGACAATTTCATCTAGCTTCGTACATTCCAATTTTGTAACTTACACAATCAGAAATGTCTTGGAGTAAATGCAACGTGAGAATTAACAAAGAGAAGAGAACCACTGGTCGCGAGGCAGCCGAAGCGGAAACGCCGGCGATCTCGTTGCGTAAGGCCCCGATCGATTTGAGATCGCAGCGGAGTATCGTTCAATTTATTAGAAATAATCGTATTCGCGGCGTATCCTCGCGGAGAACATAGTTACACGCTTGTATACTTTTTATTACATATGTCAGCCGGTAGATATTATCTGCGCGACACCGCGGCACAGCCATGAAAACAGTCGGCACACACGCCCGGAGCCGTCACGCCGGCTCCACACCAGCGCGGCGATTCAATTGAAAATCATACATAATGTCAGTAGGCATAATGTAATTAATTGATAGCTGCCTGGCAACGACGCGGCAACGGCAGCACCGACGGGATCCGCGGCGGCAACGGCGGCGGTGCCGCAGTTACAAACCTAATTAGCCTAATCAATGTACGCGATTATTCCTGTCGCGCAGAATTCTCGGTTTTTCTGCGGCAATTAGCGAGTTGTTTTCCCGAGAGAGATATGAATACGGGATCGGCGCGGCCAAGATCGAGCTTTTCTTAAGATTCGACGCGTAATCCGATGTGGCGTTTTTTCGCCGACGGACGTAGGTTCGCGGTTCGCCGCGGCACTTTCCGTCTATTACGCTA
The DNA here is from genome assembly GCF_028453695.1 of Augochlora pura. Classification (NCBI taxonomy): domain Eukaryota; kingdom Metazoa; phylum Arthropoda; class Insecta; order Hymenoptera; family Halictidae; genus Augochlora; species Augochlora pura. The sequence goes on from NC_135781.1 coordinate 25,615,106, forward strand.
ATCGAGCTAACGATTGTTTTTGCTTGCAGGGAGGAGCTGGCTATGAAGATCGGCCTCACGGAAGCGCGGATACAGGTCAGTAGAGTCAATAGTTTTATCGACAATATTGCGTCAAATGGATCGAGTAAAAAGCAAGGACGCCGCGCCGGCAAAATGCGAGCCCGGTTTTTAGCCGATTTCCTCGAGCTACGATTCATTTGTTAATTACAGTTGATCGCCTAGCTATTCGCGTAATTATTCGTTTTTTTCCGAGCAGGAGGTAATTCAGCGGAATTTCATACAGTGGTTTGCATCAATATTCAGAGAATTTTCAAAACAGTATAATCTTTTCCAAAAGTGTGTTATTAATGCATATAAATACCCGTTTAGTCAATACACAGTGAAATCTCGCTTATACGAGCATAGCAGAACACTTACTTAATTGCTTCGCCTGATTTAATCTTTATTGATTCGTGCAGTAAATCGTTTTGCATATAGGTCGTCTGAGGTCGAGTTTTACACTGTCGCATTTAATCTTTATTAATTTATACAGCACTTATTACATTGCCAAACTCATTTATAGTCATTTATACAGCACTGATCACATTGCCAGACTTCGTTTTTTGTTAATTATACATTACTCCCCACATTGCTGGACTTACTGATAACTCACGGTATATCGTTCCGCGTGTCGAATTAACTTTTCATCCCGTCGATTAAATATGAAACATATTTGCTTAACAGAGAATTCTGTATGAGGAGTAAGGATAGTCGAGCTTCTATTGTTCTTCATTCAATATCTAATTCATGTACGAAAAAGCTCATACTGTCGTGTGAACATCATTTTTGTTTATTTGTCATAAAAATCCTAAAGCCGCAACAGTTTGATAGAAAGTCGGCTGAGAGCCACTGTCGCAGCAAGAATGACACGATACTCGGGATTCGCAGCCACGATATAATCATTTTCAGGAATTCCCGAACACGGGGGGACGTACGTGTGCCCCCAAAATGGACCCGCGATGTCCACGCGATCTTCGTCAAAATGTATTTCTTTTCGGGCCGGAATTGCGCAAATTGTCCGGCAGCCGTAGCAGCGGACAGGACGTGCGCTAATTTAACAAAACGTTTCGGGGAATCGTACTTTCGCTGATCGAAAGTGCTCCCTATCCAGCAAGATTTCGACAGCGTTTCTACCGTGTCCTGTTCCCGTCCGTTAATCACTCCTCTTATTGCCGTTGAAGGCCCGACAAACCCTTTTCAGCATGCACGCCGACGTGGTAACGTTTCTAACTAGCGCGATACGATGGAACATTAAATAATGAATTTCCTAAAATCCCTCTTTGAGAACTACAATCCGACATTAGATGAGGCAAGTTTTAATGTTGATCATTCGCGTCGTTAAGGACTAATAAAAGGAACAATGGGACAGACAGTTCCTTCGGTATCCGTAAAAACCGTGTCGAATTGACTTGAGAGACGAATGGGGGTTAGGCATTTCCTTTCGAAAGTTCGTGTGCAATAATAATTGGGTAATTCGATGCAATTAAAAACATTGCTAATTGAATAACCGTAATTAAATGTTGCACTTAGAAAGCGGACATTTACTGTCCAGTACTTCGAGTCATTCTTTAACTCCTTCCAAGGTAATTAACATGGTTCTAGACGTCCCGGATTCTAGGCGTACACGATTTTGAACCGCATCTCGATTTGGGACCACTTCCACACTTCAATTTCGCAGGAACCATTACTTATTACTAGATTGCGGGTTTTATGTATATTTCATCAAAATAACTTTGTCGAGAATAAAATCTGTGAAGAGATTCAAACAATCTGAGAATATTTTTATGTTACATTGAAATTATTACAACTGGAAAGACATTTTCTGGAAAGACATCTTAGATAATCCTCATTTTGCACAAAAATACTCAGTCTAGTAACAAATTCTGTTCTTCTCATGAGGATATTTAAATATTCGAATAAGCGTGAAAGCAGAATAAATACAAATTTTCTTCTTCCTCGAAGAAATTATAATCGAGAGATTTCTAGTCGTCGTAATCGTGAGGGAAATGGTACGACAACGGGTTAAAAAGGATTAAGTTGAAGGAAGTACCGGGAAGAAGAGGAATCGATGAGACCGTGGAGGGGCGGAAGGGAAAAAATGCAGTCGGAGAGGGGAGGACGACCGGCGTCCGCGTAATTAATGCGGCACGATTAAGCACGAAACGACTAGGTTCCGGCGGCGGCGGCGGATCGTGGCTGGGTTTTGTTTTAAAAGCCGCAAGTCGGATGTTTAACTCCCTGCTGGGGGCAATTCCGCTCGCTGTGGGGGGTCCTGGCACCCGACCCCCCACACCCCGTCACCTTTAGCTCTCCATACGCCTAGCAACGACTTTGCATGTTCGAACGGGGCCCCGACCGATTGGTTCGATTCAACCGTGGACACACGCATACGCGCACGGACGACCGCGCTCGGTCCTCTTCCTGCTCTCTCCCTCGCGGACCCTTCCTTTTTCTCATCCCGAAGCGTTACGCAATGCTACCAGCGATTTGTAACCGGGTTTCGACGATTCTTCTTCGACCGGGAAGGGAGCCGTCGAGCACGAATAATCCCCGGTCCCTGGAACACAATTAGAAATTCCCGTGAACGGAAAACCGAGGGAAATTGGCTCGGTTCGTGGCCGCGATCGATTTCAACGGAAATATCGAGGAAAAATTGTTCCCAGAACCTAATTAGCCGTCGACACAATTCTCAGCGATTGCAAAATAATTGAGCATTTTTATGTGAGGAAGATGAGCGAAGTGCGGAGGGAAAATCAAGTGAAAGCTATCTAGCGTCTGGAAACGATCGCAATTAATTTTCAATCTGCGACATTTTTCCATGAATTACGGACGAAGATTTGACACGAATAATTTCCAGTCTGCTAAAAATTGTTGGAAACTTCCACAGAAGGAAAAGGAAAAAAAACTGATGGGAAAATCGACAGAAAATTGTCTGGCATCTGGAATTAATCACAATTAATTTGCAATCGTGTTTCAACATTTTTCCATCGACTCTGAACGAGGATTCGACACAGAAATATTTTCCTGCTGTCGGAAATTAGCGAGGACAAGATCAACAAAGAATTAGCCTGGAATTTTATAATTTTATAAACGATATACAGTTTCGTCGTACCTCTATCAGCTGCGAACGAAGAAGAATATTTATCCGTATCCAACAGATAATTAAAAATGCCAACGACGAGGAAATGTTAGGAAAAGTTGCGACTGGAAATTAGTCAGCAGAGGGAACGTAGATTTTTAGCGCGTCATGATACACCCTGGTCGCAGGCGATCAGGCTCGATCATGGAACAATGGCAGAGTCATCCCAAAATGCTCCCCACCTGCGCTGCATCTCTGCCAAGTGTTCCCGAGATCAAGCTGCATCGTCACCGATTGTGTTCGGCTTGTCTACATCTCTCGGCGGTGCTTTTGATTTCTTTACTCGCAGAGCACGCACCTGTTTCGGGGAATCTTGATTAGAACTCACAGAATTGTTAATGACCTTTATTGATTCCCTTATGTATTACAAGTGCGCGGAATTATTACGACGATGCATCAGCTTTGTTACTCAATTTTCTCAAGGGTCTGGATCAATAAAATTAATTGAACTCGTAACTTTAGAAGAGAAGGATGCAGCGAATGATTACTCGCAATGCAGCGAGTGAGTTAAAACTTATTTTAGAAATAATGAGAGGCAATAATATCTATTAATGATATTAATGGAACATGTAAGAAGGATTTAATAATACAGTCACCATATTTTCAGTTCACTATAACGATTTAAAGAAGCAATTCATTTTTATTGAATTTCTGTTCTCCGCGATTGTTTAAAATTTCATTTGATTCGAATCACTGTAAATGAAAGAAATGTCAGAGAAGATTCGAATACGCACCGAGGCACAGTGCCCCATTTTCTGGATGAACAATCACTGACGATTAGAAATACAATTTCAAATACCGTTCTAATTTCCTGACTGCTGTCGGAAGGTCTAACATCGCGTTCGCCAGCGACCCATCAAAATTCCAGTTCCCCTCGCAGCAACTTTCGCAATAACCCGGCTGAACAGGATTGGACGATACAAAGACAATTATATATCCGCCGCGATGATCCATCGGCGGAGACGCATGCACGGAATCCCCGAAACAAAAAATGTTTCGCCAGAGATTGCCTGTCGGGAAGTTCTGCTGGAAGTTGGCCGAGGCGGATTGCGACTAGCGGCGCGTATACAACGCGATCTTCGGCCGGGCAATATTCCGGAAACGGAGCACACGTTGCTCGGTTCTCCTCGTCATTGCGTCCTGTCACGAGACACGCGAAACAGGACTCGCTCGAGCGCGCCGATCCGATTCGTCCCGGCTTGTTTCTCGCGGCAAGCTAACGTCTCGAATCGGCCGTGTACGCCACGACACGGAATCGACTTAACAACGGAACGGAGGACTTGCGGAATTAAACTCCGCGAACGAAGCCGGCCAGAGACCGGGGAAAAAAAGCGAAGGGCGCACGACGAAATAAGGAGAACGGGACGGCGAGGCCTGCGAGAGGGGGGCCAGGGGAGGCTAGAGCTTCCGTTGAACTGATTAGAGCTCGAGTCTTCGGGGAACCTCCGCGATGGAATGCGCCGGAACACGGTCGACGCATCACGAACCACGTTTGTTTCGCTCGCGATTATCCGATCAGCTTGCAAGCTCTTCGACCTGTTCTTCGACGCGTCCTTGTTATCCGATGGGGTTGCACTACCGGAAATTCGATCCTTTGAAATCTGACGCAATCCGAGAATAGGTTGTTCTGCTTCTAGAAGAAATGTGGTCGAAGAGGTGCTGAAAGGAGAAGTATCAGACTGTTTTTGAAGGCATAACTTCGTAATCTCGAAAATGGTAACATGTGGAGTAAAAGTTGTCCATCTTTCTGATCCTACTTTATATTTTTATTCTGAATACGATATTGCTATGGAACACTTTAAAAATAAGGTGAACAACAGCTCAAATCACAAGCGACTAGTTATAACCTTCGACATTGCGCTTGAACTCAAGAAGACGTGGCGAGCAGATCACCGATAAGTAATTGTTTAGAAACTGTTAACAATGGAAACAGCGTTATTGAAAAATTTGATAATGATCTCGATACTACTCAATCGAGAAGCATCCTCCTGGAAAGGAGAAGTAAAGCAGAGACACTGAATCCAGCAGAATCAAGGTGCAATTGACATTGCCATCAATCGACGACCATTTATTAATTTTTGACAGAGAGAACAGTATCCTTTCAGCTTGTATGACGATGCTAGGAGTCGATCAGAGCCCGCAGGACTCTCGTGGAGCCGTATTCCGTCCTCGAAGCTCGGAGGACGAAGCTCTCGTTCGGCCAGAAGAAAGTAGGCCAACAGGATTCGTGTCGAGTGGTTTTACGATGGTCAATGTTTCGTTAATTTTCGAGGAGGAACTCGGGAGGCCAGGTAGGCGGACGAAGGAAGAAGACGGAGGAAAGAGAAAGGACGAGAGAGAGAGAGAGAGAGAGAGATCCGTCGTTGCCTCGCAGCGATCTCGCGCGGTTTCTTCCCCCTCGGCGCAGCTCGGCGCGGCGTTCGAACAGTAATGATACACCGCGAGTTTCCTGAAAAAGGGAGAATGCGTCACTGTGGCCAGAACTCGCGATTCCGATTGGTCGGCCGGACCGCTGCTCCGGCTCGAGCCGAATACTGTTTTCCTTTCTAATCCGAAATCGGGCGAATCGGTTTCGCGAAACTTTGCGAACACCGTTGATCCTCGAATCCGACGCTCGCCTGCCTCCTCCGTGCTCGTTTCTCTTCCTCGAACGAGCCCGAGAAACTGTTCGCCCACTTAGGATAATTGCGACTCTGCCCTCCAGTGGCAACAAAGTACTCCGAACGCAACAACGTACTTAGTTAAATATACATACGAACGAATACTATAATTCGGGGCTCGTTCAATATCCACGAAGCGGTCGTTTAACGTGCAATCCCCGATCTTTCAACTCCGCTTGCCCAATTATTTCTTGCAAAACACTGTCGTCCCGTTTCTTTGTCGTCTTCGACGTTGCTTCTTTCACCCTTTCGTTGTGATTGGATTTGTTTTTTATTAGGTTCGTTTTTAGTAAAACTTCTGGAATAGATTCATCGACTAGCTAATTTATTGACTTAACGATATTTGTCTTAACACGCGCAGACGAAGATTTCTTTGAAGTATTCATTTATAACACACGACAGCGAGTTTTGAACGATTTACGAATGTTGTAAGTATTTTCTGTTAATAAACTATGATCTCTTTGCCACGACTATACTTTGATTTCCTTGAAATAATTTCCACATTATTACAATTTAGTTTAGAGCACAATTTGTGATGAAGAGAAAATCGTTTTTTGATATCGCAATTGTAAAAAAAATATATATGCGATATAGTAGAAGGCAATAATAGGTAATGTTGCTCAGGCTTGTGATGCAAGTAATTGATTCCGATAATCTGTCGAAAATATGTTTCCAATAAGAGTTAAACAGTATCTGGAAAGATTTCGATATATGAAATTTCAAAAGAACATCTCACCGCATAAAAATCTAGAATATTTTCAGCTTTCGTACGTCAAAATGTATATGTTTCATTCCTGCGTAACGTTGTAGCCGACATTAAGAGAAATTTGGCGATACAAGTCCGATGATCATTAGTAGAGGAAGAACGGTGGCATGTTGCCGGCGCGGCGATCGGGACAAAATAGGCCCCAGCGCGGCGTGACGGAGCGGAAGCTAACCGAACAAATTTGGTTGCAGGTCTGGTTTCAGAATCGGCGGGCGAAGTGGCGGAAGCAGGAGAAGGTGGGCCCGCAGGCTCACCCGTACAATCCGTACTTGGGCTCGGGCGCACCCCCACCGACGGCGGTGGTCGCCCCGACCTTGCCGAACCCTTTCGCCCACCTGGGCACGTTCGGTCTGCGGAAACCCTTCGACGCGTTCCGCTACCCGCCCTTGGGTCACGGGCCAGTCCTTCCTGGTAGTTACACGAGCCATCCCTATCATCGGGCGCCGCCACCGCTGCTACCGCCGGGGATGCCTCTGCCCTACACGTCGGCGGCGTCGTTCCAGAGCCTGCTGGCGAACATATCGGCGGCGCAGCGGCCGAAATTGGTCCAGGGCTCGCCGCCGCCGCCTCCACCGCCCCCGCCGGCGCCGGCGATCAGTCTGCCGCACCCGGCGGTTCCGCAGCCGGCGCCGACGGCGAGCTCGCCGCAAGGATCACCGACTGGGAGCGTCGGGCTGCCGGACATCGACCGGCGAACCAACAGCATCGCGTCCCTCCGACTGAAAGCCAGGGAATACGAGCTGCACCTCGAGATGCTCCGCAAGAACGGCGACCTGATCAGCTGAACGAGCAGTGACAAGGGCTTATAGCGGCCCACGAAACTAGGTACGACAACACGAAACGCCACGCTGCTCGCCTGACCTACGAGTCGCCTATCCGACCATGATCTCCAGCCGCCCGGATACCACCCACTCGAGCGAGCCATATCAAGGGGTTGACGACACGACGATCCACTTGTTGTCTTCGACCATTCTCGGACGCGAACCCTGCTTCGCTCGCGAACAGACACGAGCCAAAGAACTTCTATGCGAGTGGCCCGGACACTTTGCACCGTGCTTTGACGACATACACGCGAGGGAAGGTTGATTTTTTACTTCGGGGCTTGACGAATCCCGCTTCCCGGAGCGCTCACGGAGTCTCTTTGCTCTGGGCAACCGTTCAGAGCGATCGGAAGTTCCAGCCACTACCGTTGTCCTTACTTCAACTTCAAAAGTTCCAAGTTGGATATTCTTGCGTCGCCTTTTGATCCACGGATCTTCAAAGATTCCAGAACATTGACAGCCGAAGTAGCAATCTCAGCCAGCGGCACAATAATTCGATTCCCTGTAACATTCGCTCGGAACAAACGGTCTTCGTAGCAGCTCCGGTCGGGACCCGTACATAACAGTTTCAAAAAGCCCCGGCTTCTTCCTGTGATCAACTGGTGCCTTTGTAACGCGCGATAGAGCGTCGGACCGGCTTGGGATCGCATACGAGCTCCGAAGAGTCGCGACGATAATCCTCGGTGATGAGTCCTATCGTCCGATCGTGCAGCGACCGATATGGGATCCGATAGCTCCCGATTAGCTCTAGCCAATCTTCGGACGAAGGATTCGCGGCGACGTAGCCATGGCGGAACGAGAAACGGCGGTGTGCACGGGTTGCACCTGCGTTGGCAACTCGGACGACCATGGGAAAACAAAACGGCGTTTCCTCGTGGTCGTTGGCGTTGTCTGTGCTCTGTTGCGTGGGTCGCAACCCAGTCGATCGCCGTCGATGTTCCCGGCGCTTGCCGCGATCAGACACATACCTGTCCACGTACAAAACGAGCTTCTTCAGCCTTCCGCTCGAGCGACGCCGAGTTCGCGACACCGTACGGCGGCCGGTACACCAACCAACCAGACTCCTTCATTTTGGCTCTTTTTTTTGTTGTTGCGCGGAGTGCTGTACCAAGCGTGTGCAGCAAAGGGCGAGGCGACGGTCCGCGAAATAGTATGCCACGGAACAGTTTTGACATCGCCCTGCTTCAATCGCCGATCGCGCGAAAATTCGCGCAAGACGACTTCGCGAATCTTCGTTGGATCCCAGATCATATCGGTGTGATCTCAAAGCCGGGTCCGCTGGCCGTTCGGGGTCCTAGGTCGCTCGCCCGATCGTGGCAACGTAAACGTATTCACGACCGAGCTTTGAGCAAACATCATCGAACGATGTCCGTCCAGAGAGATTCTCGGCGTCGCGACGCGAAAGCCCTGGGCCCGGAGAAGGGTTTTAAAGGATTTGTTTTTAATCGAGAATTAGCGGGGGTGTAAATTAATCGACGATTTTATAAAATTGATGTACATATCGTATAGCCGAGGTCCGGAATAGTTTCTGGACCGAAAATTTTTCACGTCGCGACCGAGAACGTAACCGGTTAAGTTAGAAGACGAAACGTAACAGATCCACCGTGGCGCGGCGGAGCTTCCCCGAGCGATCTTTCGGTTTACATTCCTTGCGGACGATGTTTAAACAATTTTTGGGAACATAGTAAACGCAATAGGCATCTTGCAAATTCCGTGTCTCGTGGAATTAAATTTGAATTTAGGTACACGAGTATATCTGCGATCGACGGACTACGCGACGAGCGCATCGTTGAATAGCGTTTGGAAGGGGAACCGAAAGATCGATCGTGTCGAGAAAACTCTGGCCGGCCGCGACCGCATCGATCCGTCACACGATGTTTTTAGATAAGGAGAAAGTACTTATTTATATACGCGTTCTTTTAATTTGAAACTTTTAAACGATAGTCGCGAATATGTTCCGACGACTGTATAAGCATTCCTAGCGTACTGTAAGCGTCCCATGTAAATAGATTCAACGACGTATGCGTTACTTCGCCCGGTCTCCGAATTGACCGGCACATTTACGCGAAGACACCGCGGATCATGACAGCGTGTTCGAGCAGCCATATATCTCGTCGGCAACCTCACCGATCGACAGGTTTCCCGATCGTAGTCCGGATCCCTCGCGATCGTGCGAACGACGACGAAGAGACAGATGACTAAATGAATTCGCAATCGCTTTCAGAATCAGGGATCTCGAGCGGAACCGGAAACTGCAGGCCGATCTTTCCGAAAAGTTGTCGCGGTTTCCCTCGGACACCGGTGTCCGTTGTCCTTAATCTTAGACACGTCCTTTTAACTTCACGTTTTTCTTTAACGACGAGTTCGTGTGTTTACGACGAGAGTGAGCGAAACGGCGAGTAATGGGAGCGAGGAATGGCAGAAAGAGGGTAAAAACAGTGAAAATTGAAATGCAACATGTTTCTATTTTATTCGACGTCACCTTTCTCTAAGATAATCCAGCGCGCGCCACATTCCAGCGATCGAGGCGAAACGGCCGTCGAAAAGATTAGCGGTCGTTCCAGGTAATCCGCCGGACCAACAACGCTTGCAATTTCTGCTGAAGCAAGTGGGGTAGATACACCGGTTGTGGCCACGTTGAGGATTCATAGAAATATGCAAGTTTTAATAAATTAATTGATACCGTTAGTGTCGATATCTACCTCGCAATAGGGTAACAAAATGGTCCGAGAACGATTACGGAAGAGAAATAGTGAAATTCGCATTTTTCATCGTTCGTGGTCATTTGTATATCAGTTCTGGCCACCTCATAAAATACGGAAGGATAATATGTGATTAAAACGCAGCATAATTTGTACAACATTTCGCATTTCTACATTTTACTTTGTACTGTTGAAAAATCTTGTTGATAAAACATGTAATAATGCAATATCTTAACGTAAAACTACTAGTTTCTATTTTACTCGTACCAACTATTGTAATTTTGTTTGTGTCGCTCTTCTATGTTTCCCTTCATTCTCCGCGTCTTGCTTTTCTTTAAGTTTCCTTCGTTTCGCTTCTCATTTGTTTCTCTTCGTTTCTACCTCTTTCCTCTGCGTTATCCTTTTCGCCGCGAATTTCATTTTCGTTGCTTTTTCTGCTTCAATAATTGTACGCATTCACCGGAAACAATATATTCGCTGGTACATGGTTCTCTCCTGATCGCTAGATGACTCTAGCCAACATCGAAGAAGAGAACATGAATATTAACACCGGTGGCCAGAAAAGGCGCGCCGGCCACAACCGGTACACGTCTACCCTATTCCGCAATTGATTGATAACACGATTTCACGCGCGCGGATCACCGCCGAAATTCAATTTAGTTTAGATCGTTGAAATATCGCGCAGCGGCTCGCGTGGGTATTAATTTGCAGGCTCGTCAACTTCCTGAACGAAAAACCGGGCGACCATTACACGGCCGCATTTACCCGACATGAAGCAGGCGAAGAGAGAGCGAGAGAGAGAGAGCGCAAGATAGAGCGAGAGAACGAGGTAGAGAGAGAGAGAGAGCAGATCATCCGGAGAGGATCGTCGAACAGCACTCCGGGGCTGACTTATGACAAGTAATTCGCGGCCGGGCACGCCCGTCGACGAGTTATTTAAATATTTCACAGTTTAATGGAGTCCCGGGCCATTAATGCGCGTCAGCTAATTAGCGGAGTCGTGGATGCCTGCGCTCCCCTCGGAGCGCTAACGATCCTCGCGCTGATAAATCGAACGGTTACCGTCCAAATGATCCGCCGATCAAAACTGACGCGGCCTTAAGTGGTTCGCGGACCACGGGGCCCTCCCCTCTCGCGCGCTGCGCCTCCTCGGCGAGCTGTGCGTCGGTCGGTACCGCGTCCGGTCTGTGCAACGGCGCATCGAAACTCTCGCGCCGGCGATATCGAGCGCGAACCAACACCGATTCCGGGCTAAACGCATAATAGACGCGATTTAATGACACCTTCCGCAACACGTAATGCGGGGCCCCCACCTGCACTCTAATTTCCTGAAAATGTTACGTGCCGCTGCACCCCTGTTGCGCTCCTCGCGCTCCTTTTTCTTTCTCCTCTCGTCTTGTTCCTCGACGTCCGCTCCACCGGCCAATCAAATCGCTCCGCGCCTCGAAATTACCGGTTCCTTCGACGACTCTGTCCTTCTCGCGAAACAGTCGACGTAACTTCACCCGTGATGCTAGTTGCGCCGACAGAACCTGCGTCGGAGATGTAATCTTTACGTTTTGCAGCCTTTGAAGCCTGAACGAGAATCGCGGAGCGACGGATCATGCGGGCAGCCAAAGACGTAGGTATACATTTTCATTGCTGGAAATCTCCGTTTAATTTTTAATAACAATAGTAATATTTTTATTGTATGCGTTAATGATTGCACTTTACAAAACTCCCTTCACTTCTTAATAATAACAGTAATAATCATTTATCGAGCAACCTGATAATCCTTTATTCCAATAAAAGAATAATAATTTAACAATTCTGCAAGGACAGATAAAATACAAAAACTTAAAACTAAAACTTTCGACGTAAAACTCAAGAAAGAAGAAAAAAACGATAGAATGCATGAAAGACATCTAGCAATTGTAAAAGTACTCTGCTTAACCGCAGTATCGATCGAGAAAGTAAATAAAAATGGTTTAGCCTGTCGAAGAATCTACAATGTATTCTATATAACTCTGATAACAAACCAGAAGAATTTTCACACGAAATTAATTAATTACTTCCATTAAATCCTGCACATTACAAGATTCATTAAACATTTTAATAGCACGTCGTGAAGATGATACGATCGGGAGAAAAATGGCAATGGTGCGAGTTAAGCAGCGGAGTCGAGGAATCGTCGATAACGCGAAAAGAACGACAAGGGTGAGACGAGAATGGGCAGAGGCGTGTCCCGTCGGTGATCGATCCTCGATCGTTGGGGCCGCGTGGGTCCCTCCGTATTGCGCGCGATCGAGATGCAGACCACGCAGCCGCTCGATCCCGAATTCATCGTGTCGGCCTGGCCATTAGCAAATTACTACGGTGTAAACAGTATCGACGGTGCCCGCGGGTACGCCGGCTAAGTGCGCCCCGATCTATACACGTATATGCACACGTGAATGTTTATACACCGTGCGCGCGCGCGGGGACGCGAGAGGAGTGGTGAAATAGCCAGTTAGTTAGCAAACCGATCATTATAGCGACGTTTTACACCGGGTCTAGCCACCTAATAACTGTCTGCGTCGAGGCGAACTCGCCGATCGGTAGCAAAGCGACCGGACTGCCTTCGCCGAAAAGGAAATTCCCAGCTGTCGGTGAAGGCGCTGTCGAAACTGCGATATTTATCGAGCCGCGAATCTCTGACGCATTCGGTTCATTCTGTACCGTGAACTGTAACAGTTTCTACGCTTCTCTAAGAACAGTGGAGTTGCCTTTAGCGCTTTCGTCAGGAGGAGACGCAGGAGCTTGGAAGACATTTTGTTCAAGTAATTGAAGAGCTGAGTAAATTTGAAGTGTCTGGTAGCTGGATTAAGTATCCAACTATCCATATGGTTCTATTTTATTACTTATATTCTATAAGTATTTTATAAGGTTTAATAAGATGATTATTTTCTTGGATATCGATGAAGAAACGTTGTAAAATACGTAGAAGAAAATTTAAATATAAAGCTTCAAGTGAACCTATCAATGGTTGGCACGGAGTCATCAAAATCGTCCGATTCGTGGTAGGTTCGATAAAAAATATTGATACCATAGTAAAGTGAAATACAATAAGGTTACAAGGATTTCAAGGAAACCATTAAAAATAAGCAATTTGTCGGATGAATTTCGAAGTGCGGCATAAAGAAAAGTGCTCGAAACAATTGAGAAGATAGGGTTGATAAATATTTTGCAGATGAGGTTCGCAGGAACAAGACCACGTCGAGATGCACCGGGAGCCCATCTTTGAACCGATGGGACCCCGGTTCCCCCCTTTCGCAGCACGCGCAAGGTTTTATCCAGTTAACAATCCCTAATTGCAGGGTTTCTTGTAACTAACTCGGTTAACGTGAAGGACCCCACGATGATTCCCCGGCGTTCACCTATCATCGCGATGCGGATGCAGATTAAACAGCCCCTTAATCTCGGGCCCGCTGCGAGACCGCTCGGACCTCGCGGACCTCCCTTGTAGGCTCTCTCGTGCTTCGTTTAATAGGGTCTAACGATAGGGAAACCGGCCGGTTTACGACGGAATCATACTGCTACGGACACCCTCCCTCTCGCCCCGAAACTTCGCTCGGCCGGCTAATCGACCGTAATCGTTCCTCCCGCGATTATGTCTCCAATTACGTAATTAGATTAAGGGTAAAGTGTCAAAGCTCCACGCTACACGATCTTATCGCGGAACGACGAACGACCCGGGGAGTCGCGATAAAAATTTAGGAGCCTGCTGCTTTTTTAAAAAAAAATCCCCGTCCTCGTGGATTCCTCTTGGCCTTGCAGCGTTCGCGTCGAACGGTGTTTTTCCTGCAGCCACTTTGTATCGGTATCAAGTCAGACTATGAAGTGAATGGTGGAGTTGATAGGCGGGCAGGGAGGTGAGAAGCGAGGGGGAGAAGGAGAAGGAGGGAACGACGACGAGGAGGACGACGACGAAATCGACGCGAAGAGAAGGGAGGAGCGGCGAGACTTCGAGATGAGGGATGTACGGCGTGACGGTCTAATTGAGGCCTTCTTGATTGCATTTACACCGCTGCACGGCCTCCTGTATCCCAGGTATACAAGTATCAGCTTTCTGCGGCCGATCCGCGTCGTATTTGGCCGACGCTGCTATTACTTCCACTTCTCTCTCCTCTTTCTTCGCACGATGCCCCCACCCCCCCTCTCGGTCTTCCCCATCGTCTTTCACTTCACTCTGCTCCCATTGATCGACATTTTAACCCCTCGACCGACCGAGTAGTACTTGTCCGCCTACTTGTCACATTTTGCGATTACAAAGTTATATATAGAGAGAATCCAACGATTTATATTCAAATAAGGAGAAACGTCGTACACTCCTGGCCGTGAGTCGCCTAATAAATTGTCGGAAGCTTGGATTGAAAAATTTTGTGGAGACTTTGAGCTAGGTCTATTTTAACGTTAACATTTTTGCATCGTGTATTTTGATGAGAACAGAAATAAAAGTTCCGGTTAAAATTTATTAAAATTCATGCTGTTTATAACATTGGCAAAGTTCTTCGATACTGTAGCAAGTGCTGAATATTATTTATTAATAAATACATTCCAAAGTATTCTTTGATTATTTCTCCTGTCCTTTTATTTACTTTTAAAAGAACGTTAAGAATATTTCTAACTGGTAAGTTAATTACTAATGATTGATTTTAAATGAGTTCTATTTGAATTAAGCGGAACATGATCCGCTAAAGGATAGTGAATTAAAGTAAAATTACTATATGTTCAGACACTGATAGCCGAGGGCATATAATACTGAATATCAACTTATTTATCCATCTCCGCACTGAATCGTTGCACTGAAAATTCACAGATTCCGCAATGAATACCTATTACACACCTCGATAATAATTTCTTAACAAATATAATACAATTAATACTTGAAAATATAATAAAACAGTTTTTAATTCAGCTCTAACGGAATTAATTCGTGACCCTTCTTGAAGAAGGAAACGGGAATACGTCACACCCGGCACACTCGTGGCTAACGAATGGAGGGAAAAGGGGGGGAGAAGATTGGAGTTTCGGAAGTTTAGAGGCAGTCCCCCCCTCCTCCGACGTGACATAAAACGCGCAAACGCCGCCATTAGTTACAGGGACCGGCGCGGAATGCTATCCAACCGGAGCCTTATTAAGCCCATTACATCTTAATTTATTTCCTTATTTGAAAAAAGAAAAGGAAACACGCGACAACCGCCGCGCCGGGTTCCGACGAGTAACGATACAATTCCGAGGGCGAGAGCGTTCCGCGACATTTGCATGGGGATCGAGTTGTCGCGGGGAATAACGAACGCCCACGCGCTTGACCCCGAGCGACCCTTTCTCTCGAATGCGGTGCCAATATTACCCCTCGAACATGTCGCGTGCACCGGTTCCTTCCTGTCCGGCCGCAACAGGCAACTCAATCCGGCACGGAACCGCCATGTTGCTCGCCGTTCGCGGTGTCTGCACGAGTAATCCTCGTTCGACCGATCCGTACGTGCGTCGATTAGAATTTCGCTTGAATTCGTGATCACCGGATTGCGGGTTCCGCGAAAGAAATGAGAAGGCAAAATGGAAAACGGCAAAAGGCATCTGTTATCTTCAACAACTTCAGCACGTGTTACAATAAGTCAATTTATCGCAATTACTGAGTAAAGTCGATTTCTATTTCACTTCCGAACATTGCAATTGGCGCGGGCAATTTTCATAATTGGACTAACAATAAGCGCCCTCTTTACCAGACCTAGGTTTTTATTGAGCAACTTTGCAGAACGAACGTGAAACAGCAACCGCGCGGTGTACGTAATTAAAGGTAGGTGCATGCTGATGTCACGTCACGTGAGATTACATGAAATCATTGACATTCGAAGATTGCTTATTTTTATTGTTTCAAATCTGTTCGAAAATATATCAGAGTAATGTCACGCTTATTATTTCTCCTATGATTTCATGTGAATTCAGATGATTTCACGTGACGTGGCATCAGTATATTCTTACCATAAATAGCAATTTTTCTTGTCCCATTCATAGTTCTGTTATTTTTTAACGAAAGTAAGCTACGAAATTTTCACGAGCAAGAAGAGGACCAGCTTTCGACGATTGATTAACGACAGGCAGCGAGGCGGCCGGAGATGAATAAATATTGCTTGGGCAAGAGTACGCAACGTCGGCTTGCGGTTTACGCCCTCGGTGGGAAAGATTGCGCGTCCCATTCGGTTCTGGGTAGCGTTCGCGTCCACTTGTCCTTGTTTGCGATTCGCCGCGTGGTGTTGCCGTTATTAGCGTAAAGGCTCGAGTTAGCCGCAATCGCGATGGTAATTTGCGCGTTTGCCCGTCAGTGCCGCCGAGTGGAATTGCGGTGTCGCGTTACCTTACGTGATAATGCGACGCACCATAAATCCTGGCCACCACGGATCCGGCGAGAGCCTGGCGCGGCGTGCACCTGCTCGCACACGTACGCGTTCTCACCAGGTAGGAGGTAATAACGCCGGCGAGCGAGGGGGCCGAGGAAAGAAAGAGACGGACAGAGATAAAAAGACGGACGTGGAGAACGGCTGAACGCAGTTTCCCGCGGGAAAATGGTCCCGCGACCATGACCGACGTCAAAGAGGGAGAAAGAGCGAGAACGGGAGAGAGAGATGAAGCATCGCGTTCCATCGAACAGGGCCGGGGAATTCGGCCGATTGTTCGTCGGTGGCTTCTTGAAATTAAGCGTCATTGTTTAAGAGTGAATTCATCTTGATTGTCGATGACTAATGTCCCGCGGCAGCCGCGCCGAGCGCCACGAGGATGGATCACAGCTGTACAGGAGTCGGCGATTCGAGACCCTGGAATAGCCACGACCACAGGAAAAGAGCGGGAGAGCGAGAAAGAGAGAGAGAGAGAGAGCGAGAGAGAGCGTGTGTGAGAGAGAGGGAGAGAAAGGTATCGGGACGAAGAAGAACTGCCCCACCGGCACGTGAGAGCTCTTTAACGAGCATCATCAATAACGCGTACCGACGTTGAGGAGGAAACAAAAAGGAGCTTAGAGAGCCATGCAGCGCCGGACAGCGCGACTCGCCCGCTATAGATCCTGGTAAATGGTGTTAATTAGTAAATTTGATTTAAGCCCAAACGAAGCGACCGAATAGGCGGACAACCGTTCCCCCGGAATGATGTACGACCTCCGCGAATTACCCGTCGGCTCGCCTCCGAGGAATCTCGCCCCCGTTCTACCACCTACCATCGCCGACCGCGAACCCCCTTCTTCCCTTCGATCAACCCCCTCGGTCCATGCACGCTATCGCTGCACAGTGACTCTCTGTCGCTATGCCGCATGCCGTCGTTTCGCGAGGATACGTCGTCTCGTTGCAGTTGCTTTCTCTTAAAATGTACTGTACCTAAAAGAAGCCTAAAAATTGCTTCGAAGCTTTGAAAATGTGGAAGTTTCCCGTGAAACAGTCTGCAGTGACGAAGAGGACGGTAGCGAAGGGAAAGAGGTCGATTTCGGTGGAAGATGCTCGGCAATCGCGAATCAGCGAATTCGAGCAGCTATTCGCACACCTGCAGATAATTGAACCGCTACTTTGATTCGACGATGATGTCCGTGGGACGGTCAGCTTGAATTTCGGTAATGACGCGTTTGCTACCGTAGGGGTACAGCCAGGGACGAGCCGAGGGGGTGGAGGAAGGAAAAGGAGAGGCGAGATCGAGAGTCGAAAACGAAGGGAACGATGGGGAAAGAAGACGGGCTCTCCGGGGCCCAGGCCCGTTAATCGGCGGGCATTATCTCAATCACGTAAAACGGCAAAATTGCATTTACCTTTTTAAATGAATATTTGGCGGGAGACGCGGCGCGGCGAGGCGAAGCAAACCGAGCGGATCAGCGCCGCACCGCGCCGCGCCGCGCCGAAGCCGAGCCGCATCGCGCTGCAGCCGCCCGCTAAGTTAATTTACCAAGGAATGCCGGGTAACGCCCTGCTCAACCTACCAGCCGCTGGACAAGTATTGTCCCGCCCCTGTTCAACCCTAAACGCGGGACCCGGTGCCTCCAGAATCAACGATCCTCGAAATTCCGCGCCGAAATTTCCTGCCGCTCGAACACGCTTTCAAATTCGCATTCTGCCCGGTACCTCCCTAACGTCGCCCTCGGATCGCTCGCGCGATGGCGGCTTGCCGAATGTCGCTTTCAGCTGCGCTCTTGCAAGATCACTCTAGTACACTGTTCCTCCCTGAACGACACGACTCAGCGTTTCCATATCAGTCTACCTCCTTCTCCATTATCGCATACCATGGTTAATAGAGCGTACACCTTGAAAATCAACAGACATTTCATCCTGAGAGGAATGGAAATAATAAAGCCAAGGTCCGCAGCCAATGAGAACGACGAAGAAACGGCCTCCACTTCTTTCTAGCGTCTCCAGATTTCCTCCCCTGAGTGACGCAACACCGCCGTCCGATCCGGTGTTTTCGCCTCGTGCAGCCTCGTCCGATTAATTCTGCGCCGGCTATCGCCGGACATAATTGACATTTTTCTCGCGGCGCTCGACGATCCCCTTCGATCGTCGATCGAGACCGCGGCTCGTTCAGAATGACGAGCAGCTCTCGGAGTAAACGAGATCTCGGCTCGGATCGGGGCGAGCGCGCGGCTCGACTAACAGATTCTTTGGATCCTGCGTGATCCACCGGTCGCCGTATCTCAGCATCTGATAATTGGAGCGGTAATTACGCGATGATTAACAGAGATGGCTCCCGCGCATCATACCTCCTACGGATCGTTCCCTTTCTCTCTCTTCCTTCCGTGCACGTTCCACCTCCGGTCTCCTCCCTCGATCCACCTCGATCCGGCCGGTTACCGAGATCAAAGATCGGAGATAGCCTCGTGCGCGAGCACGCCGACTTTCTCTTTCTTTCTTTCTTTCTCCACCGCCTCGCCGCTGCCGCGCCGTGCTCTCGTTCTTCTTCCTCCTCTTTGCTACTTGCGCGCCTCTCCTCCCCCCCCCCCTGTCCTCGGGTTCTCATCATGCGTGATACGTTAAACGCCGCTGATCCGTATCGATCGCGCAACAACCGGGCGAAAGATCCTCGACCGATAGTCCCGCATAGGCGATCTCCGACTCCTGCGAACCAAAACAGCGTTTCCTCCTCGCTGCATCGCATTTTTACCAGGTTCGATGAAAATCCTAGCGATCTAACTGTGTGTGCCAAGTCATTCTCATTTTCTCTTGCCGGAGTAATGGAGGTGTATTAGCCGTTCAGAGACTGGGGCTGATGTTAGAACGTTTTTATACGAAACCCTTGGCATTATATGCCAACTGTAGAATGATCTAAGATTTCTGGCATTTTTGTTAGATGAAGCAGCTAATTGGCTTGTAATATCTATATGGAGTATGAACGTGTGATTGACTAAACATATGAAATTAATTATTTGACGTATGACGGGACTGTGTAACTGTCACATACGCGTCGGTAGTTAATTGTTACACGATAAGGCTACAAGTAATAAAAATTATTCAAATTGTTACTAAACTCGATTTTTATACGATCTAAAACAAGACTCGAAATTAATAGCAGCACATTTCGGAGCAGTCTCTGAAAATGTTCTGTCTTTGTCGCATGCAGTAAATTCCAAGCCCTAACCTAAAAACAAACAACGCAGTCATCTTTTAACTACAGCAAAAATTATACTTTTTATACTTGAATTGATTAATAAAACGCAAATGGTACACGAATAATACACGACTATATTATTATTATTTCCGTCGACAGTGATCCTGCTCATGTAGCAATGCGGCGCGAAAGTCGAAGATATTGCGATTAGCATTTTCTTGAAAACTACAACCAATAACTGCTTTCATTTCTGCATATTCTAGCCCGTATCTCTGCTACGTAGACTTCTGTGAGCGTGCGTATCGCGTTAAAACTCGAATCGTTTCAGGAGAAATCGCATGAACCGGTGAACGAGGTATAAAGTCGAGGGACAAAGTAGATTGGACCGGCGAGCCGCGGGTTAAACGAGAATTAGCACAAAGTATCCGAATGGTGCACAAAGCAGGTAAGAATGGAATTGGTTAACCGATCGGGCGTGGTTGCTAGTCGACCGGTCGAGCAACCCCTAAACGCTCAGTTAATTAGAGCTCTCCCTTCTCTCCCGCTCCTGCGCCTCTTCTCTTTTTGGCCGGTGCACCCCTCTCGGTCCCACTCACGGAATACCCGTGGCCCCTCCTAATAACGCGGGCCAGCTGTAATGAGGAGTAAACTAATTATTGGATGCTAGTTGGGCAAGACGATATTTCACGTTCTCGCTGACAGCCAGCCGGCCAGGAGCAACAAGGATCAGCCCCGTCCCAGCTCGGGAACCAACGATCTCGAAGAACCGCGCGCCACACACCGATCGTAAACAGCTCCGAACCAACCTGGAACGCTCGAAAATCCTCCACGGGAATCAATTCGTTCGCGCCGTCGCGTTTACTTCGATTTTGATCTCGGCGTGTCAGTGACCCACGGAAATCTCGTGTTCCTAGAACCGATCTTCACTTTCTGGCAATCGTCGATTTGCCGTTGACGATGCTTAATCGTTGAGCTACTCGATAAATTCCTTAGTTTGTAATCGCAGTATCGGTGAAAGCGAATCCACAGATTTTTCGTTGAATGAAATTGTTTCTTTCTGTATCGTACGACGATGAAGAAACGATGATGACGCTTGGGTAAATTTTACGAAAATACTTTGCTATGTAAGACGTATTCTCAATTTTTGTAGTTCTTTTTAAACATTTACCTGTAATGATTGTAAAATCCATCGATGAAAATTTTAAGAACACTATTTCGACTGTTTAAAAATGATCAAGTACGCGTGGTAATACGTAGTTTTATTAATTAAAAATGTTGGAATCATTAAATTGATTTGTAGTAGCGTTACCATTTACTTTATTCGTATTCCTAAAGCCAATATGTTCTAAAATAGGACTCTCGCTATTCTAATTCCGACTAGTTCAATTAAAAATGGTGAATTTTTGTCTCGCAGACGCGAAGAAGCGCGAGTCGAAGTCGGCGGTTCTTCGGCCCTTTTGAGGAAGTTGGATTCAGTGATTTCGGTGCGGCGAATGTTAGCATGCGGCCGCTGGGAGAACGCAGAGAAGAGAAGAAACGCATCGCCGTCCTTGGCCGCGGATGAAATATCGCGCGGAACGGGCCCAATAGGTCGGTCTAATAGGAATAAACAATGTTATGAATTTAAACAGCTCAGCTTGGCGCCACCATAACCCTATATTATCAAATTACGGGGGCTTGTATAGGGCCCCGCGAGGTGCGCGCCGCCTCGTGCGACCAGGATGCATCGTAAAGTCGGATGTTAACGGTAGGAACCCACGTTCCACTCCTCTCGTCCTTTAAGATCCCATTCGCGATGCGCCGCGGGGGGCGCGCTCCTCGTTCCCGAGAGCCGAGCCCTCGATCACAATAAACAATTACGGAACGAGGTTTTTCGAAAATCCTCCGACGCTTTGCGCGGCCCCGAAAACTAGTTCCACCGATGATCGGAGAAAGAGAGGCGGTGATCGGCGTCGACGGCGACCGGGACGCCTCTCTCACGTCCGGGCCCGTTCTAACCGTGGGACAGTGATTTCTCGATCGGAACGACGTTACGGAGACGTTACGGATCGTAACTCCTCTCCTCCTCCGCGCTGCATCCTCCCGCTCGTCCCTCGGGATCCTCGGATGTTCGGCATCGGGAGACCGTTAATCGACGCTCGAATTATTATCTGACGCGTATATCCATTACCCAGCGACGGGATGAAATTCTTATTAGACGGGTTATTAGGGTAAAGTGAATTATATTGCCCGATTTACGAGGCGGCGCGCGGCTTATCCGAATTTCTCGATCAGTCGTATTTCACGGTAATTAACCGAACGTGGAGGATTTCTCTTTCTCTCTCTCTGTCTCTTGCGATCGCGCGCGCGAGCGCAGGGTCGACCGAAGGGCCCCCGTCGTATTCCACGAATATTAAGAGACCCCGTCGGAACAACCCGCCACTTTATGAATACGAAATGAGGGCATATCCTCTACTCGCGCGAGGATCATCCGGTATATGCCCCTTCGCGCGGCCCCGTCGACGTTCCTCCGGGAAAACCGCTCGGTTTTCGAATAAATTGCGACGGAATCGTAAAGAAGACGAGGCTCGGCCACGGGGACCACGAGGGTCGGGGGGGCCGGCCGGGGGCCCAGGAACACTCGGCTGGCTGCCGATCGTTAAAGAATAAAGAATGATAATATTATGCCTCGCGGATGCTCCGGACCCGAGAAACGTACAGAAAAAAAAGACGAGAACCGTCGGGGGAGGGGCCCGCGGGGAGGAGGTGGGGCCACGTCGACGGGACCCCGAGACGGGCAGACACGTGGAAAGTACACCAGTAAATTCATCGATCAACCGCTCGGTCGGATAGATTCGTTCGAGATCTGTGAGAAACTTTCGAACGATTTTTTTCGACAACTGCTCCTCTCTCGTTTGCATCGCGCGGGATGGGCCCCGGCGCGGCGAGGCCCCGGGTACCGCTAACTCACCGGGCCCGGGACCCGGCCGGGACCCGAACAGCGCCACGGACACGCCCCAGAAACGGGCCGCGCCAGGCTCCGATGAGAATTTTAATTTAATTAAGATAGATTCGTCATTAAGGCCCACGTCCACGGCCAGGAGATTAGAATTCCCGGCCGATTAGGGCAGGCTGTAAGTCATCCGCAGATTGGAAGGATGCCGAGCCTCGTAAGCATAATCTCGCGGCGGCGCGGCGCTCGGACTCGTCTGGAAATCAAATTTCTAGTTTTCATAATTCGTTCGTTGAGCAATCGGGCCGAGGCAATTCGTTTTATTGTCGAGAAATAGTCGATTCGATTACGAAGAGATGCTATAAATATTATTTTTTCGATGCGAAGTATACACACTTGTACCTTACGGTGAGACAATACAATTAAGTACCTAATTAATGCGAAACTAAAATATAGAAAATCTGGTAAGGGAACATTGTTGAAATAAAAATACTGTGAACATTACTTCACCCTTACTTGAACGTACACTTGAATGTCAAAAATTAAGCAAGTATAACATTATTTATGGACACCTCTAATATTTGAAAAATCCAAAAGAAATAGAATATAAAGGGAGAATGAAAATAGAAGCTGGTCGCGTTCGGAGCTCGATAGTTCCATTGTCAACTAAGTCAATGCTCCCGCGAAGTATGCAGCATTCTGCTAAAAGAATCGGGACAAGAATCGATGCGAGTGTATCGCACATTCGGCGACTGCACTCCTAAAATAGCGCGGAACAGCCCTATAAGTTCTGCGCGAAGAGGGGATCGCGTCAGAAAATTATGTCGGGTCTGTTCGTCGAGTCAAAGGGGAAATGTCAGCCTCGCGACAGCAATAACATTGTACCCGTTGTATACGATCGTGATCCAGGTTCCCGACAATCGAAACGCGCGATTAATTTAATACCTGCAGCCCGGCTGGACCCGCGTGGGCGTACCCGTCGCGAGATATCCCTCCGCTGCTCCTCCGTGGCTTCAGCGTTCGCAACAAAAATCCGGTTGCTGCCTAATCATCGCGCGTCTCACCTTCGACCTTTCGACAGCGATATCCGCGTCGAATTTGACCGAAGAGATCGAAACTGAATCGAAGACGAAGCGCTTAATGATCGCTATACATGAAAATGGTCGAACTAGTTAAGGTTATTTATCAAGTTGTGACCAGATTATTTATACCATGTTTTGCAAAATGATAAGATGATTATTCGATGTCATATTAAATTTTATATTTTATGGTATAAAATGTTATATATTTTTTATATTATTAGTATATATTATTTTGCTTATATACATGATACTAGTGTTTTATGACAATTTGTAGTGTTTTGGCAGTCTATAAATTTCGTTTACTAAATTATCTTAATTTTTTACAAATATGAAAGTCTATTTTTATCAAGGCATTTTAGCAGTAAATGACTCATCGAGATAATGATGCATATAAATTAACCTATTAACCAGGTATGACGAGATACTTCTCTATAAATAAATTCCCTGGTTAACAGGTTAAATAAAATATCCCTCTTTGCACAGGAATCAGCGAGCAAGCCTTCCTGAAAAGTCTTCATCAGAGTTTCATTGTTCGAATGTTAGCGCCGCGAAAGCAATTAGAAACGGTCGATTGAAATTGCCGGCTTCGATAGGCGGGTGCGTTGCCCTGGGCAATGATGCATTTCGACGTATGCAGTTCGGCGGAGCTCACTGGGGGCTGATAAATTGAGAAATTTGTCGGGTAACAGGTGGCGAACGAGTGGAGGCAGTCGCGTTAAAATAATTTCGGTTACACGGCCTCGCGTTCGGCATGGCTGTCGGCGAGCCAGTTAACTCTCGACTAACCGTTTCCCTTCACGGTCTCTAATTTGCCGTCTACCTTCAAACGTTTCACCCTATTTCCGACCGGGAAAGCTAAAACACGCCGTGCAATCGAACGTCGAACGATGGCCAACCGATACGGGAAGGGGATGATTGAGCCTGACTAATTGCCACGACTACCCTTCTACGAGGACCGGATCCTAATTACCGGACACTCAAAATATTTTACTATTATACTCTATGGTTATATTGCCTACTGGTATTTTTATTCAGACAATTCGATGAGTAACATTTGGATGGTGATCTAGCGATATTCGGTGCAATAGCATTGGCTTAACCCAACACTAATTAATAGACTAGGATTTTATGCATTTATGATAAAAGTCAACAGATGATATTTAAGAGAACGTTAATGTTAAATCAATTTAAAGGAGCGTATGTGTTATTTTCAATTCATTGTCCTTAATAAAGAAAGGAAGAAAACTCTGTTTGACTTATGTATGTTGCAATGGACGAAAATAATTTTTATTTCACATAAAGTTCGGTTACGTCGAGGTTGTATGATTTGATCGGTTATGTTGAGGTCATAAATGTGAATTAATAGCATTTTGATCAGGCAATTCAATGCACATCTCGAGATAATCTACAGTAACTTGAGCTATCAATAGTTTGCAATATATAAGAAGGGATGAAGACTTATAATATTAAAAATTCAATACTATTTACAAAGATACAGATCTGCGCAACATTGCCATGCCCTGTACAAGATGACGCTTTAAGTTGAGAATGAGAAGCAAAAAGTGAACAGTCGCAGTACATTAGGCTAATAAAGTGGTCCCGCCGATTAACAACGTGCAACGTCGGATTCCGTGCGACACCGAGGGTCCGTGGCCCGCAGAGGAGTTCTCGTGAAAAATTCCAGGAATCGTGGAACGGGACGTTTTAAACGGAATAGCGGGGCCCAGCGGACGGTGACGCGAGGTCCCCGAAACTGTTTTTATTTATGTGTTTGGTGAGGCGACACGGCGTGTGGGTGTCGAAGCCCGGTGAGCGCCACAGGAGCTCGTGGGCAACGTGCCGCGTGTCTGTGCACGAGTACCGCTGAGCATCTACACCCCCGGGATACCTCTGGCCCGCTGGATCCACCTCGACAACTTTTTCCGCGATCGAGCAACGTCGGTTCGTCTTGCAAACAATGCTATTCCCGTGTAAATAATAATTGGACGGGAAAGCGAATAACGTTGAAGATCTACAGGGGTGCGGTTACATTTTTTTCAGGAAGGAGACTGTGATTGATGCATCGAACTCACCCCTTGCCGTACGATTTTTTTTCACGATTTCAAGTTTTTCGATTTTAATAATTTCTTAGAAAAGAGACAGCAAATTTATATTTGATGATTTATAAGTGATGAGAAGAGAACAGGGTTTTGCTATAGCTAAGAGAATGGAATAGCATTCATAATTAACAGGTTATTATTAGAAATCAGTCAGACCAACGAATATACGGCAAGGGGTTAATTGTCACGTCGAATTATTTGACGCATCGAAGGGCTCGACACAGTTGAGACAAATAAAGACGAAGTGTCACGATCTCCTAGGGATCTGTGGTGCCATCGCGCTGTTGTTTCATACCGATCCGAATCCCGTCGGTGACGCGAAACGACCGCCATAACGCACGCGCGCGCATACATTACGGTAAGACCGCGATCGTCCAGCGGGATCAAAGGATCGATCGGACAGGCCTGACCTGTGTTCGATTATGCGTCCGCCGTGGAACGACCGTCGACGTGGCAATTTTATCCGGGGGGTTCTTTATCGACGCACGTTACCACTCGTATAACAACGTATCCCTTATTCCGCGGATATAACGTTATTAGTTATGTTTATTCGTTGTTCGTTATCGAAATAAAATTGCGCTGAACGCTGCCGGTGAGCCGTGAATCACTTGGTAAATTCGCGCGACCCATCGCGTCTGGTTTGCAGGGGCGTGCATTTGAATAAGAACGACTGTCGTGCATCAGAAGCGTCGGCATAGGAAGGGGCCCCGACGGTCTCGGGCGAGAGGGGACGGCCGGGGTAAGGGGGCAGGGAATAATAGGAGGGGTAGCCAGTAGGATGCTCGAGTGACGTCGTACCGCAAACTACCACTGTCCCCTTTATATTCAGGAACATAAGCTCGCAAAGTTATTGGCCCATTCGGACCTCCTGCCTCCACGACGCGCCGTGCCGTTTCTCATTCGCGTGTCCGATGGCGTTACTTTGCGCCCTCGAACACCACCCTCTCTTCCTTCCCCATCTTTCATCCGAGAATTCTCGAAATTTTCTCCTCTCCTTCCGATTTCCGCGACTTCGCGATCAAGCGGCGACAAGCGGTTCGAAGCACCGTTTGAAACGAAAAACTCACCCCCATCCTTTTTCTCCTCCATTGTTTCGTCGCATTATTTTTTTCGCCACAGACTACTGTCAATCAACACGATGACTGCAAGATCACAACAATTATTTAGTCATCCAAAGTGGTTCTGGAAACTTAACCCTTTGCAGTCAAGTGACGCCTCTGTAATACCATATGGGTGAAATTTTTCACTGTGAGATTCGCTGATTCTCTGTAAGTGTTAATATTTGTTTTTGTCTTTTACTGTGAAAATGCATGTTACCCGTACATATAAATAAATTACATTAAATGAAATTAAACAGCTGCTTTTAGCGTAACAAGTGCTTTTAATTACATATAAACGAAATGAAAAAGATAACGTAGACTGAAACTAATAGAAAATAAGAAACGTCTGCCGAAGGGTTAAACTCTGTCGCAATCTTTGTTATTTTATTAATAGCAACCGCTTGCAGCGATTTTTGCCGTTTCTGCACCATTTTCGCCGATTCGGTGGACCGTCGCGGCGAAGATTTCGATTACCACGGGATTAGAAGCGGAATCGTGTTTCACGAATACAGCGGAGGCACGGCCGGCTACCGAATGACGGGAGAAATTAATCAAAATAATCATCCGTGGGGCCCGGGGCGGCCACCGGGGCCTGTCATTTACTCCCTTGGAACTCTTCCTCTCCGTCCTGCCTTTTAGATACCCGCTGTATACATCCACGCTATCCGGTAGCCGACCAAGAGAGAGAGAGAGAGAGAGAGAGAGAGAGAGAGAGAGAGAGAGAGAGAGAGACCTTCGTTGGCCTTTAGCCGGGAATCTAGGAGTCCGATGGAACCCGGGGTCCGATGGATCCTTCTCTGCCCGAGGTTGAATTTAAATCAACGTGCTCCGTCGACGAAGTCTGCCCTTCGCGGAATCTCGTTTCCGAATTCGGCTCCTCGATCAGTTCTCGAACTACCTGATCCGAGGAGTCGTTCGGTCCA
Organism: Augochlora pura; assembly: GCF_028453695.1. Taxonomy (NCBI): domain Eukaryota; kingdom Metazoa; phylum Arthropoda; class Insecta; order Hymenoptera; family Halictidae; genus Augochlora; species Augochlora pura. The sequence continues at coordinate 25,642,963 of NC_135781.1, forward strand.
GATCTTCATTTTACTATCGTCTGACTTGTCGTTGCGCTTCTGTCACAGATCTCACTCGATGCACTCTTGAAAAACGCGGTTTCAAACTGCCACGCGTGATAAATTCGTACAAAGATAATACATTATCACAACGTGAAAGAGAAACGAACGTGGCACGAATTCGCGGTTGATCGCGTTGTTGCTTACCGTTCCGTGATTTATCTTGTTCCGCTCAAACATTTTACCGCAAGGCAAACTGATAACATCTGGCTGTCCGATAACGTCTCTCGTCTATTATATTTTCCTGTAGTACACACTTTTACTATATCCACTGCATACTTCTTATTAGATCAAGGATCTTTGTCGAAGATAAATGACGCCTGCATGAATTGCAGAACGTACGAGTCAAGAACAACTTCCTTTCTTCCTTAAACAATTTGAATACGTTCATATTAATACATTGACGTACATAGCTCGTTTTCTATTAATCCGCGGTGCACTTTATTATGCGCTTTACACTTCCTTTTTTGCGTTTCTTCTTACTTTGCATTATTTCTTTTACTTTATATTATTTCTTTTACTTTATATTATTACACTTATGTATATTTATTTCGATTTGTTTTATTTCACTCGTGAGACAACCATCCTCCGTATTTCTTCTTCCGCGACAAAGGATATTTTACCCGCAAACAGAAAGAAAGAAATTATTTTACGGTAAACGAAAGAATAGCGATGAGTCGAGAGGTGATTTCTATTCGCGAACATCGATCGTTAAATCCTAGATTTCAAAGTTCTATGAGTCAAGGGAAATGATGAATATAAAAGGCGAGGAGGATCTACCGGCTGCTCGATCTTCCGCGAGAAATTGCGTACGCGTCGATCGTCGTCCGGTTAATTCGATCTAATTCCGCGGTCCACAGCGATTTCGGGGATCGACGATAATCGGCGGGGCCATCCCGGCCGAGCAGCCGGGCCTGTAATGGGATGCAATTAAGAGGAGACGTGCCCTTCGCTAATCTATTAATTCCTCGGCCGGGGCATCGCCGACAAGCGTCGACAGCAACGAGTTTTCGCGTCGCCGCTAAGTTTCTTCGGTCTCTTTATCCGTCGTCGAGCGATCGTCCCGATCAAGGGGGCCCGTTATCCCATGATCTATAGCGGCGATGGTTAATTTCGATTGCGAACCGGAGCCAGGAGACAGATGGGACACTCCTGCTAACGACCGCGCATCGATCTGCCCGCAAAAGGAAATTGCCGGAAGTTCTCGGGAACGCTCACGGAGTTAACGCGCTTTTGCGATCGGGCCGTGGCAAGGAGTCGCCGGAGGTATGCGAGCCAGGTATGGGAATTAGGCTTATCGCCGAAAATGCGGCGAACACTTGTCCCTCGACGGCTTATCGCTCTGCTTCTGTTGTCCCAGTAACCTAACTGATTCATCCTCGAGCAATGCCACGGAAAAAAAGCGAAAGGCGACGGCAAAGTGGACGCATTACCGGGGGACAGGTAAGGCCCATTTTAGGGAAGAAATCTCTCAGTCCATTTTCTTCCTGCTCTTCCGTTCTAGTCACTTAATCGGCTTTGGGAAATTGTAGGGGATGCAGAAGATTGTTATAAGAAGACTGCGGATCGTTATCTAAAATTAGTATTGTCTTCGTTAATTACAAGGTCTAGAAATTAGATAGACATTTATTCCTTTTCTTAATCGCCCCTAACGAGTTGACAGCGATGCGGTAAGATTTTCAAATCTTATTATTTCCAACATATATTTGCCGAGCGATGTCATAAGTAACGAGGAATATTACATTGTACTATAAATCCTATTAAATTCACAAACGGAGAGAACTCTTCGGTAGACTTGATATAAATGCTTCGTAAATATCACATAAATTGTACATTAATTATTTATTCCCGCAATCCACCTCATACATAATTATAAATCTTACATAAATGTTTTCGCATTTATTCTAATCATTTTTATTACGAATGTATAAAATCTCCAGTGATAAAATGACCAGAAGGATACTGATCAAAATGAAGAAAAAATATCGTTCGAGCGTAGAAAAGATTTTTCGCGTCCTACCAACTCGCAAATGTCGCGAAGATGTGTTTGCACGTTACTCAAAACCATTTACCCCTTTTGGAAAAAGAGAACAGTTCTCGTGGATTATATCAGGTTTGAATTTTATTTAGCGGTGATGGGGTTCTGATGGCGACCGCCGTGCAGAGGGAGATCGACTCCGCAGCTCCCTTGATATCGTTTCACGGTAGCAAGGGCGATCGTTGCCGCTCGCGGCAATTAATGGAGCCGAATGGAAACAATTAGGATGAAGAGGTAGGTTCGGGCCGCGGATGAGTGATATCGATCAAGTTCTCGAAAGGCGGTCGGCCGCAGAAAATTGCCGAGAATTTCTTCGGATAAGGTTGCAGAGAGCAAGATGGATATTTCGTTTTTCGAAAGGAGCCTCTCGCCGTGGCGAGCGAAGCTGAAGCATCAAGCGTCCCGAGGCCCCCGAGCAGATCAACAACGATGCCCAACGGACAGCGGATCCAGCGCTGACGCTCATTACGATGATTGGCAGATTCAATTAACGAGCAGCCGGGCTCCAGCGCGGCGGGGTCGCCCCGGCTTAACCCCGGCTAAATATTATTAATAATAATCAGCTCATTACCGGCTCCATTAATTATCCGGTTGTATATACGAGTTATACCGGGCCCCGGGAGCGCACCAGATTCCGCGGCATCGAAACGATATTCCCCGGTAATCGACGCTAAACGCATCGCCGTTTCGTATACACCGTTCCCGGATAACCGGTCATTACGGCCGCGTACGGAATCGAAAGAAAGTCCCGCCGGGAGAGCCCTCGTATCGACGCGGGCAACCCGTTCGGATCAATTCCCCTGACCCGCCGCAACTTTTATCTTATAAACCGCTAAATTATGTGGCCAGCCACCGGTAACGTCGCTGGACGATCGACCGTGAGACCGTACACTATCTTCGAAAAGAAGTGCTTGAAAAGTGAATCAATGGGATCGCGAGATCGGCGATTGACAGTTTCGAATCTCTCAATGAATCAATCGGTAGCCTCTGCGACTTCTTTGGAAAGCTAATCACCGATTTCAGAAGTAGGGTTAACGCTGAATTTACCGTATCGGTCGGAACAACCGTTTCCACGTGTTGTATACGAAAAGATTAGAAAACGATCGATCACGTCGTCCACGTTCTAATAAACGTTGCGGAGAGTCTAGATAACTACTGAGATGGCCGATAAAAGTCATCGCGTTTTTCTGTATTAACATTTCTTGAGAAAAATGACAACAATTCACTGGCCAATCGAATACTTTAATGTTCGGTAGGTTTAGCGTTAAAATCGTTCTGAACTCGGATGCTTACGGTTTCGATCGACCGGTTTCCGGAAAGGGTAGCAGGGAGAAGAGGTAGCCTAAACCGATAGAAACAATGCCACACGGGACGCCGGGCCGGAGAGTTAAACGGCGGAACGGGGTAAAAGAGAAAGTGGAATATTAATCCATTTAACAAACTCATTATCGATGAGATATATCGAACGTTTACCGTGCGCGTCGGCGCGGCGGCGCGAACGTGCTCCTCCTATCCCGGGGGAACCCCGGTAATATTAGCGGGTTGGCACCCCTGCGGCTTGATTTACGGCCAAGCACTAACGAGCCTCGGACTGCATCGGTCGCGGAGAGGTGGTGCGCATCGCTGCAACAGCTCTCGATCGTCGGCGAGCGTTGCAGGATGCGTTGCAATCACCAGCGTCGCTAGAATCTCAAATTTCGTTGCGGTGTAGATCCTCTCCTCTTTGTTCGGAATGGAGAACCAATCGTATATTGCTTCGGAATTAACATATTAGATGAGACAACAGCCTGAATGGACTTTCTAACCCAGCTTGCATTGTAATAACTTGTCAGACTTTTTTAATAGACGAAGACTTTCAATATGATCTAATAAGCGTAGGTGTTGTGTACTTTTGTTGGTTGCAAGAAATTGTAAAGCAAGGTTGTTGTTGTATTAAGTTTATATGTATATAGGTATCCCGCTGGAATTAATTTTCGTAACACGTAAACAGTAACACGTAATATATAAGATTAAGTACGAGAAATAAGATTGATTAATTCTTTTTTAAAGTTTAGGTTTTTATAACGCGATGACATGTTTTAATTCCATGTAAAAATGAAGAAAGTTAATAGACAGCTCTGGTGATTGAGGGTAGATATACGACCGCAAAGGGCGAAACTGAAGACTATTGATACGTTAGCAGCATTGAGAGTTTTAGAGACATCTATGTTGTAAACTAGATTTTTACATCATTTTTCATTTTGCTGTCCTTTATACAAGCGTTGCACAGTGCATATGTGTTTTGTATAAGAAATATATTCTTTTAATTAACCCATAATCGCTTTAAAATTATACAGATTATTGTTTGACATTGTAATCGTATGCATGCGACTAAAGATTGAAATATAATCGACATAAATGTTCTTCGTGGTCTAACAATTTGTTAGCGGGTATATTATAATATGCTAATCGACGAAGCTGCAAAAGAAATTGTGGTGCAAGAGTAAACAGTAGCAACGTAGCGTCTTTAGTCCGCAGAGTGGGTAGAAGGAAAGAACAGTACTTCGATCACGATGCTAATAGTTCATTTTAACTATCTGGGCGTGGTGTCCGGTGTGGGCGTGGCATCGCCGCTCTAGCCGAACCTGGAGCAGTGCCCCAAAGGGCAATCTGCCTGGAACATTCGTTTCGAAGCTTAAATGCTCGACAGAAAGTCATTCTCGGAAGACAAACAGTGTTTTTATTGCCTTTGAAATTCGAAAAATGCAATAACACGACACGGGGCCCCCGTACCGGCGCCAATGGCCGAGACGCAACACGATGAATGCACCGGAGAAGAAAAGAAGGGCAGTCGAGCGGGCCGGGGCCCGGGCCCGACAATATGCCGAACGGAGCGAAAGCTCGAAGCGGGCCGACAACGCCGGCCCCCGAGGGCTGATTGGACCGTATTTGGTTGTAATTAAGGCACCGGCGGCGGCCATTAGCGACCGCGAAAACGAACAACATTGTTCCGCGGGCGAAAGGCGAGCCGCGCCACGCCGGCCCATGACGTTCCACGCGTATATCAAATTGCGCAAAGATCCTGTCTTACCCTTTACCGGGCCGGTTCGTAATTTCGTTTGCGTTGCCGATCGGCTGTGCCTGTCCTTTTATTCTCGGTGGCCGGTTTTTTGCCGGTCTATTGGCGCACACGAAAACGAACGCGGACAAAGGAAATCGCGAAGGTCGACGGAACCGTTTACCAGCGCATTGTACCGAGTTAACCCGATCTCCGAGTACCTCTCAGTCGCGAAGTTCTGAATCAGAGGGCGGAGCAATTACATTCTAAACGTCTTAGTGCTGGTGGGGGTTGCCCGGTAACCAATCGGACGTCGAACACTTCGGCCTAGACAACTCGTCACATTCTTGCAAAGCGACGGAAGCTGGACCCATTAGACACGGCGACGGTTGAAACTCCTAGTTTAGTACCAAACGAATTCCCACTGGCCCGCGTAGTCAAGCTGCGCGACGACAATGCCTCGCGACTGTTGTAATTGGCAGCGAGGGCATCCGACCGCGGCGGGGAGGGGGCCGCCGCGCCGATACAGAATGAAGAGATTTACAATGTTCCTGGCCGTAAAATAATCAATAAAATCTGCGCAATGTAAAGAAACGGACGTGCGGCGGTGATTTAGTATGCGGAGCGGCCGGCTCCGCTATTCTCTCGTCCGTCTCCCTCCCGCCACGGCTATCCTTAAGGCCCGACTACAGGGCCTGTTGGTCAGCTCCGCTCAGCTCCGCTCAGCTCCGCGAGATCGTTGATCCGGTTCGAACCCGACAACAAAACGGCGAACGATCTCGGGCCCGCGGATCGACTACCTGCGCAATTTGTAGCAGCCTTTTGAAATGTGGCCCCCAACCCATTGTCTTCGCGACGCGGTCCCGAACAGGATGCACTGAATTATGGCGCGGAGATATCGAAACTCCCGGAGAGCAGAAACTTTGTAGAACGGGCTGGCGCGTCGGTGCCGCGATTGCGACGATGGAACGCGAGGCGTGGCGGGGCTCTTAGGCGTCTTGTTTCGATGTTTTACGAGGCGCTAAGCATGCCGTGATTGATGACGGGGGCAACCGACGAGGTTACGTCAGCGAAACGATCGAAACGGCCGAAAAAATCGACGCGTCCGTTCTGAAATCGACGCGCTGCCTGCTCGAATTCGAAGCCGCCGAGCAGGGTGAACGCGTTCGGTAATCAGTGTTCAACCCTTTGTTCGTCTACTGTCGAAGATTCGGAACGGGAGTTCCGTATGCTAGGTCAGGTGAACATTGAAACAGTTCAGGTGCTCAGATACCGTCAACTGTCGCGTCGGAATAGATGAGAGACTGTACGACGGCGGATCTCCATACAAATTCTGGCTTTCCTTTATCCCTTCGTCTACTGGAAGATTCTCTCAAGTTTCGACGAATCAACGATGCTATTATTCCTGTGGATAATTACGAAAGTTTGGTCGAGAAACGAGGAACGTTCTCAGAGAAATCGTTAACGCCAGTGCAACCAAACGCGTCAAAATGGCGGACTTCGAGTAGTTTATTTCACACTTATTGGGATTGTAAAGACGATTTTATGAACAGTTATCAGATCAGACCACAGATTTTGATGTCATATAAAAGTAGTCTGCTCCAATTGCAAGAAATGGAAGCTAAACAGAATGGTCTTCCCTTCTGGAATAATTGACCGTAAATAAACCGTATCAAATTGCAACTGCTCCATTTCACTACAAATGCATAGAATCCGCTATTAATTATACTGTATATTTTATTTATGTTTCATTTAAATACACCACTTTTACAAAACGTATAATTTACTAAAGAATATTAGAGTATGTATACTTCTTAAACAAACATTTGTTTCAACTGACCAGTTAACTAAAAAGCTAACTGGCTAATTCAGACATATTTTGTACCAATCCTTGTGCCTGGACAACAAAATACAGTCTTATTGTCTTCAAAGGGCGAACGCTTTAAAACAGAAACTGATAATTTTTAGTGCTCGATAGTTCTAGCATTAAAGTCGCGGGAAGCCAACAACTTCAGCTAAGGGAAGGAATCTCGCGTTGCCACCGACACTAGGTAATCAAGTCGTATGGGCGGACCGATCGTCAATGTGAGTAGAGCTTTAGGTTTCTGGTGGGAAATACAGCGAATCGCCGCAGGGTCTTGCAGCAGGAGCCGACTATGGTGACGAATTTACGAGCTCCTTACGAGGCTGCCTTCTCCGAGCGTAGCGAGCAATAAAGTACGGGGCCAGAGGATATTCGAAACAATCGGGCCGAGAGGCCAGGACCTATCTCCACGCGAAATCCCCGGATCAAATTTAAAATTGATTTATGGGTGATCGCGCGCCGACCTTCGGCTTCTCCACCCTCGCTCCTCGTTCCCGGCGATCGCGTTCTTCGGACTTCCTGTTGCATCGAGACTTCGGAAGATTAACACCCCCGAGTGTCGTGTCGCACGCATTTCAGTGGCGGCATTATATTTTTACAAGGTTTATTCTTTTCGCGACACGCGATCCTCGACGCCGGCCTTCGAAGCATAAATGACGACAACGACATCGTTCTTCTCGAATAACCCACGTGGCAGATGCAACGCAATTTTTGTATCAGATCGAGACACGAACAACTTCCTCTTTTCACCAGACATTTATTTCGACTCACACTGTTTTATTTCATTTTATTTATTTTAGACTCTTATTCATTGAAAGCAAAAATCCGCTTGTCTCGGTGATCGATAGCAGGTAGATACGAGCAATGAATGCTACCTAGCTGCATCGGAAGTTATTTATCACTCGACCTAATAATTTGCCGCCGATGAACTCCTTCATTTGTTTATAAATTTATCATCTGTATTCGCTTTCTAAAAGATTCGGGAATTGAATCGTTCGAAGATGAGGGTCGAGTGCAGCAAACAGGATACTTTTAAATAAGTCTTATATCGTTTATATCTTCGAATCTTTGAACATTCAACAATACCAGCTTCAGTGACGCTGATTTTAAATGGTGACAGAAACAAAAGTGTTTCTGAAAGACAGACGAATTTTACGCGACGAGAAATCGTGAAAAGGATCGGAGGAAATCCCTGCCGGCCGAACATCCCACCGACAGTAATTAAGCAACATGGCGTCCCGGCCGCTTCGTTTCGCGCACCTTCCGCGGCGCTACCTGCCGCGTCGCATTCCCTTCGAGTGCAAGGAGACTGTTCCTCTCCCAGGATGTGAAGATGCGAAGCATCGAGATCGAAATCCTCCATTGGAGAACTTATTCCGCTCCTACATTCGTTTAATCCTATTGCTCGCCGTGGTACACGGGGTTCACGAAGGTCGACGTGGCTTGTCTGTACAATGGGTTGTCCTCCTAAAATTTCAGTGTTAGTTAAAATGTCTCCACGAATTTTTTAGCTCCGAAGAAGATGATATCGTAGATATATTACCCTGTTCCACTTAGCCAGAGCTCTCTCTCGCTCGAATTTCGCGAACTCTCGTTTATCGTATATAGTTGTTACTACCCTCCAGATCAGGAGGATGACGAGGCCGAGGAACACCGTGCCTGCCACCAATCCGACAGCAACGCCTGCGGAAAACGATCACAAGGTTTATCAGATCTATTAGGTTAAAGAATAAACTGCAAATGTTAATATTATTTGATTATATTATTTCTGATAATATTATTTCTTTGTTTTAAAATGATTTATAATTAATAAATAGTCTTCTTTCGTTTCTTAAGACATTAAGGGAGATAAAGGTTTATTTCTCTTTATTTTTGGAAGCTCTCCATAATATACTACTATTTATTTTTTTTAAAAAACCATTTAAGGACTTTCATGATCAAAATTGTGCAACTATTCTTGTGAAGAAAATTAATGATTCTGTACTATTACTGTCTTTCTAACAAAAGAACTACTAAATCAGTCAAAATGTCTGGTTCCTGATCTTCTTTTTATAATTCCTGATATTCTTGAAGTATATATTACTTGATTGATATATACAGTATAATGTAACTTATACACAGTTTCAATTTTAGGAACACAGGAAATGATAAGCTGTAGTAGCAATACTAACAAACAATAATGACTGAATCTTACAATCTTAAAGCAATTAAATTCTCCATAATTAACCCTTTACACTCGAAGCCATTTTAACTGTAAAACTAATATAATTTTCCTGGTTTATGGTATTTCTATCTCATACGACAAAGTGCATTTTCTGCACATGAAATTGATGTTTGTGACTCGTACCAACAATTTCACTTCTAACAATTTTTTAAATCTAAACTTCGTTAATATAAGAATTATTTTGGAACGTGATAAAACAGTGGTTCCTCAGACTCACCACTCGAGTGCAAAGGGTTAATTAGCAGGTATCGCAGAACAATTCCCTATTCCAATTGTTCTGAAATAATGATGAGTTAGAATCATTATACTCTCTCACCAAAAACGTTAAGTGGCTCGGGACACTGCCTCTTCCGCTGCGCGAGGATATTGAATACTTGAATGTCCCCTCCGGAACCTTCTCTATGCTGATGATACTTGAAGGTGAAAGTGCATCCAGCGGCACCTGGAGTACGGCAGACTGTAGACGAGGTTGCCAGATCTTGGACGGAGTCTTCCTCGACGAGGTCCACCTGTGCGCCATATTAAATGTTCACGAAATTCGCGGCGTTCGATATGTTCCACGAATCGATTTGAAAATCACTTACCAATTCGATTTCGTGGGGACATGTGTCGCATAATCCGTTCTCCGCGTAAGGGCCGCTGTTGTACGCTCTGCACTCCACGCAGTTCTTCAGCTCCTCGCACAATTGTCCTGGACAGGTCTGGAATCACGACCATGATCAACCGATAATACCACAGAAACGTTATCTAATCTATTTGTGATATATTTGTAATGCGTGACGTTGATTTAATATATTAGGAGGGTCACTCGAATGGGGGAACGTTATCCCATTTGGTTCACCAAATTGATTCGATTAGTTGAACCGAAATTAATACTTTGACTATCTTTATCTATCCGAAATTAATACTTATGACAAGAGAAGTTAGACGAGAATGTGACCTTTCATTTAATGAAATAATTTATTGGTCCGTATGTCACTTTCTCTTTTCTGCCATAAATGCACGTTAGAAGATATAATAGGTTATCATAATAATTATATGAGGGATTTTTAGGTAAAATAAATATTTTCTGCATTATTGAATGATCCAGAATCTTTAGATTATTACCTTTCTTTACAATTTTAATAAGTTAAAAGAAACGCAATGTTACTTTTAAATAACTTCAAACGTGTTTCCAGTTTTGTAAAAACAGTGCAACATAAATCTGAATAGATAATTTCGTTAAATACTCGGCGAAACACCCAGGAATAATTCTTGCGTCTAATGAGAACTCGAATGTACTAGTTTCGCCGTCGAACGCGTTCGAACGACAGCGTCGGAAGAATATCGCAACGATTGCGGACGAAAGACAAGGATTACGAACCGGACACTCCTCGCAATACTCTCCCGAGTAACGGATATTGTCCTTCTCCTGGCAATGGCATTTACCGCAGATGCAGTCACCTCGTCCGCTGCACATCTCCGCCATCTCGGTACCGCGGGGGAAGCATGTGCTGTTCGACTGCCAGCAGCTGCAGGTTTCGCCGCCCCATCCCGCGTCGCAATTGCAAGTACCGCATTCGCAATTGCCACGTCCGCCGCAAATCTTGAACAGAAACGCGACGACAGATAGAATAATAGAATCCGCGCGCGAGCGCGGACGCGCGCAATTTATCCGCCGTCCGCTCGGACGCGAACGTCCTGCAGGTTTCCATAAAGGGTAGGGTTATACAAGCAACGGATAAACAGCTCCGGGAGACGCGAGCTTCCCTGCAACCCTGACGAATTAGGTTCGCTCGTTACGAAACGGTCTCTGCATCAGAGAGCAGCCGAACTCCATTAGGTTTCCCGCGGCAGACGAGGTACGATCCTCTCTTTAGTTTGTCCCAGTGGAAATTTTGATAATTCATGCATCGGATCTTGCAAAATTGTTGCACCTTTTTGGGAATGTATTGTCCTGCCATGGTTTCGTTTCTCTTCACGTCATAACAGGAGTAGTAGGTCCATCATCTCTCCTTCTTACACCGTGCTAAGGTAGATGTTTCAATTATCGCGATCGCGGATTAGAATCACAGAGAAGAAATGGCAAACAGGAAAGTGTTATATACTTTAGGTGTTATATATTTTAACTTTAAATCCGAAATAATTTTCCTGGCTCATAGTATCTCTATTCTATGCAACAAACTGTACTTTTGTGCATAGGAAACTGATTCTTGTGACTCATGAATCAGCTTGTCTATTTGATAAACTTTTAAATCTAAATTTTGTTGGTATAAAAATTATCTTAGAACGTGATAGAACAATTTTACTGGTGTCTCAGAGTCACCGCTCGAGTGCAAAGTGTTAACTACATTTGTCATAATACTTTCCTTTTTCTACAGATTTTTAATCAGAGGGCACGATAATCTGTACGGGCACGGTAATTAGTATTCTATTTCAGATCAAGAAACGTACGTACCAACCCTCCGCTGCGGTTGCAGTAGAAATTGTTGCACTCGCAGTATGTTCCGTAGAAAAGTTGCTTCGGGTCCGGCCGCAGCGTGCACTCGCACACGCCGCATTTGCAAACTCCGTTGCCGCTGCAGATTTCGGTGGTATCGTTGTTAGGTTTACACTTGAACAACTCGGCTTCTTTAATCATATCGACGTCGTTACCCCCGCATTCGCAGGTTTTCCCATGGTAACCGTCGTCGCAGTCGCAAACGCCACATACCATGGTACCATTCCCGCCGCATTCCTGCGAAGCTGGCTCGTACCCCTGCGTTTTCATCGGTTGCGACAGCGACTCGTTAAATTTGAACGTATCAGATTTCAATGAGAAAGAAGGGTTAAAGAAGAGATAATTATTTTACCGGATGTCCTGGTTGTGCACAGGGACAGTCGCACACGAGAGACAAGTCGATCCTCAGGCTCTCGTTTATACCTCCAGGTCTTATATAGATGGTTTGCTGCCATTCACTGGGATCCGCTGGACACTCGACTGCCTGTAATAATATAAAGGAGAATTAACAAAATAAGTTCTTGTGCAATCTAATTAGACTCGACTACCATTTTCTTATTTATTTTCGTTTCGAAACGAAACGTCAATTATCGATGAAGGTTTCAATTAAACCGTAACTGCAATACAAAGAGGACGGAAAATTGAGTAAAATACTATAATTAATAAACGAATAAAATATTTTAGGCCAACTGAAATATTCCGAAGAATTTGTTGCATCCATTTTACATAACAAAAGTTAACCCTTTACACTCGGGTAGTGACTCTGAAACGCCACTAAACATTCAATCACATTCTAAAGTAATTTTTAGATCTTTAAACAAACTGTTGAAAGTCCAACTGGTATATGAGTCGCCAAAATCAATTATATATACACAAAATACAATAAATTATATAAAATGAAAATACTATAAATCCAGTATAGTAATACTGGATTTAAAGTTAAAATGGCTTAGAGTGTAAAGGGTTAATTTGTTGTTGTAAATATCGAGAATAGAGGTGATTCTTGCCATTTTTCTCATAAGAGACCATGTTAAAACCAGTACGAATTATCTGCTCATGGAAATGTTTAAATAGCGCCATTTGTTATAGTGGCAAAACGCGCAAACTGTTCAACGATTTAGTATCAACATACTCAGCCAGACGGCGGCGATCGTCAATTCTACTCGAAATGTTAAGCCAGCGCCAGTGAACGTGGCGGCGAAAGGATGAAACTGCTAAAGAAATTACAGACTGCACCGATAACAAAAGACATTGCCACTGTACGTTTCGCAGTGTATTTTTAGCTTGTTGGTAAATTGTTCTACCAGTTTAAATATTTCGCCATTACGCGTAAATGGCGCTATTTGGACGTAATTTTTTCACAGCCAACTTCACACTTAAGCTGCATAATCATTATATATTTGGACAACTGATATAGTAAGTCTTGTTTGTTAAAAATTTTGTTTCATTCTTTGCGATAGTTTTTGTTTACTGATCTATTGCTTCATTTCCACCAAAAAAAATGAAATGACTTTCTGAACAACCCAGTAGAAACAGCAAAGTGATCTCAACATTTCTGTCTCCTTCGAATTCTTCTCGTCTTCTTCAATTATCAAATTCTTGTCAGAAATAAAATTCTTTGTTTCACTAAAAGTATTACCGATCCTGTTTCGACCGATGTACCTTAAACACTAGTTCGAACGACACAATGTCTCCCACTCGCAAACCTCCGCATTCACGTCGTTCCTGCATTTCTTTATGTTTGTCCAAACATCGGGAGAAATACTTGAGATCGATGGTCTCTGGTGCATTGTCCGTTAGCGCCACGGACTGTACCAATTTCTAAAACAATAATCACGAATCCTGTAAAATTTCATTCCAAAACACTTCTAAAACCAGCTTGCAAAACAACGCGTTAACAATCGTTTCTACCTCGTACTCCTTGCTGATGATCTTCACCAGATTATTAGAGTTCTTGTGGATGATGTCTATGGATGAACCACTGATGCGAGCACTGAGAGACTTGTAAGACTCAAACTCGTTGCTCGTGATGGCGAAGATGATGTTCACGTTGTGCTCACGTGCCATCTTGTTGATCTGCGTGCAATCAACGAGAATTAATATCCATTACATTAACATTCGTTACAATAATGAATTAATTACATTAATTCATCGAAACCAATGCTGACTATTTTAACCCTTCACCTTGTGTATACGTTGTTAATCAACAAACAGTTGACTACAGTATTTAAAAAAATAAATTATGATTACAAACATTTATATTTTAGAAAGTAAAGTGATATTACTAAATACAATATCAATGTAATATTTATCAAATATCATTGTAAAATTTAGAGAACAAGAAACGACTACTACCTTGTAGCATTCCGTACCTCAGTGTCAACTACTCGGTAACGCGTTCCGTAGCGAAAGGGTTAAAATTAATTATGAAAAATCTGTATACTTGTGCTATGGACGGGTAATCCTGCAAGAGCGAGTACGTGTAGTTTCCTTGCTCGTCCAGGTGGCACTTGCAATCGTTCGGCTCGATGATACCGGCGAGCTGAGTAAACATCATCGAGTCATTGAACGGAATGACAATAGAATATAATTCAAGTAAGATTTTCTCGAGCAAGACGCTTCTGGGGAACGTACTCTACCGTCTCCGGCGATATGGGACGTCGCGTCTGTCGAGAAAACGATGAGATGCCTGGCCAGCCGCCGCCATCCGATCTCCTTGGTGCAGACTATAGCCTGCATGATTGCGTCCATGCCGCCTTCGGGTCCGTCCAGATTGCCGGATATCACTGCTCGTTGCACTTTTTCCTACAAAAAAATACATCGATCGGTATATGTCCATTGTAATTAAACACAGTAAATTCTCTCAAATTTTCCTTCAGCTTGTAAACAAAACATAGACAATTTGGGAAGAAGAAATACAATTATTCGAGCTTTTCGCTTTGTTTTTATAGTCATTGACACCCTTCCACTTGCAAATAAAATATGAACAACTTGGAAAGCGGAGATACGATTATTCGGGCTTTGTAATTCGTTTACATGGTCACCGATTATCAGCAACTATAAAAACGAGCCGCAAGGCTCGAATATCTCCTCTTCTAAATTCGTCCAATTGTTGTTTATAAGTGGAAGGACAATTCGAGAGAATTAACTGTAACACAAAGAGTTCTAAAACTATGATTACTTTGAAGGAGTATATATCGTCGGTCAACGGCATCTGATTCCTGTATCCATAAGGGTAGGCGTCCGTTTTACGCAGCACGCTACGGAAATAGAAAGCTCGTTAACGAGTGTGTGGCTGTGCACTGTGTTTCCTAACACTGGAAACACTGAATAGCCAAATATACAAATACGGTGGTCGATTTGAAGCTGTTCGATTTCTATAAAGCTTCGAAGAAATCGAAAGACTGTCGACTTTACGGCGATTCTAGCATCAATGCTATAAGCGTTGGAACACGAAACATACTGTGTGGGGTTGGTCATAGGCAGCACAACTTTGTCGACGAAACTGCCGAATCCCAGACGAAAATTGGAGGTCAGCTTTCGCATTGCGTCAGCTATGTCCTGTCCGATTTGTGACAACTGGTCCTTGTAGCTTTCCATAGTATACGATAGATCCATGATGTAGTACAGGTCAACTGGATAGTCCTCTGCTAGACTGTAATTGAGGGTCAAGCGGAATTCCTCGCCTGTAAGGATATCACGATCGATTACAATCATGTGTAGTTTCATTTAAAATAGTCCTATCAGGATGTAAAAACGATACGTTCCTCGTCGAAGTCTAAGTTGAACCCTCTGCGGCTGAATTTGGACGGGGGCACTGCCTTTAACAAATGACAGCGATCGATTCTCGAGGATAGTTAAATAGTTTGGATCATTGATCACGTGAGATTCTGGACACCACTTGTCGAGTTCCTTGTAATACTTTTGCCTGGTGATGCAGCGCATGAAGCCACTGTCGGCATTTTGAATTGACTCCTGAAATTGACAACTTTACCCGTGATCCTCTGCAAACCGAACAATTAGGTCGTTCTATGCGCTTATTAGAATTCAATCAGTCTTGTATCAAATTTGTACAAATTTCGGCCAAAGTGCTCGCTTCAGGCAGATGGTTAACGCATGCGGTGTCTTCTAAAATGTGTCGTAAATACAATACTCACCGTTTTGGAGCACCAGACGCATTGCGAGGTCCGCAGGCAGCTGGTACAAGTCCGTTGAGATGCGCACTGGCTCTCCGCGTCCTTGTACTCGGAGGAGATCAACGGCAAGAGATGAATCCCGAGGAACAGCAGCAGCTTCCAAGAAGTCATTGTTCTTCTTTACTGGCACTAATTACTTATGGACAAGCGAGGTGTGGCAAACTGGAGACGACGGAAGGATATTGCGGCATCGCGCGGAAACGAGACCGAGATAAACCGACGGACACGTCATTGTGGAACAATCTTCCGTTCAAAGTGATCCGTCGATCACTGGTGAAATCATTCGGGGGATATCCGTGTCCGACACCATTGATTCCCGGCACGTCGTTTACATTTTCATCCCATTGTCTTATCTGTCGGATCGATTCACTCTTGGAACACAATTTCGGTTATAATTACACTCGCGTCTTTTGGACGTCGGTTGCGATCAATTTGATTTCGATATTACTCACTGCTATGAACTTCGGTGCACCTTGGCACGATGCGTTATGTGTCGTAGATTCGTCGGAAGAGAAAAGTGTATCGGAGTGACGGCGAATAACGACGGTGAGATGCGAAGGAATACTGAGAGATTTCGCGGAAACGGTCGAATGATAAAATGACGGATACGTCATCAACACCATCGAATCGCATCTTTGTCTAGATATTGTTCGTTGACCGAACAATTACAGCTTCTTTTATTCCGACAGAACACAATTATTTAAACACAATTGTAACGTAATTGTTTAGAAAATTAGTCGTAAGAAGACTGCGAAAATTTATGCAGAATAGAAACTTTCAAAGACGATTTGAAGAAACTGAAATGAAATAAAAATAAGTCGTTTCTGTCTAATAATTTTTATAAGATAAAAGTAATAAAATTATTAAATTCTTCTTAGGTGTTCTCAATTTTTCTATTTTAACCACTGATTTTTCCAATAAATGTATACAGTTCGCAGTTTAGATATAAATGAAAATTAGAGGAGTTCAAAGGAGATGTTCATAATTCTATCAGAGTCTTTTTGCACCTACTATACTCACCCCTTGTGCACCCCCTTGTATAAACTAAAATAAATAGGAAACTAACGGGTCTGGTCTCAAAATGATCGCAAAATGATAATAATTATGATTTTATAAGCAAACCCTCAACTAAATCGATTTTCTTAGAAAAATATATAAAATATTTGGCGAAATCTTACAATGTTCGATTTAAATAAATAAGCGTACAAATTGAATATTTATTCAATATTTACATCCATATGTGTTAAAAGTCTAATAAAAATTGCATTTCTAGTTATCTCTGTGTCTGATAAAACATATAAAAGTAGCACTAATACGTATTTTGTGTTAACAAATTACTTTATCGAGCATAAAGTCCATTTCTATACCACATTGATAATAATACATTAATAGTCTAGTCCCATACCTTGTTAGTGATAATATCATGCTTTATCATCCATTGGTAAGCTCGGTAAAGGGTTAAGCAAAATTCGTAAGCTTCACCATCTAGCGGAGGAAACTGAAACTAAATCGTCGAACAGATTCAGCGTTTTGCAACCGCGACTAGTGGCGCTATTTGAATATTTTCAGGAGCAGATGATTCATTCCGGGTTTAACGCAATCTCTTATAGGAAAAGCGATAAGGATCATCTGTTCTTGGTATTTACGATAATAAAAATAATCCTTTCGCGTCGTACAAACGTAGGAAGGTTTCCTGAATATTTAACCCTTTGCACTCGAATGGTGACTCTGAGGCACACTGAAATTATACTATTGCAATCTAAAATAATTTTCATAGCAATAAAGTTTAGATTTAAAAATTTGTTGACTAGTGAAACTGTTGCTATGGTGCACTTTATCTCATAGAATAGAAATACTATGAGCCAGGAAAATTATTTCATAATTACAGTTAAAATAGTTTCGAGTGCAAAGGGTTAAGTATCGTAGTGGTGAGGAGGTAGATCAAATAGACTAAATAAATAGACGATTGTTGTACAATTCCTTTATTGAACGTCTTTGTCGACAATGTCGGTAACGCAGAAAAGAAGAGAGGAGTCTTTGAGATCGTTGCGTTGCGTTCGCGTTTACCGCGAATAAAACCAGTAGCTGCTGAAAATCACCGCTTTATTAACAACATTATCGTAAGCATTATAAATACGATACATAATAGTTCTCATTTCGATTTGGTTCTGTGACCGGTGTTTGTCGTACAGATTCTCTATTCTCGCCTGTTAAAATTCGGAACGTACGGTACTGGCAGTATTACTTTATTCTTTTTTTTTTTATTTTTGCGAGATAATGACCATCACACTATCGAACGAAACTCTATCGGTTAAAGATTTTTGGCGAGCAGGTTTCGCGTCCCTGACCTTTTTCCTCGGGTTCTTTTCTCGACGCGCGAACGGTTCGGCGCGTGTCCTCGCCGCGCGACAAAAACGGACAAACGAGAGAGCTCGCTGGCACGACGCGTGTCGAGATCTCGAATATATCCGACGACGAAGAGAATCACTCGGGGGCCCGAAGACGGCTTCAACTTCGGACCCGATAGTGACACGGATAGTAGCCTGGCAAAGCGGAGAACATGGTTTTCGGAAGGAGTCGCGTGAAAATAGAAGAAATACGAACACTGACACATTCGACGGCTGAAACGCTGGAATCGCTCTTTCAAGATCGCCGTACACGTAATTAATTGAAACCCGACAATGCGATTCATCTAACTCGTTCATCTGTGGTTGCTTTTGGTTATCCTTCGGCAGCGTATCCATTTCGAAGCGATATCGAACGCATCAATGCCGTCGACCACGGCACCGGCCCATCGCAGGTGTAATATGCTTGAGAAAGAACTCTTCTTCTCTCTTCCAAGTATTCTATCAAGCACGCTATAATCTAATCTGCCATTATAGCTGATCATACGTTGGACGTGGATAATACTTTCGCTACCAGGTGCCTCTGCTCCGAGCAGACAAAGATCGTAAATCCGAACGGTTTTATTGCATTCAACGCAGCTTTTATTGTTTTCTTCACCTCCGATGGTTTTTCGAACGATTGCAGTAATCTTGGAAGAATCACAACCACGCTGCGAAGTTTGAACGATTCGCGATGAGGATCAGGGGTTAAGAAGGTTTAGGAAACTATGATCCACATCCTTGATTCGCCGAGTCGTTGGCGAAACCATCAGGCTGCAACACCCTTGGCTCGCTATACGTTTAGGTAGAGATTCCCAGTTAGACGATGTTTCCATTGTTTCGAGGAGCGATTCCGAGATTTCGGGCGATCGGTAGAGTCTGAACGGTGTAGAACGGAGAGAGGAGGACTCGCGAGCAAGGAGACGGGGTGTCCGTTCGATGGGTACCATCGTGTCGGTACGACTCCTTCCCGAAACCATCCGTGCTCTGCTCTGCCAGAAAATGCACATTTACCAATGAAATAAGTGAAACAGGGGAGAGCGATTTACCGGCGCTGGGGGTCTCCTTGTGTTTTGATTGCTTGCTACTTTGTTTCAGTCTCTGTTCCTCCCGTTGCACAGTGGGACCATTTCGTTCCAAACGAGGTAAAAAACATTTTATAACTTTTTGCATCTCACCCTGTACAATGTAAATATGTTTTCGAGTAATGAACACTGAAATAAACTTTTTGATAAAAATAACTGATACAACATATGATATTAGCAAAAGGCACGTGACAAGTGCTTGAATTACGTGATCTTTCCGTAGTTATATATACGCGATTATTTCTATAAATTTTGCATTGACAGCCTTTGGCAGTTGGTGATTTTTAAAACGAAAGTGAAGCTTCAGTCTATAGAATGCGCTAAATCGGACACTGCATCACGCTGCATTCATGATTAAAAATTGAAATTAAAAGACATCTTCAATTAAGTATATTTTGATTCTGTCACTCATTGTGCAATTTAAAAAAATAATTCTATTATTTGGTAACGATTTCGAGACGGGCCATCAGAATTGACAAATGGTAAAAATAGTTACACCAAATCATAGTCCGCATTCCCAACTATATAAGAATTAACTTTTCATTGTAGAAATACGACTTCTATAATGACTTTTTACCGCGTTCGCGTATGCAACGGCCCCACTGTGCGTCGATCGCTACTCTCATCTCTTTATCTCTCTCCCGTCCCGCTGCGATCCTCCTCCCTCGTGTCTCTCCCCTAGGGCGCGACGTGTGCGTGTACTGCGTGTGTATATCAATAGAAAATAGACAATAGCAAAATCTTCAGTTGTTCGAGCTCGGCTTGAACGTCGTGTACTGTGGCGGCTTCTCGATCTTGCAGTGGGGCTTCAGTGTCGCTAAACGATCTGGTTTGAGAAACAGCTGCTCCCCCTGCACAATTTTTCATCTTAAGGATCTTAAGGGGACACTACTGCCGGTACAATCGATGATATCGGTGGGGGAGATGGCGCGAGATTGTTGCGCTCGTACCGGGGAAAATGACCGATTCGAACGATTTCTAGGGTTCTACGGGGGGGGGCGGTGAACTCTGGCCGAAACGAAATCGATTGTGCTCGTCGGACCGAGGACATTTCTCAGTCGTCCGCGATTTGTTTCGCGCAGGCGATCGGTCGTCGCGCTGAGAAATTCGCTCGGGAAACAGCCGGCGATTTGAAATCTTCAACCCTTGGGCAATCCTTGGAAAATGGTCGCGTTACAAATGTCGCGATAACAAGATTGCGGATGTTTGTTCATAATTTTAGAGTAAACAAACTATCAATTGTTTTCGATTTGGTTGAATTTAAGTAAATAATAACGAAATCATAAAATCCTGCTAAATCTGTTAAAAATCTACGCAATCCACAAGACTAATGTCAATTTTAAATTAATACTAATTTTGTCGATTATACCTCCACATAGTTTGTCGAATCAATTTATAACTCCGATAAAAAAAATCTCGAATAATTTCAATGAGTTCTAAATAATACAGTGGTATTATAAAATTGCCCTCGTTTCACCAATTAATTTTTCTTACGAATGCATAAAATCCACGGTCTGGCAATAACGCTTTATCAAATTCACTCTTCAAACCGTCCAATTCGATTTTACTTGTAATTGCAGAGGTGAAAAGCGAGAACTTACTTCGATAAAACAAACACAATCTGCGTCGATACCCGCAATCGTTCTCCACAATTATTACGAAGAAAAAAATGTTATCGACTAGCCATCGAAGGCAATATTGAATGCGTAACGTCAAATTGATTCCCTTTAGCAATCGTTAAACGGAACACGATCGGATGTTCAATTCGACGACCATCGACGCACTTCAGACGGCGCTCTCTTACGAAATTACCTCCGCCACGTTTAATTGGCCCCGGTCCGGACGGGCTCGAGCGATCAATCGAGTTTGTCCCGGCCACAGGGAACACGTGCTGTTTGTGCAGTGTCATACGTAAAATGAAAAAGTAAGCGGACTTTCACTCCTTGGACACTAATCAAGTCTTCATTCTCTAATGGTGGTACGCTAGTCGACGATGCAATAAGGGGAGCACAAACCATGCAGTTTACAGAGTATTTACAGTGTACAGTATGGAGTGGTGAGAATACTTTCTTCGTCGGAGTAAATCGAGATTGGAGAAGTTACACGCTACTTCGGCGATGCGAAACGGAATACGCGGCAACCGCGACAGACGACGGTCTTGCGTTTCGGATCGTGGGCGCACCGATCACGATTTACAGAAATATTATTACCAGCAGAGACGAGCGGACCACGTCCGGCACTTCCGTTTTCATAATGTTCCGGTCGCCGAGAAACCAGGATGCACAGCAATGTTTAATAAATCGTTGGTACACATCGCGCGGTAATTTCACTGAGAAGAAAGCACGCGCGCCCGCGCGTGTGTGCTCGTTTATGGAACGAACGATAACTCTCTGCGGGCAACGTTATTGACGTAAATCAAGGTAGCGATGGGGGTGACCACCCCCCCTCTAGGGCGCAGAGTAAACGCACCTCCGCGCACGTTAATGAAATTGGTACGGCGAACAACGTTATTAACATTACCGATGCACAATTTAAACCGTTCCATTTCGATCGAGTTCCGTCCAGGGAGAGCGAAATCTCCGACTTTGTGCCTGGATTTCGTGGCGAGCTGATCACGGACGAGTCCGAAGAACGGTTCGCAACATTGTCGAATCGGACAACAAAGATACCTACGCGGATCGCGCTACATTTCATTTCGCGGACGAGAAATCCTAGCGTTTAGCCGCGCGGTGGACCGCCCCGGGTTCGTTTCCGAGAGAGAGGCTTTTGCGAACCGGATGTTCGGAGTATCCGCGCGATTACCTTTTAACGATGATATCGCACACAGCGTCGCCCGAGGTCGCAATCGTTCGATTACAGCGACGGCGGATTTAATCGAGGTCAACGCGGCTAATTAATCGTTACAATGGAAATGCGGTGTGTCCGCGATCGGAACAACCCCTTCACAGCCCATTAAAATCACAGGAAACGGTCCAAGGATTATCTATCGTTTTTCCAGGTCGGATTATACTCGGTTTGCGGATTTTCGTGTCTTCGTGTCGCTCGCGTATGTAACTCAATTAGACGGCGTTTACATTGATTCGTCGAATGATTACACTCGGGCCGCGCGTGCCTCGCCCAACGAGTCGCTGAAAGCAGCGGGGATGTTGAAAGAAGTCGGCGCGTGTTCGGTCGTCGACGCAAACTAGTTCGCGCCCGGTCGCATTCACGCCGCGCGAAAAACCGGGAAAACTGATGCTTTCCCTAGGCCCGACTAGTGTAATTACCGGGATGTTTACACGATCCTGGCAGCATTTTATTTCTCGCATTCGTCGTTTCAATGAGTCGAAAGCGATATAAAAAGGAACGCGGCGGCCACGTGTCTCGTCTCCTTTTTAAGATGTTCCGCGCGCTAGAATTGCAGTAGGATTTCGTGGCCCAGTAATTACGTCTTTCGCGGACGGTCTCACGTGTTGCGGTGTCGCCGGCGGTTGAAAGAACGCGTGTCTTCGCACGCGACCCGACACTTCAATCGCTGCTAAAGCGTCTCGTCTAAATGAGAGCCTAACGGCGGAGCGATGCGGCGAACACGTCGGGTCCATAAACAGAACTCTTCAGAACGGTTTCCAACGCGGCGACTGCTTCCGGAGAGGCTTGTCTCCCGCTCCCTTTTTTTCGGAAATTCTCTCTCAATGGAAACGGAAGACCTCGAATCGGCGATCTACTTCCTTCCGTGTTCTGTCCATAAACTAATTTTGCATTCAACCCTCGGAAGCTGCCGCGGTGTACCCCTGAATGCCGACGTCATTACGCGTGCAACCAGATCGCGGATACGCGGCCAGATTTTCGCGGATTATTTCATTAAAATTAGATACGTCTCGCTGTTTAGCTTCGTTAACAAAGTTCTCAAGAGGCGAGACTCCTGCGGTAATAGTGTTTAAGAGGGTATTCCGGTGCGAATCTGTAAGCGAAGACTATAAGCTCAACATTCATATTTTTTTATATTTTTGTTAGACTCTGAATATGGAAAATTTAATAGCAAATACAGATAATCAAACTTCAAAACGTCGCCGTATCTTTAATTATCGACCCAAGGGTCTTTGCTTTAATTCAACCCGAATTTGCGCCAAGTATGAATCGCGTTTAATTTTTAATTTCCACCGTTTCCGATTGTATCATTTCCCACCATTTTTCATTTTCTCGAATCCAAGAAGTTTGTAAATGTTGTTGCGGGAACACGTATAAATAAACTTAGTAAACAGGACTGCGAAGCGTGTCTACCATCTGTTGCAAAAATAAATCGCTAAGGATGTAAATGGAAAACGCAGTTCACGCTGGAATAAGGTTTCGTTTATGCTGGAATGCAACAATGGGAACCTTTAGGTAAAACACGGGAATAACAACTGAAACGGTTGCCTAGCTCGCTGCGCAGCTGCCTATTTTGTAGCGGAACCGCGAAAGGGTTGATAGGAAAAGCGGCGAGAGGAAGAAAAGAGACTGCGTGCCTCGCGCTGTAACGTTATTACGCGTATGTAAACGTAATTTCAGCGTACACGCGACGGGACGCGACGCTATGCGACGCGACGCGACGCCGCGTTGGATCGTGCGCGGTCGTAAAACGAATTCGCGACGATATCGTGGCGAGCAACGGAATCGCTGTCGTTAAACGCAACCAACGGAAATTCCCTTGAGCGATTAAATCGTTTACGGTCCGCTAACGAGCGTGCACGTTATGCCACCCCCTCTCTCCCCTGCTCTCTCTCCCCCTCCCTCTCTCTCTCTCTCTCTCTCTCGCATCCACACACTCTCTTTCGCTCCCGGCGTATCGATTTAAATAAACAGATACCCGTATGCCTTTCACGATTTCGAACGGTCGCGCGTTGATCGCCGGACGGCGCGTCCGCCATCTTGGTCAAACGTGCACGCTCATCTCCCTTAATTAATGATTAACGCAGTTTGCCCTCATTAGCGTCGTTCGACGTTGCGACGTTTGCTGCCACTGGACATTATTTTCCAACGATCGGAGATTTTTGTTTTCTTCGATTTTTGGTCGCAAATCGCGATGCTAGAGAGAGGAAACTGTACATACGATCACCTATCATGCTTAGGCTCGTCGGAATCAAATTGGAATGAACTCTTTCGTTAGTTCACCCCCATGCCTCGCTATCCAGCTGAATTCGGTGCGTAACGCTCCCTCTATACGGATGCGCGACTAGGAGGAAGGCGGTACGGAGAAAACGCTGTGTTCTACTATCATATTTTCCTGCTAAGTCTAAACAAAGTATCGCTTCACGCTTGCCGCGGCATTCGATCATCGGAATAAATCTAGACCGGTGGTAAAATTTGAAGTCGTTAAGACGAGCGATCTATCGCGTCTAGACTATTTGGTAGCGGGCCTCTCCGATAGCGATTTACTATTGATCGTGGCGTCCGTAAAACCTGGATGCTTCTTCCAATATACGTGATCGACGCTCTCGCCGAACAAATGCGCTTAATTCTATCGCTGCGAGGAAGAACGCTGCGAGTCACATAACTTTACGGTCGAGATATTCATCCCTACTCTACCGTTTCAAATTGAATAATATTTTTTCCGGCTATAGAATTTGTTCTAGCAATGTTTCTTCTGATAGATACGTAAATCCTGTATACTGCAGTGTGGTTGATGCATTAATTTAAATTGTTTCAAATCGTGACTCGCGGCGTTCTTCCTCGGGACCACAAAATTCGGTCTTGAATTTTTTAAAGAGGAGGAGACACGCGCGCGGTTGTACCGGAAACGGCCCCCTTCCGACGCAGAGGCGGCGGTGAGGCGGCAGATTGGCCGGCACGGTGCTCCGTAATCGAGTTTTGGAACGGAATCTCGATCGCCTCTTCCGCGGATCGTAATAACAAGGAGTCGCGTACACGTTGGACACGTTTCTTGTGAATACACGCGGCGCGCACCTGGCGCGGGGGCTGTTTCTTATTCAGGGTGTCTCTCTCGCGAAACTGGGCCAGGCTGAATAATTCCGCTCGAAATTAGCTCGGACACGGCGGGGGCCGAGCGGTGGGGTCCGAGACCGGGATTGGTATCAGGACCGAATGTTCTACTGGATATTTCAATAGACGATGCCGAAGTTAGGTCCGTGGTGGATTGGTCAGTTTGGGATAAACTTCGATTAGGTCTGGGCTAGGCTCGAGGCGGGGCAGGATTCGGTTACGGTCACGCTAAAAAGAAACAGAGTCTCATGGTAGTCATGCTTGATCGAGAAACACAGCGAGAGAGTCTGAGGATGTGGAGACAAACCTTTTGATCCAGTCCGTAACCCGTCGAATAAGCGATCTGTAACTTTTTACCAGTTGGCATTAGATCCTACGACAGACCAGTGGAAATCATACTTGTAGCTCCGATGCCGGTTTCATCTTTAACACCAGAACCCCCGATGCAATCATTCTCAATCCTCGGACGGCGAAATATTTTCCATACTATACGATTAACAATATTAATAACAATTCTGTGCCCAATTCAACGATATTTCCAAGCACCGTTTCAAAGATACTTCATATTAATCTTTCCTATATTCCCGCTGAAACAGTCATTTCCTTTTAATTGTCGAAGTCGGTTAATTGGCTGACCATTTAAACACATCGTGATAAAGTTCAAACTCAAAATTCACAAAAGTTTGTCCGTTGCGATCGATTATTCAATGATTTCGACGAAACTTCAGGGGTCCTAGTGCCGGTATATCCACGAAAATGTCGGCGGTGTTTCCTAAATACATATTTATATTTCTCTCAGGTGCAGAAATTAATCCGCCGCTTTTTCACCAAATCCAGAGCAGAATGATATTATATGTCTATGAGAATAACAATGGGATGATGTTTAAAACGAACAATATTCGAAATCTGTACGCATTGAAATTCATACGTTAATTCATTGGTTGGCTGAAAGGTGAAATAAAATAATAGCCGCGCGGTGAAATTCCGAGATAAAATTCTGGCCTCGAAGGGTGCGCGCGCGTTCAACGAAGGAACGAAGAGCGGCTCGTTCGGGCGCATTAATTTCTGCGTGAAAGAAAACGGCGTCGCGCGGACGTGCATTCGCGGCCGATATTGTCGAACAGAGTGACGTTATTGGTGGCGTACTCGGCGCGATTCGGGATCGAGTTCTACAACAGTCTGTTCGAGCCGACGACGCCACGGTTTGCGACCCAGTTTCGCGAGTCACCGCGCCGAGAAAACGTTCGCGAGCCGATCTTAACGATCGCTCGCCGCCGACTAATGCGAAACGGTGTGTGTACGGTTCGGCTGCCGCCGGAAGATCGTAATCGCGTTATGGTAGAAGTGGCTGTATCCGGCGCTACTTAGGTACACGTAGCTAAATTAAATTACCCTACAAGGAGATTGCGGGTAATTGGGAAAGGGACACCGGGGAAGGGGAGTGGATGCAACCAAATGCATGCGTAATGCACTCCGCTGACCGCATAAATCACTCAAATCACTATCTTGATCTGGCGGGCGGGGGACTGGGTGGCAGTGTACGGCGAGGGGTAACGATGCCGAAATGGTCAATACTTGTGCGAGCTTATGGTTCTAGGTGATGTTGCGATGAAACTCGATTCTTTCGGACGTGCGGAGACGAGGGATTGGAACGGTTCCCGTTCCTGGATGCGAAACATTTGCTTTTCGACCCTCTGTCCACCCTTGTGCTAATCTGACACGGTTTTCCACTGCGTCTGGAAAAAGTACACTCCGATCACGTCGCAATCTCTCGTTTTTCTTAACGGGGTCTTCGTAATCGAATCGTTCAGCATCCCGTCGACGTGTCAATTTAACACCGAGGAACAAATGAACACTTTACCTACCGGAGAATGCTGTCGAAGAAAAGGTTCGAGCAACCACAAAATTAGTCGACGATTATGGGCAATCGAAGTGCCGTGACGCGGACCGGTAGATAAATTGTTGTGTTTGGAGGGTCAAGGGTTAACCACCGGGGTCGGAATCGCAATTGGGTAATGTTCGACCGACGAACCTAGATCGTTTCAGGCAGAATCGAAATGGACTGAGATAGATGATATTCGTACCCGAGTGGTTAATTACCGAGCGACAACGTCTCCGACTGCTTTCCGGAAGGGCTGTTCTCCCGGAAGGGTTCTGAACGCGTCGACATGACGGGCGATATGACCGATCGGGGTGAAAAACAGCTAGAATTAAATCATCCCGGCCCGGTGCCGTGGATTGCTCTTATTCACCGTGATTATCGGCGCTCGAGTGGAGAGCACGTGCACTCGTCGCGCTCGCATGTCCCTTTCCCTCTATCCTATCGTCCTACCTCTTTCTCTCTCTCTCTCTCTGTTTCTCTCACTTTTCAATATGTACCAGTGCCGACGCTTTTGTTCACGAGATCACTTTCCGATAAGTGCGAACGGAAAGATAGGGTGAGACGGGAACAGAGAGAATGAGAGCAAGAGCGAGATAGAAAGAGAGAGAGAGAGAGAGAGAGAGAGAGAGAAAGAGAAAGAGATGGTGAGAGACAGAAGGGAAAACAAATGGAAATATCGAGAGATGCGCGCGTTTAGGGGACTCGAGCGACTCGGAGAAGCGAAATGGATGAGGGGTGCGTCGACAAGCACGCTACGATGGTACGTGCGGTTTCAAAACGGTTTTGGCTGGTTGGACGGGGAGCAAACGCTTGCAGAAACTCCATCTAACCACTAGATCGAAAACTAAGGGGGTGATTTCGTTCATGCCAGACCAGGGTGACCGGTTTTGCGAAGGGCTAGGTCTTGCTTGGACGGCCGAGAGGCGTGTGGAACGCAGGCGTGTCCAAGAAGGTCCACCGGGGGCCATTTCCCAGGGGCCGTGGTCTCTCTGGCGTTCTAAATCAAGTTAATTAGGCTATTCGGGCGTACACTAAATTCCCCACCAACATACCGTAACGTTACGCGTCTTTTACCGCCGATCTGTACCGCGAGCAAACAAAGGACCGGCCGAGCATGCCAATTTGTAGAAATCGAAGACCGCGCGAGATAAAGTTGGCCGCCGGAAGCCTAACCTGGACACGCCAAACGCATCGATCGCCAGACCCTCGAATTCAGCCCACTACATCGCACAACGAGCAATCCAAACACTAAAAGAGAGTTATCTTCCGCGTCTCTCTTACTGTCGCGAACTCTCTGTTGCTGGAGAAGGGTCATGCTTCGTTGCCTCTATTGAACGAGATCGCATCGCAACGGGGAGGAAAGCGAACGGAACGGAACACCTGCATAGGACCTCGCTTGCTCGTACCCTTCGCGTTCAAACATCGCGGCACGCCGTTTTTCTCGGCGAGGCGGAAACGAATCCGCGCGAGAACATATCCCGGCTCGACGAAAACGATAACAAGGCCGCGTTGCGAAACGGTGCCATGCGATAATGTTAGCAATTTCTCCATATTGGCCGCGGAAAATCGAGAAATTAAAGAGCGAGGCCGCGAACGAGATATTAACCCTTTGGGCTTGAAGCCATTTTATCTCTAAACACAGAACAGTCTTTCTATTATTGTAAGTAAATCTGACAATTATTCTGGAACGTGATGCAACAATTTTTGAACGCGCCTCAGAGTTAAAGGGTTAATATTCTTTGAAAGCGAGTCCTCGAAACGGGATTCGCAGCATCCGTTTCGAGATAACTCCTGTGCCGTGCTGTTCCTGTGTTCGCGCGTGTGTCGAGGCGGACCAGGAGTTCCTTGGGATGGGTGAAGTGTGCGTGGGCGGGGAATAAAGTCAAGTCCGTGGGACGTCGCTCAGCGACATCGTTCTCTCTAGTCTTCGAGAACAGGTTTTGTTTTTTGTATTTTCTGCTTTCGCTTGTTTTCGTTCTTTTTTTCATTTTTCTCTTTCTATCAACTTATCTGACCTGAAGCGTGTACTGTGGTCCGTGGTGTTGTCCGTGGTGTTGCCCGTGGTGATGATGATGCCTCTGATAGTGCGACTGCTGGTGCGGCGGATCGTGCTGATAGCACTCCTGTTGGTACTGCTGCGACGGAACCGGTTTCAAAACGTGATTCGGTCGTTTTTCCGAGGCGTACTGCTGGCTGTTACGTTCCATCGTATCCACCGCCAGCCGTGGATCCTCGATCATCGTGTTCGAAGCCTTCGTGCTGAAACAGATCCGTCTTTCTGTATAGATCCGAACCGCTTTACCTCGTTTCATCATCTATCTCTCGCCCGTCGAACCGTTCTTGTAAGATTCCTCTGATATCTCCTATAACGTAATTACTAGTTTACTGGACGATCTGGAAACTGCATGCACATTTATTCAATTTTTTAATCATTTTAGTAACGCAACTATACTCTCAAATTGTGATAATGTTCTTTCTTCTTTGTATTTGATCTACATGTTTCTATCATAAATGCTTGAAACTCGTAGTCTAGTAACTACCTTCTTCAAAGTAAACTTGTAATTTTGTCGAAGAAATTGTTTGTTTAAAAGTACCTTGGAAATATCTTTTAAATATTACCATCGGCGCGGTCTGATAATTGATTGGGAATTCTACTTCCCGCATTCGAATCACACCGACAGCAAACTTTCACCGCAACATAAATTAATTTAATTCAAGCACCCAAGGAAAGATTCTCAAAAGTGTCCCATCTACTTCAGTCCGTCCATTGCAACGTATTTCTACTTAAAAACGCATATACCGGATAATATGTTACTTTCATATAGAGCGTTAGATACGCGTGCGTAATCTGTTTCATCATCAAAGAATTTTACAAAAGTTTCTTCGAGTATCCCCTGGCTCCCCACGACGAGTACACTTTTTTTTCAGCAAAGTCTGACCATTGTTCTCCGTTTCTACTTGGAGACCGCACCCTCCGAGACCCGTCCCTGCATTAACCAATCACACAAAAATTCGTAAAAATATCCCGTTGCACCGCCTCTCGCGGACCGTCTCCGGTTCCCCAAGGTCTGACCAGCGCTCGGCTCTTCCACTTGCAAAGCAGCCGTCGACCCCTCTCCTTTGTACAGAACAATAGATAAGTTTCCATTGGTTTTCCATTCGGGCTTTTTCTCTCCGCGGAGTAAAAAGTGACGGATCGGCCGCGATCGGGGTTCCCGTTAATGAAAGAATAATTCATTAGGTACCCGTCGGAGGTGGGGGGCCGTTCGAAAGGATTCCGCCGTTTCCCCATGTAAATTGCTCCGACTTCGTTTATTCGCGGATAACGAACGAACGAGCGGACGGACGGACGTACGAACGAAGGAGCGAAGGAGCGAACGAACGAAGGAACGAACGAACGCCGGAGGGACGGGGCGGGGGATCGCGTGCTTACCAATGCACTTGCTGCAGAGCGGGCACCGTGTTTCTGGCCACGCAGCATCTATCCGAACGTAGGAAACAAACGAATCCCATTATCAGGACGGAGAGCACCGTAAACCCAGCGACGGCGCCGATAACGAGCGGAATCTGTAACAAATACGAGGGACGGAAAAAAGCTTTTACACGCGACCAAACCGGCGCGATTCGATGCGATCAGAGTGAGAGAGGGAGAAAGAGAGAGAGAGAGAGAGAGAGAGAGCGACGAGCGAGAATCGGCTCCATTCTCGTACGCGTGCGGAATACTTATACTTTAATTAAATATCGAGCGCAGGAACTGTTCGCCATTGTTTAATTGGACCGTCGATTACCGGCAGCGGCACGCGAGCGAGACGGTTCTCCGCTCGCTCGGAACATTGCAAACATTCGAACGGACGATACTCTCTGCTGTCTGAAACATTATTACAGAGTTTCTCCTCTTCCATTCACCGTGTTCCTCTTCCTCGGATTCCGCGCGATTTATTCTTTCGCCGCTTTCCGCACTTTTATCCCGTTCTGACCCCATCCCACTGTCATCGGCCTTTCATCTTCGTCAAATTATATCCGGCTTACGTTTAATAACAGCGCTTACCCGCTGAACCCTGCCTTCGGCATTCCGTTTTGTACTCGTTCATTTACTAATTAATTTCGGACTCGCCTCCTCGCCCTCTTCGCATACGCGCTATTCCGTTACACTATCCCTTTGGCCCGGGCCTCTCTGCTCGGCCGCTCTCTCTCTCTCTCTCTCTCTCTCTCTCTCTCTCTCTCCCTCTTTCTCTCTCTCTCTTTCTTTCTTTATCCCGCGCGTCGCTGGCAGCGTTTTTGCCACCGCATGTACAACAACGACGCCATGCTTATTATTCCATTTAATTCCATTTTATTATTCCATTAGGTTATGTATTACGTTCGCTTATTCTTGCGAGAAGAACAGATCAGTCGAACAGATTTATTATACAATATCAGCCCAATCTACTCTGTCTTAAAATAGACACTTTGAACTTTAATTTATGCCAAGTTGCATAGAAATAGCTCTACGGGAACGCATCTTAAAATCGGAAAATGATCTTTTCCTATTAAATCTTGCAAACTACCTGATGCTACACGGTACCTTTTAATTTTTCAAAATGATTTCATCATTCCATTGTGATTTAATCTGCGACGTCTTAAAGTAGACACTTTCAGCTTTTATTTAAACGAAGATGCATCGAAGTAACCCTACGAGGAAATAACTTAAAATTTATCTGACCTATTGCTTTGAAGTCACGTAAACTTGCATCGTCTTTTCGTAGAGATCTGCGAACGGGTTATATAACTTAATAATTACCTGGCCCGGTTCGTCGACTCTCAGCATCAGCGACCGACGGTCGCTGCCGCGTTCGTTCTCCACGATCACGTGATACAGCCGCTGGTCCTCCTTCACGGTGCTGATCAGCTCCAAAATGGCGGCGTAGCAGTCCTCGACCGGGAGCGGGTCCAGGTCCAGGGCCCGGTATCGGGATTCCAGCATCTCGCCTGCGAACGCGGCCACGATTATGGAAACGAAAACGATTCGGGAATCCATTGCGATCGACCCGGGAGAGAACGTCCAGGACTCGTCGGGCATCGCTTAACGGCGGCCGGGAGGGAACGGGAGATGGGGAAGACAAACTAAACTGACTCCGCGATACTGTCACCGGAACTTCACTGCCCCGGGTGATCGAAAGAAATCAAAGTGGAAACCCGCGTGTCTATAGACTCGGCGGCCAATCGAAGTTGCCGGGTCATTCGGAAGTTGCCGCGGTTTTAAGCGGCAAGTTTGCTCGGCTTCACTGGAAACAGATATTTTTAGATGAAGCGGCGGCTGCTTGTTCGATACACTTTCGCTGACGCGGCCGTGTTAGTCAGCAACCGGCCCTGGTCAACAATCGCCGGAACAAAAGCCACGTTTAGGTTGACTGATACACCGAAATGTACCAATAGGGTAGTAGAGCCGATTACCGCGCCCTTGCCAATTACTGTGCCTTTTGTTTCTTTCTAAGTCCAAATTTCCTTGTTTAGGTTCAATGAATTATTTATTCGTTACAAGTTTTTAAAATAGCGCTTCAATTTTTTGATTCTGGATTCGCGATTTTTTTGTAAATCTATTAAAAATATTAAACTAATGAAGATCGATATTCAGTCGAATCTGTTGTTTTAGGTAAGATATCACAATATTAATTGTTTCGTAAAATGTATTAAGATTACAGAGAAACGAAACGGTGATTAATTTTATTTGTATCTCTATTTCGAGTTTGAACGCTGCTACTTCAGTGTTACTATGTACAATAACTGAATCTATTTTATTATATTTAAGTTGCTGAAGTTGCGTTTAACAGCGAAAACTAGTTTTTGTTTTATCAATTTTCTTGATTATATCGCCATTTTTAACATTTCGATGCCGAGTGTAAAGGTATACCTTCAAAAAACATATTCAAAAAAGTTCATAAATAAAACTGCAAATGATCCAAAACATAGTATACTTTTGTCAAACTGTACCGAGTGTTAAACTCGTGCGGGATACAATCGCCGAAACAGAATTTATTCAACGATCGTTCTTTGATCTCTTTCGAGTAGAAAATACAGTTCGAAAGCAAAAACTGTTCGCGAACTGCAACGAAGTAGGACTCGTCGGACGAACAAAATCGTGAACAAAGGGATAAAAATGTTGGGGAAGCGTTCGAGACATGTCCTGGCGAGGAAGCGGCGAAACGGACGGTCTAGATCCAGAGGACGACGATTGAGGAGCGGTTGATCCTCGAAGGGTGGCGGTGAAGGGGGGAGGAGGCGGGGAGGGGGGGGGGGGGGGGGGGGGGGGGGGGGGGGGCAGGCGCACGATGAGTCCGCTGGAAAAAGGGCGGGTAATTAAAGAGGAGGCTCGCGGCCGCTTTAGCCTGCAATTCGAGGATGCTCGGATTAATTAATCGCGGCCGCGCCACTTTCCAGCGATAAGGAGTGCCAATTAGGGAGAAGAGTACGTACGTACACGCAAAAGAAACAAGCAGGAATACGCGGGTAACCGAAAGGGCAAAGACTCTAGGATACTTTCGGCGGTACGGGGGGGAAGCTACAGGAGGAGGCTGTAAGCCGTGAGCTAACCGGCGTGCAGTCTGGTGCTGCCCCATTCCCAAGCCACGAGCTGAGGCTTCGGGTCGGCGCACAGTCGGACCTCTAATTTCGCCGGACTCCCCTCGGTCGTCGCCACGACGAACTTCTCCGCGATGGTCGGCTTCACCACCTACGACACGCGTTCAACAACCTCTTCAATCGGTCTTCCGGCGAATCTTTGCTCGCCCAACCCCTGTGTCAACAGCCGGAACTTTCCTCCCAATGAGTATCAATTGCGATCAGAATAAACCCGAAAATCTGCTCCAACTCGCTTTATCATCAGACCGCGAACTTTATGCATTAAAACGTCAATTTTTAATTTATTAATATGGTGTAACTCCAGCAGTGTGTTTTAAGTAACGTTCAAAATCAAACTAAAACGTTTATAGAATAAAAAAACATTAAAATATTTATAGAACAAAGTGCTTGTAAACGAGCTGTCGAAAATTTTCGGCAAAAATACAAAATATGATTCAACTCTTTGAGGCACAGGATTTCAGATAAAAAAATAGACCCGTGTTGCGCAGGAATTTTATCGGATTTTAAATGAAACAAGATTGGTATATTTTAATTACTAAAGGTATAGGCATCGTGTAAAAACATAACAAAATAGTAGTAGTTAAAATAATAGTAGCAGTTTTATTATAAAACTCTCTTATGAAGAACTAATTTTTCTAAAAATTAATTTACCTCTGCGATTTTTTTACATGAAACTAAGAAAACAATGTTAGTGCAATAAACCTTCCGTTTATAACATTTGGTCAACCGGTAATTGCCTGTTGAATGTCGCCAACACAAGGAATAGATTTGTAACATTGTTTGAAGATATTACCAACTGCTTTACGTAAATAAGACAAAATATAAACCTATGCAGATGCAGCTACCGCAAGATTTCGAGGTGGGACTAAAAATGTCCCACCGTGCCCCAAAGAGTTAAACGATGCTAAATATATCTAGATTTAATTCTCTTAGATTTCGTGGACCAAAATGCCACATTTTTGCTACTCATTTAGCAAATATGTTCTAGTCGAACAAGTGTTTAAGAACCCTTGTAAACTAATTGCTATAGAACTACGTTCACTTTTCAATCGGAATGCAAAGAATACATTGAGCTGGAAGTGGATGCTGGTGTCCGGTTATTGACACAAAGGGTTGATAGGTTTACCACTACCACCCCTGGCATTTTTAGGCATTTCACAAGAGCGGACAATTTGCCTTGCGTTTCGTTCGAATATTGTAAACTAATATCTACAGACTACGCGTATAACAGAGCTGTTTTACGCGAGTGGTCGTGAACGAATAACGTCAGTTAATTGGCCAATTACTTCCAGCGGCGCTTGTCCGATTTATCGATGCGAAAGTATGGAAGAAGAAGACGAAATCGATTTGTCGATTGCCGCGCGTTTTGCGGCCATTTCATTTTTGTATGGGCCATTTCGGTGCTCGAACCGCGCGAGTGTACTACTTTGTTAATGCCGCGATGATGAAGTCAACAATTCTATTGGACGGTATCTGTCCAGGGGTGTTGCAGGTGTTCCGGTCGCGTGCTCCGCCCCGCGCTCGAAACTCGCAGCCGGCTCGTTATACAAATTTCACGGGGGGACTCGATCCGGCGCGTCGATTCTTTTTGGTAGCGATGTTACCGAGTCGACGTTTCGGCGCGATGTTTCGGCGCGCGGGGCTCGGGAGAGTCGCACAGTTTCCATGAAATATCAGCGCACCGCAAGCGGTACTTGGCACGCACGGATTGGAAAATCTGCAGGTGATGCGAGCGAAAACATTGTAGCTGCAATCAACCCGGCTTGAGTGTTCCCGTGGAAATGACGTTTTAACCGGCTGCATGTTTCAGCCCCGGCCTCTTTCTATCCGGTTAAATATGAATTTTTCCCGTATAAACGCCGGGGAGGGGACGGGAACCGACGCGGCTGTGCTTTAACAGGTCGGCGAACGGGCGACGCGGCCGATCTAGTAATTTTATTAATTATTCCCGGCCCCTGTTTTTCGATTACACCGATTTCCCGGCAAACAGCGCCGAAAAAATAGCCGAAGAAAAACACCGGCCCCGTTAAGCTGCGCCCACGCCAGCAATCTCTATTGACGTATCAGGTTGCCCGAAAAAATCGCCGCAAGTTTCCGCGTTGGCCAGCAACGAATCGACCGGCGCTCTCGCTTGCTTGTTTCCGTTCGGGCCGGCTAAAATCAAAGAAAAACAGCCACGGAATCCAAACAGCTGGGACAGCTGCTCCTCCGGCGGTGCACGCTTTGTCGCCTGACCCACTAACGTATAGCGAAATGTTTGCGAACGAAGTTTAGCCTGGTCCATATATCTTCAACTTAGAACCTACACTCGATTACTCAGTTTCTGGCTATTGAATTAGACGAATATCTGTCGCGTTGGAACGAGAGAAACATAAATAGGTTTGCAAGAAGAACTCGCAACGATATATTTGATCGAATAGTAATATAATTGATGTATTTTTAAAAAATGCACCCCGAAGATGCATATTGGTAAATGGAAAATGGAACCTGGTTCTCTGACTGTTTTAGTATCCTCGGGCTTAAAAAGAAAGTGATAAAATTTTGAAATTCTTGTGAAAGTTACTACGATTCAGTTCTTTTCAGATAAAAGAACCACATGGCAGCCCGACTGTTCCACTACGAAAATATCAACCCTTCGCAGTCGTAGCCATTCCAACAAGAAATCCAAAATAGTTTCCCTATGGTATCAATTCTACAGTTTCTCCACAATATTTCCATTTTATATAACTGGACAACGGACTATTTATTGAACACGTACCGGAAGTTACCCATTGGTGACTAATCAAATTGGACACCCAACGAAAAAGTCAATAATTACCTAACTACCGTAAAGCAAACATTTGTATGAATCTTGCAGCAACATTGGTCGTTGAGAGATAGCTCGGCGGTGACGCAGCCTTTCGGTGGACGCGATGCGTAAAAACTGGTTGCGCTGGTTTCCGATCCGCGATTCACGATCCGCGGGATATTTCCGGTGGCCGGAGAGCGATTAAATTTGAACTGGTTCCGATCGATTTAGCCGCGGTGGCGCGCGGGGGAGTTGTCTAGCTAATTTTCGGCGAGTAGCAGCACGCCCGATACAAATGGCCGCTCTCGTTTCGCCTAGCTGAAACAGGCCGTCGATTTACTATCGTCGGGCGTCGGTCCTCGACGCTCGTGCATCTTACCCTGGGCGCGCCGACCACTTGCAGAGACACAGGGTCGCTTTTAACTTCCCGGACGTTTCCATTGATCTTGTTCGAGGCGAGACATATGTATTGGCCCTGTTGCTCGTACGTCACGTTCGTCAGGATCAATCGCTGCCCGGAGCCGCACTCCAACGGCATCCGACCGTCGGTGAAGACCTGCGCCCATCTGCTCGTTCACGACAAAACACTAATCGTCTCCGGTTCCAGTACGGTACTTCTCGCGACCATCTACTACGGAACGAAGCGTGCTACTGTGCCCCCGGAATTGCGGCGAACGTGCGAACTCGATCAGCAATCACAGAAAGGGTGCACAGGCAACTCGAGGGGCGGTAACCTTATCAGCTACCAGTAATTTTGATGACAACACTTTGATGATACGTGCTTTATAACTTCTTCTACGACAAATATAAATACGTAGAAATTGATTTGTTTTATTAATATTTATTAATGAATATGTTCTTAATATAATGGCTCTGTTTTTAATATAATGACGTTGTTTTTAATATTACCTAAAATTATAGTGGAAATCACATATTTTTAAAATTTCATCTTGAAAATTCCTGGCAGCTAATTTTCTCAGCATTGTCGCCCCTTGAAGGAAATGAGCGCATCAAACGTAATGGATACTAAAAATTAAATGTGCCACATTTATGTGCATTTTTGTGCGTCGAGGTATTATGCTACATGTTGATAAAACGCTACTTTAAATCTTGTATTTATCGGAGGAATTGTTGATATTCGAAGTCTTGTAACTTTTGGTAATAAGATCTATTCGCTAGCATCGTCACGCATGCGCGATATTTCATACAGTTTAGTTAATTTTATGCACGCTGTTATTTTAAGTTATAGCATAATATAATACTCAGCAGGTCTAGCACCGTGCTTTGGTAAATTGTTTTAATTATTCGTAAACGGGGCGTGTTGCGTTTAATGAGACATTTTAAGAATGGTGATAAGCAGCGAAATTAATGCTTGCGGCGATCGTGCTATGATATTCCGCGTATTCAGGGCGTGAAATAAAGATTCTTCAGCACGAGCACAGGTAGAACGATGTAAGATATTTTTTTGCGCGAAGTTACAGGACCTCGAAGTTCGTTGACGTCTCAGTTACAATTTCGTAGTTTCGCTGAATTGATTCACCGTCCAGCGAGAAGCAAGCTAAATAAAAGATAATTTCTAGAGTACTTTGTTGCATGCAAATAGCTATTCTTAAATTAAACGGGAATTTACAATGCTAAGTTCTACGGTTTCCTTCTTCATGAAGCCATGTTTTCCTTCATTCGCTCCTTTACCGAGGAAAATTTGAAATACGGTGTTATAACGTTTTAAAATGTACACGCCGCTGACAAAGTGAAACTATTTTAATTTCTCATTAAAATAAAGTGTTCTCGGGTCCCGCGATGCACGCTATTTAAATAACTATTTTATTTAGTATCCGCTGCTCGGAATGATATCTAAAATACTGTTTCTACAAATTCCAGCCGTCTCTGGTGGCGAGAGCAAATATGTGTGCCGCGTCACACAACAGGAAGTAAACGTTTTAATGAAATGTAATGGTTAGACCGGGGTAGCTTTTCGCGAGCACACATTTTTTGGCGACGAGATTAAAGAACGAATTACGTATCCAGGTAATTTGATTTCCTCCATTCGTATATTTCGCGCATGAAAAACCCCTGGAATAAATTCTCGGCGCTTTTTTATTATGTATGCGTGCATAAATATCCGCAAGTTTGCTAATGGCGGCCTCTCTTTGGTTACGACCTCGTGAATAATTAACTGCAAAATGATTTTGGGGATCGCGAAGCTGTTACGAAGCTAGTCGAAAATTTCTTGCTTCATGCAACAACAAATAGAGGACACTGTTCAAGGAGCAATTGAAAAAATTGAAAAATTCAAATTATCGAGGAGATTCACTCGACTAGCCCAGTTCAATTTCGATGAAATTTGGCTACGCACTTGTTTCTTATAAACTCGGAAGACTAGCGAGAATAAAACCTTTTCAAAAAATTTTTATAGAATTTTAATTGGTACGAAAGATCCCAATGTGATTCATTCCACTGTATTTAGTTATTTATTATTCTCATACATTTTAAATCTGGGTCAAAGCGAACCCAGTGTCTTGTGGCAAACGTCAGTGTCTTATAAGAAACATATGCGTCACTATACTTTAAAATCAACCTATTTAAAGGTGTATGCTTAAAAATGTTTAAAATCTTTAAGAATCTATTATATTTCAAATTCTAAATAAAATCGTGTTCCAATTAAATTTTGTATAAATGTCTACTATAAACAGTCTGACATGTATTTAAAGTTAATTATAAACATGCGCATCATCATCGCCATAAGGATCACGGGGCTACAGTCGACACTCTAGCTACGAAGACGATTGGCATGCAAAGTCGAATCGTTTTGGCTAAGTCACCTGTAATCGGCCGGTGGCATCGCGTCGGCGGTGCACTCGAACGATGCACCGGAAAAGAGTAACGCCGTAGTCAGCCGATCGGGCCCGACCGAGCTGATTGTCGGCGGATCTGCATGGGGACGAGAGAGACAGAAACGATCCTATTGATTGGTTGGCATTGCATGTGCATTCATCGTGGACGGGCGCAAAGCGCGGCGCGAATCGTTTCGCGACGGCTGAATCGAACCGTGTCAAGCGAATTAACCGTCGGGACACGCGCTCGGTCGGTGAAAAGGCCGCTTTAACGTCTAATTAATCCGCGACAATGGCCTGCGCGTTGTCTCAAGCCTTACCCGAGCCCGGCAACCAACCGCTCGATTTCTCCTCGCGCGATGAACGCCCCGCGACAAGCCGCGTTCTAAAATTAGTCTCCCTTAGGTCAGTACACTATGCGACGGTTAATCAGTTTGCCGCATACACACCGAGCTCGGAAACAATAAAATTATTTTCGTCGCTGTCGCCGCCGTAAATACGCCTCCGTACCAAGACCGCGGTGCAACGAGAAAGGCTTCGCGTGTCGTCGTTAGGCTGCATATTCTCGCCGTGCACGTGTCAGATTTTTGCCTCGTGGTTCAATCTTTTCGATCGTTACAACAATTAACAGCTTGCGCACCAGTGTACAAACGCATCAAATTTACAGTCCGGACGCATCAAATTTGCAATCCGGATGCTCGCGGTGCATCGAACGTACAATTCAATGGCACGTAAAATAAAATTTGCTCGCGAAAGCTTTCCAGAGACGGACCTTGCAATTTTTATAGTCAGTTACAGCGCAACCGATACT
The DNA here is from genome assembly GCF_028453695.1 of Augochlora pura. Lineage (NCBI taxonomy): Eukaryota > Metazoa > Arthropoda > Insecta > Hymenoptera > Halictidae > Augochlora > Augochlora pura. The sequence continues at coordinate 25,683,200 of NC_135781.1, forward strand.
GCTCTGCGCTTAACGCGATCGCGGTTGCAATGATTTATTTAAACGCAACGTAACCGCCCGACGAAGTATAGCCAGAAGTCCACGAACGTTGCGTCCCGTGTTAAAACGGCGAATCACAGTGTTGAAACAAATCACGGTGTTAAAACAAATCACGGTATAAAACTAATTTAGCCGTCCTTACGCAAAATAGACTGTGCTCTTTGCGCATCCGTCGAACTGATGGAAGAACGCGTTGAATACAATTCCCACCGAAACGAAGTCTCTCGCGGAACATTTTCACTTCGTGGCCTCGACACGTTTTCCCCGCGGTTCTGTCTGCTCGTGACAGACGAAATTGTGGATTTTTTAATGAGGAGTCCTGCGATACGCGCGGATCTCGGAACGATACGTTAATACTCCGGAGGGCGGTATTCCAATGACGCACTGGAACTAGGTTGCCACTGTCTTTTTCATGCTTTTATCAACAAAGACAGCTCGTGATATTACTGCGAACGATAGAAAAGGTGGTTGCTGGTAAATGGTACTTTCTTCGTCCCACTTGGAAATGAAGAATTCTTGCGAGATAATTTACTTTTGTTACAGTGAGGGAAAGTAATAACAATATAGTAGCAAGGATAGCAAATACGGAAACGTAAAACTAAAAAGTTATTAAATATAATAATTAGGGGGAAAGATTTGATTATATGAGAGATGGAGTGTAAGAGGGTTAAGAAAGATGATAGGTTGGGGATAAAAGTAAACGATTCATAGAATTATTATTGGCCTGATTTTTGACAGCTTTTCTATCATTTTTTAAGAAAGTAATAGAGGTTATTGTTTGTCGCTTCAAGCTATCAAGAGTTGTACAACAATTCTCGACCTATTGCCAAATAAATTGCTAAAGTGGTGTATTCGAATTTTCCAGTGAATGCAGATGTGACGTCCAGCCACGCGTCATAGCGTACAACTCGTAAAACTAGGAAAACCGGAACAAAGTTAGCCGAGAGAAGTTTGAGGAAGAGTATAAAACGTTTTCTTCGGCAAAAAGAAATTGCAAGACAGTTTAGCAGAGGCAAAAGAATTATCTGGCGCAGCGCGATCACTGGGACAGCCTTTGGGAGTATTTCTTCGTCCGAGCCGAAGATCAATCGTGTTCCTCTTACTTAATAGACCGGTTTTATCCGTAAAAGGGTTGCTCGGGGGTATTTTCAGCGCGCGTTGTAGGGCGGAAAGGAGGCCGGGACACACTTACAGTTGACGGAGACTTGAACGGAAACTGGGCTGCTTTCGCCCTCGCTGTTGGCTGCCTCGCAGATGTAGTCAGCCGCGTGGTTCCTGTAGATCGGCGAGAACTGCAGGGTCTCCCCTATGCTGGCCACCTCCGACACCCCCACGCTCTTCGATCTCCTCCAGAGGATCGAGGCCGGGGGGTTCGCGTCGGCCAAACAGCGGATCTCCAGCTGATCTCGGCCCTCCTCCAGCTGGCCTGTCGGGACGCCGACCAGTCGAGTTTCCGGCGCGTCTGAAAACCGTTCCGAATTCAGAGGATATCCACAATCCGGTTGACATCCCGCAGAACCCACATAAATTACGACCCGCGACGTCGTTTCGTCTTTGTCACCGAAACGCTCGAAACCTGGACGCTTGCGTCCACGTTATTACTATTCGTGTTTATTTAGTTCACCGTGGTCGCATCGACTGCGAGGTCATTAGCGATCCCATGGATTGTAATTAACTACGCTATGATTAACACGCGACTTATATTGTAGACTATAAATTAGAATTCATACGGCACGGGTAACTATAACAGAAAATTGTAACTACAGGTTCATGAATTTGAAGAACGTACTGTCGTTGTTTAAGCTTCATTTGAGATCCCTCTCAACACGTTGAGCGCCGCGTCACCCAAATATGAATGACACTAATTTCTGATCAATCTTAAAAATTCATTTTTATTGTAATATATTTGAACAAATTGAATTTGACTAGACTATTTCGTTAGCGAAAGAGTTGTAATGCCAGCCCCTATAATAAATATTAACATCCTAATTTCGCTTTAATTAATTAAATTGCTTTAACTGTGTATGGATTTTAGTGGTCGATCGACGGTGCTCAATGTGTTAATACAGAGTCTGGTTTATTCCAAGGAAACCTGGAATATTCAACCAATGTATGATGGATAGCGACGATCACGCCGTATGAAATGCATTCGAGAGGACTTTGTTGAATTATCAGGAATTCATGGGTATATTATTTTTATTGTTGTAAATGATATGGACGATCTCGTTATAAGCTCGTCTCATTTTATCTTAGGTCACGACAAACGAAATTGCGACGTGGGACGACCTCGATCGGTTCGGATAGCCGAGATGACACTGCACTCACGTTTCCATCGGTGCACCAATTAGGACAGATGAGGTTCGCTTTAATTAGGACTCGTAGGATTTGAAATCTGGTCTTCGCCGTGGCGGCACCACAAAGAGGTTCATCCTCCCGCGAGTCAAGTTCGATTTAAGAAGTAACCGAAGCGACTGAAGCGTTTGACGGTCCGGGTGGTTGAAAGTTTGTTAATTCGAAGACAAAAGAAACAATTAATCGCGGAGGCAAGTTAGCCGGAAGACCTGCGGCACACCGGGAAGACAGAGAGAAAGAGAGAGGCGAGGAGGAGGAGGAGGAGGTGGTGGTGGTTGCCGCAGCTACCGGTTCAGTCGGTTCTCTTTGCGAGTTGCGTAATCGCATTTCCAAGTCTGAATGGGAGCTTGTTATTTTTGACCCCCGGGGAAATAGGTCGGAGGCTGAAATTATTAATTAATACAATTTGGATCTGTGCTCCAACATTAATTAACCGTCATTTGTGACGTTTCTCGGCGGTCGGGATGCTGTTTCATTGGTTTAAATCAACGGGAAGAGCCGGAGGCCGGCGAGAAGGGGGCCGCAGGTGGACGAAGGGGGAGCTGGGCAGGGGGGCAGGGGGGCCGGGAGGGGCCCCGGAGTAATTGCGTATTAACACGGTAAATTGTTTTCCGCGCCTGGACGCTGCGAATCGCCGGGGCTTTGTCCGAAAACGAGACCGGAACTCCCAGCATCGAGGCAGCCGGGTCTCATCGCGAAAACTTTTCGAGACGACCCAACGATTCGCACGACCATTTAACTATGCAAATTGCATTTACGAAACCAAAGGGCGAGGTCACGCCGCGTTCCGACGAATGAGAAATATTCCGCGAACGTCCAGCTCGCGCCTCGAATGCGATTTCATATTCGGTATGCACTTCTTTCGCATGTATCGTCCGTACCAATTTCCAACGTTGTTTTTCCTCTGCGATACGCATTGCAAAATTCTCGACCGTGTTGCCTGGAAATTAATTCTCTCCATTGCGCCAGTTTGACATATTCTCCGCAACGGTTTCGTAAAACTTGTGAATAATCACGTGGAAGTAGGTCTTTCCTTCGAGACAATTGTCGGAATTTTTCGGTTCTTTGAAATCATTTTACGAATCATTTTTAATCTAAACTCCTAAACATCCTAAAGGACAGTTTCAGGTTTAATCAGAGCTAGTTAGCCAATCCCAAGATAAAGTATAAATAAATACAATGCGGTTGAAAAGAATAAATCGCAATTGAAATTTTCGGCCGTTCTAGTCAAAGATAGTTATCCTTGGCAGCGTCGCGCGCGCTATAGCTTTAACTCAACTACTTGGCGCGAGACGCTACCGCGTCTCATGATTCGGATGGCAAAAGAATCTATAATTGATTCCTAGCTCCAGATTTCGTTCTCAAAGAAATCAAAGCCGAAACATTGAGAAGCATCTGACGAAACGGGAGGGGACAGGACTCAATATCGGTACAAAACATCGTTCAAACCTGCGTTCGAGCCGCAAACGGCGGCAGTGACCAAGTAATGCAGCGATGAACTGTTCGACGAAGCAGTACACATTCGCTGTCACGTCCGACGGGTCGTTTTTGCCCGGGTTCGTCGCCGAAAAAGCTAAAAATCGAGGAAGCAGAAAAACAACAGCGATCGCGTTGACTGCCGGCATTCGCGGGGCTCGCATTAATCAAGCGTGCACGCGCGTTTCAGTAGCTCGCAGGGTTCGTAAAAAATGCGTCGATTCGAGTCGCATTCGAATGCGTCGATCCGAGACCCGCGGATTGGATCCGCGATCGGAGCGGCGCATTGTTCCGCGAGCATGTAGCGGGATCTTTCATCGGTCGGAGGGTGAGGGCCAATTAACATCTTTTGTCGGGTCGACCGGTTAATCGATCGCTTTCGATTCGTCGATTAATTATTCCCCGGTGGACAGAAAGTTGGAGCCGCGATTTTTCCGTGCGGCGCGACGGGGTGGCGGCGGGGCGGCGGGTCGGCCGTGGCGAGCATCGATTAAACCGGCCGAGCGGAATCGGTCCCGGCGCGGGCGGCTGCTCCACCCCCGTGGAACGGCCGGGGGATTAACTGAGCGCAGGTGTAATTGAATTTTTCGCGGGCCGCGCGGCTAACTAATTATTTCTGACAAGGAATAACGAAACGCCGCGCGGCGAGCGCACCCAGCGTCCGGAGCCGCAGAGGCCGGCAGACTCTGATTCATTATTTCGAGACCGGAGCGAAGCGGAGCCGAGCCGAGGCTCCCTCGCGAGCGTGTCGCTCGCTTTGCTGCGCGCGCGCGCGTGCTCCATTGTTTTCCATTCCATTATCGGTTTCCCGATCGCGACGCGGCCGGCGTTCCCCGGTTTTTTCCTCACTTCTCCTCTCCCTTTCACCCCTTTCACCTCTTTCTCTTTCTCTCTCTCTCCCTCTCTTTTTGCCTGTGTTCCTCCGCCGTTTTTCACCTGCCGCCTCTATACCGGCGCGCACAGGTCGTCTTTCGCCGTCGGGGCACCAGTAAAATCGATCGGATCTCTAGGCTCGCGGAAACCGTTCGACGATCAACGAGACTCTCGGGCAGCGCGCACGCGGCCTCTCGGATCCACTTTTAATTACGCGCTCATTACGAAGGATTTAATCTGAAAACTTGCTACTCGGGGCCCGGGTTTACTCTTCCGCGGCGAGTGTTTATTTTTCGCTCTGTTCCGCGCGGCCGCTGCACTGCGAAACCGCCCCCCGCCGCGCTATGATTAAAACCGTGATAGCAATTCCCGCTCGCGATTCCGATTTAATCTCCCTTCTCGTTTGTCGAACCATTGCCGCGTCGTCCACCCTCAACCCCCGAACCGCCGAACTCCCGACCACGCTACACGCCCCCCCCCCCCCCCCCCCCTCCCGCTATTCCCGCCGCTAACGAAGCCGACAACTCTTTTTTCCCACCAGAAAATTAATTTCTCTAGCTTAGACCATTGGGGTGGTCGACTGCGATCGCGAAGACGTAATTGGAAACTTGCGAACTTCGGGGAGAACCTGGGCTCGATCCCAATCCAGACCAAGACTGTTGCTTCGAAATCGAACGATGGCCTACCCTTCCGTTTGCTAGAAGATGTGACAGGAATTTTCAGAATACCGTGGAACTCCATCTATCTGCACACCGTTTATACGAACGAAATTTTATTTAGGAACCCAATTCTACCATGAGGAACTAAAATTAATATGAATATGGAGAGAAAATCAGCGAGTTGGCAGTCATGTAAACAGTTTACGTTAATCCGTTTTCAATCCTGTAATATTGGATGTAAATACGTCTACTTTATCGCTGCTATCATTAATAAGTCGAAATATCCTGCAAATAATCCTGTGAACCGCGATCATTCGATCGCAAAGTTATAAATAGTAGGAATAATTAATGGTCTCGTATGAACCACCCGATTATGCAAACTGAATGACTGCTGCCGAGTTCGCACAAGTGGAATTTTACTTTTGCCAATTTTCTATCGGCAAACATTCTTCTCCATATCGGCTATATGGACAGTTCTATCGACGGGTCCATAAACATCGTCAACTGTCGAGTAATGCGCACGTAATGCCGGTCGCTACTGTGTATTGTACTGTAAATATTGTTGCGGGCTTCGGGAACCTCGTCCGATTCCCGTCGCCCCGTTTGCCCCGTTTCGCGTGTTCGCGGCATAATGAACTGACAATTTATTTTCACAACTCTTTACAACTCTCTACGATACAATTCAATTTTACAATATATCGATTGAATTAATGTCAACGTCGCGCATTCACTATCAAATCACAACTGCCGGAGTTCAGCTCGGTCGGAAGACCCTGAACCCCGTTGCCGTCTTTTATTTGAAGGGCGAATTCTAAGGCGGCACCGGTCATCCATCCGGTGCTCGTAACAATATTTAGACACGCGAGTCATTCGTGGTACGTGAAAACCATATTAATACCGTCGATTTGCAGGAATTATTGCAATTCCATCGTGATGTTTGCAATGAACAAGTACCTTTAAATTCTTTCGGCTTTAATCCGCTTTAAGCTTCGTCTACTTAGCAGTTCATAAATCAGCTGTGGCAATATTTATTCAAATACGAAGTGCCTAACTAATTGGCAGAAATAATTTGTTCATAATAATTATTTACATTCTTTTATTTGTACTTGACGTTTGACCTTTTACGCTCGAAGCTACTTTAATTTGAAATCCGAAACATACTTCGTGACCCACATTTTCATTTTACACGATTTTTCGTAATTCATATGGAATTTAACCTATTATATATATGGAACTTCTATACTGTGAAAATTATATTTATACCTATAGCAATTTCGATCGGAGCCTGAAAATCGCAAAGGGTTAAATATTCGAGATGTTTTAAACTTTACGAATACAGTTTTTGTTCTCGCTAAAATTGCAATTTACACGTAACAAAGAAATATCGCCATTTCATCGTGACGAGTACACTCGTCAGAAATAGATAACTGATTAAGCAACGACTGCGCAAACACGGTGTTCAGCGAATCGCGAGACCCACCTGTAGTCGCGCGACCCAAAGGGGCGTTCAAAAATTCCATCGCTAACCAATAGTTCTCAAATACCGGCGACTAAATAAAAGGTAAAAATACTTGCGAACGTAACAGAACGTCCGATTGACTTCACAACACGCAGCGAGTCTCGAAACAAACGTGGGAATCCGTCTAATCCGCACCCGGGAAAAATATCGTCGAACGTGAGGTTTGAAATGCCTCGGCCTCGGAATCAGTTTCTTTGAGTTTCATCGCTCGGAGTTTTCGCGTTTCGGGCGCGAAGGTGGAAAACGTGAGAGATGGTGAGAGAAATAGAGAAAGAAAGAGAAAGAAAGAGAAAGAGAGAGAGAGAGAGAGAGAGAGAAAGAGAGGCGGCGAAAGCTGGCGAGAGTCCGCAAGCGAGGTGAAAGATGAAAAAGTCGGCCGTCGGTGGCGGGATGCTCACGGATCGAATCGCCGTTTCTATGGGCAGCGGGCAGGTAGCTGGCGCAGCTGTTCATTTCACGTAACAATGATTCCGAAATACGCGCGAACGAACACTCGCTGACCCATTCACAATTTCAGCTACATTCTCTCTCTGTTCCCGTTTCCCCGCTGTTTCTCCCGCGCCTCCTCCGACCCGCCGACCATCCTCCTCCATTCCCCTCTATTACCCTCTTCGCCGTACCTGTCGGCATTTTATAGAGACTCGCGGGGTGTGGGTGTGCATCTGCACGACGACGCCGCCGCAGCCGGACGCGCCCGTTCGTGTGGTCGCGCGGCGTGTTTCACCGCGGGAAAAGCCCCCGCAACTGTTTCAAACAGGTCCGCTTTCGCGTCTCCTCCCCTTTCGCCGAATCCACTGAACCCTGTTCTCGGTTTATACAGTCGGAAAGGGCCGTCGCGCCTCTTTCGACGCCCGAGAGACCAGGTGGCTGCGCTTCCCTAGCTAGCCACTTATGATCTTTGTGCCGGCTCTGGACACCGTGGAAAAATGATCTCGCCGATCTCTCACAGCGAAACTGAAACGTGCGAGATGGCCGTAAGACGAGGCTGTCTTGATATTACTCTAATTAGGAACTTACGATGTTCCAGTCAACTTTGGATACTCTGGAGAAATTATCGCAGCGATCTTTCTTAGCCAAACTGAAGGATGCGAGGCACCCGCGAGACGAGACTGTCTTGATGCTGCACTAGCTAGGGACTTACGACGTTACAGCGAACTTTGGACACCGCGGAAAAATTGTGTGAACGATCTTGTTTGCTTGGCAAGAGGTGCTACCGTTATTATTCTTCGCTCGCGGCTAAACTGAAAGATACGGGCTTTCTCGGAGGCAACACTGATTTAATCCTTTGCAGTCGCAGCCATTTTAACGCGAAATAACCTGGTGCATTTTATACATATGAATGGACGGCGGACCTTCACGTGAAATTCAAATAGCGAAGGAATGAAATTTCCTTTCTTCTGAAATGTGTCTCAAATTACACCTAGCAATCATAAATGCATAAAAAATTCTGCATCGTGCATTTTCAACAGTTTCTTGAAATATAATTTAATAATGTTAATAGTGTTCTGGAACGTGATATAATAATTATTAACAGTGCCTTATAAATCATAGCATGATTTATTTTTCGTTCATATCTAGACTGAAAGTACTCATGATATGCAGTACTATGATACTTTATACCGATTTATGGTGCTTTAGAAAAATTGTGCTCTTCGATCACAGGTAGACTAAGAGATTACTAAACCTATGAAATCAACTGTCTCACTGTTTCATAATCTCAATGCTAACCTAGCCATGGATTTGTTCTCCTACGAAATATTCCATTCCGCTAGAAAATACCTTCACGCTGCGAATAAATATCGCAATCTACGCGCAAACAAATAACCGGCAGGATCAAGTTTCCATAGTTTTGGCAGATTTTCAACTCGGTATTAAGCCGGCGCGGCGAGCGAATCGCGGTATAGGTAAGTTTGCTCTACATTGTGGGTGCCGACCGGATTACAGCTAAATATATTTCCACGCAAACAGTGGCGATCGAAGTACATTAACGAACGGGCTTCTAAAACCATAATTGGTTCTAGACCGTGAGCCAACGTTCACGAGCCCGGGCTGCGGCGTATTACAGCATTATCTTAAGACCGGTGGGGGCTCCGCGGAAATCCAACCGCGCGAGTCCGTTAACATTTTTCGCGGGTGGCGTCGTTCTCGGGCTGTCCTCGTCTCGGTCGATTTTGTAATTTTATCCGTGTGTCGGACGCGTCGCACGAGTTTATTAGCGAATAATTCTTCTGTCGGTTCGCGTGCGGAATATTTACGCGGATAGGGAGCAGTGGGATGCAGTTCGCGAACGACCGAAACAGTAATAACTGGAAGCCGGATCAATTGCTCGGTGGATATTAAATTAATGCGGGTGACACGGGGGTCGGCGTGTTTTGCTGTGATTTCGGGCGGATTCGATTATCGACGAGCAATACGCGTGTGCCGGGACCGAGCGAAACGGAACGGAATGGAACGGGACGAGATGAAACGAGACGAGGCGAAACGAAACGCGGCGATAGGGTCGCGCGGGCGGGGGGAGGAGGGGGGAGGGGGGTTGGAATATCGATCGACGGGAAAAAAAATTTCGTATTCAAGCCGGGTTGTTTCGCGCGGCTCACGAACTACAACGTTATTACCGCGGACGACCGTTTTGAAGTTTACCGAAGACTGCGGCGGAACGCTGTCCTCCCTCCCCCCGCCACCGCGATGCACCTCTCCGCCCACCCCCGCCCCCCTTGTTCGCCTCGCCAACCCCCCTTCGGCCGACCCCCGTCGGCTGTGCATTCGCAAAACTACGTGCCCGTTGCGCATAAATCGCGTCAGTCTCTCTCTTGGACTTTTCAATAAATTCTGCAGCCTCGTATTCGTTTTCGGACAATGCTTCATGAATATTCGATCAGCATCGGTGCCAGTAAATTACGGGCAAACGAGCGCAACGTTGATCGAAACAAATTCATTATCGTGCCCGGGGACGGGACCGACCGATAAATTTTCGAAAGGTCGCCGGAAGAGCGGCCAATCAATGGACGATGCATCCCGTTACACGAACGGCCGCCGTTCGACGGGATCGTAACCGAAGATCTCGCGCGAGTTCGGACGCACACCGGTAACTTGGGATCCCCTCCCTCCCCACCTCGTCGTCCCGTCTCGTCCCGTCCTCCGCCTCGGATTTTTCTGCATTATTATCTTCCGCGTTCACTTTGAAATGCTTCGAGCGGATCTCCGTGATGCTGGGAAGCTGGAAAATTGGATTCTCCTGAGAACCGTCGAATTTCTTCGCGGATTCCAGAAATTGCAGGGCCGAGCACTGGAAGGTAAACTGGAGAGTGTAGAATGATCGTGATTAGGCCGACGACCTTCGTGCGGATTTGGCGAGCTCGCAAACTTGTTGGGATCTCATCGATCTTTCGCGATGTTAGAAAGAGAAGTGTCGCCGCTCGAGTGTAAAGAGTTAATCAATAAACGAACTTGTATTTCATTTATGCATTTCACACGAATACATTGCAATATCGATAATCTAGCGTCGGCAAAGTGGTTATTAAATAATTTCAGGTTAATCCCTTTCCTCCTACCCCGCAACCACGACACGTAATAATTTATTTTTCTGTTGCGATAAATATTCGCAAACGCTCGTGAAACGGACAAAACAATTGTTCGCCAACAATATAGAATTCTACCAACGAACTCGGATGATTGTAATCCCCAGAAATAATTTGGCGCCACAATAGTTGGGCCTTCATCGGCGTAAAAAATACAGCACAATGGCCGCGCGACAAACAAATACGGATAATTAAAGGATCAACAGTTCCCGACGGGAGAACTTCACCGGTAAACAATTAGGAGCAATTTTCTTTGAAATCCCGCGCAACCGTCAGGGAAAACCTGGCTAAAACGTTTTACGAAAACACAAACATCCGGTAGAAACGCGTCGAACAGCCGGATACACGCGTTCCGGTGTTCATGTTTAAATATTTGCCGGTGTGTCAGCATTTTCTTTCTGTTCCACCGGCGGCGGGCACTGTTCCGGACGACACTACGGATAAAAGTTAATTAACGAGTTCGCGGACGATGGCTTAATTAAAGAGAACGCGGCCGGGTGTGTGCGGGCAGGCGCGATGAAAAATTTTACCCGGGAACGATGAAACAGAAATTCCCGCGGCGCGATACAAAAGACGACAAAACGTTCATTACTACGTCCTCGAAACCTGTACTTTCTTCCTTAGTATTTCTTTTTCTCTCTGCGTTCTCTCCTTCTTTCTCTCCCGTTCTCTCTTTCTTTCTTTCTCTCTCTCTCTCTCTCGCTCTCGCAGCTCGTTCGATCCGGAGCGAGCGAGCGCGCTAGAACAGAGAGACGTTTGAAGTTTGCCCAAAGAACGACTTTGCCAGAGAACACGGTCCAACGAATAGCTGTCGGACGTCCCGCGTCAGCTGCACAGTCCGAAACTGCATTCACCGTTGCATAAATGCGACCCGAACCCTGCCCCTTTCCGCCGCCGAGACGTAGCTTTTCAAGCAACTTTGTTTACGACTGTCCCACTCGGAAAGACGCATCCCCCCGATTTGCTAAACTTAACCTGTTCACCGGCAGGCACTAGCGAACTACTCCTTTATACTCGTCCGCATCCTTATTGTTTGCTACTCCTTTGCCTATCAAGGCTTCTACGCTGACGCAAATGAAATCGACAAGCGCGCGCGACGCAACCGAGTCGTTCGAAATCTTTATCAGACTGCGGACAAGAGATGAGTTTATAACAACGAATGAGCAGACGGAACTGAAAACAGTGACACGGTGACAGTAAAAATTGTTTGAGACAGGAATAAATGTCTATGCATTCCCTGTTTATTGCAATCGTTACGCAATGTTTTTCTCCCGTAAAAAAAACCGCGATATATTAAACGCGCTTATGTAAAATAAGAATTGTCTAAGTAAATTCTGTAAAATATAATTTGTTTGAAATGGTTTCACTTAGTTACTAATTTTTTAATTTCCAATTATTCAAACTGTAAACATAGTTTTACGAGTTATTTATTTAATATTGAATGCGTTACTTTCAATAAAACTTAACTCTAAAATCTTTCTAAAATGTAACTATAATACTCGTTCAGAATCAGATTAAGTGTCCTACAATTTGTTTTATAAACTAATATAAACCAGCTATTTTCAGCATAACTAAATCTAGTGTTGACGATTTAATAAGTTGAATATAATATAAGAATATCCCTGAATTTTCGCAAAACCATTTCAGTCTTATATTTAATATATATATATAAAATCCGCAATCCAGCAATCACTTGAGAACGTATTCCTCGTTTCGCGAGAATTAGAATCGGTCAATTGACGGAACAATCGAAACGCATCGGCAGTGAACAGGCTACATTATCAGGGTTGCAATATCGCGAAAAGGGGATGCGTTTCAGGAGATTGATTCTCAAGAAAAGAATTGTAGGTACAGAACGTAACCATCCGTCCCGGTTATTTTATTCGATCGCGAGACGGATTTGCAGGGGTAAGTCCGCTCGTTCGCGCTGCAGCCCCTTTAGTTCTACTTCCTTTTGTAATGGAGGACCCGGAAATTGGAGAGGAGTCTGTCCGAAACAGTGGCAAACAGTCGAGGATCCATCGGCGCCGGCCGAAGAGTGTATCAACAGAGTGCAAGCGGTCGTTGCAGCAAAGTAAACCTCGGGTGTTGAGAGCGCAAGGGCGCAGGGACAAGTGGGGTGGGTTTTACGAGGGGCGGAAGAGCCGACGGGACCCTCTGAAATCCCTGCGGGCGTTCGTATCGACGCGTCATCGGTGTATATCTTTCCGCCGGGGGCGAACTTTTCAATTCGCGGGAAAAACTTCCCGCTCGGATAATCCACCTAATCAATAGTGGCGATCGGTCGTCCCCAGCGATCGCGTTCTATCGGTCCGCAATGCCTGAGAACTCCGTCTGGGACGGAACGGTTACCTGCGGAATGATTTTCACGACGAGGGAATGAAAGCGGTTAACCCTCGTTCGACGCTGGCGGAGTCCATTTTGAGCCGTCGTTTCGGAGATCCATTTAATTACTCGGATTCCCGGGGCTGAGTGGATGCTGGTTTCAGGTGACGGAAGAAGGTCGACAAGAGGACGTTCGAATACGTATTTAATCTCGGTTTAGGTGATTGCTACATTAACCCTCCGCCGGCGAGCTATTTTTTAACTAACGTCACCGACAATCTGGCTCGTTTAAGCCCTGGCTTGATCTTTTTTGTTCTAGCCTTTAACCCTACGCTGTCACGCTGGATCACAATGACCCACATGTCTTTTTCGAAATAGTGACATTTTCACGGGCAGAATGAAATTAATAATTCAATATACTGGGACGTTGCTAAAGTAATTTCTGTAAGCTATTTATTTGGAAAACTGAGATTACTTTTAAACTGTATTTTAAAAACTTTTGCTCTAGATAGCACTGTCAGTTTTTGAGTGACAATTATCTGAAAACTGATATATAGATCATAGCGATAATAGCGGAGGGTTGAAAATTTTCAGAAGATTCTTCAATACTTACTGTCGTTGTAAAATTTTTACTTCCGTCTATACTTAATATACAATTGATATTTATTAAGTTTCATCAGGTAATGGGTAACAGGTAGTTCAACCCTCTCACTTTCGAAGGGCTAAGTTTGCATTAAGGTGGTGATCTATACCTTTCTTCTTTAATTATTAAACCGACGAAAATACGTATTTTACAACTTCGGCATAGGGCAGTAAAGCCCGGTTACCATGGAGTGACCAATTGCTGCGCCTTTCTTTTGCTTTCAAGTATAAATAATTTTGTATTTATTTTACAGTACATATTGATTTGCGTAATACTTTCATTTTATTTATTTTTTAATAAAAAGAATCTAGTACATCTTATTCGATAAATGTAGGAATAATTGCACCCCAAAATAAACCAAAGTGACAGCGATTGGTCAGACCACAGTAACCGGCTTCACTACCCGGCGCTTCAATTCGGTAGAGAAAAATTCTCGCTGGCAAAGGGTGAATTAAAGAAAAGCTTCGTTCCCACCTGTCGAGCTTCCAATCGATTCCACTGATTACGGGGACTGTTCGATGCGGTCAAAGTACAGGCTTCGCGCAGGGGCGGGAAAGGGTGAAGGGGCGCGCTGCTGTCCATACTTCGAGCTATTTTAGAGCCGGTTTGATGAATCGCCGCGGAACAATGCGCGATAAAATGACATCACTCGATCATTGATGTCCACTCGATAAACTCGTTCAATTGCGAGGGTAATAATTCTGTAAATAGATTCCGATAATGACGTTACGCGGAACGGCTCGCATCTATCTTCCGCGGCGTATTAATTCAGCAACGGGAGACGGTTGCGGGTTCGTGTGCGCGCTGGTTCGTCGGTTCGGTTGATTCCGCGTCGATCAAGTCTAGTTTCTACGTCGGCCGCGGCTGTTTTTCCGGGATCCTGTCGACGAACGGCCGGAGGGAAGACGCCGCGCCGTTTCGGTCGGTCGAACGGATTCGCGGACCATTAGTCACTGTTGGGCCGGGGCCACGGTGTTTCGCAAAAACCGATTCAAAATTGTCGAACGATGCAGCGGAGCTCGAATTGTCGATAAGGTCGGAAAGCAGGATGTCAGGCCGCGCCGTTTTGAGGGAGATTGATGAGGGCTCGCGGTTACCAGTCTGTGTACAGAGCTAAATTGCCAGCCGGTGGGGGTAGTTTCGGCCGACCCGGGGGGTTGAGGTCAGCTCGATGCACACGCAGCTCGCCTGTCCCGCTCTCGTTAACACCGATTTATTCGTTGCGCGCCTCGTTCTTCCCCACCACGAGCGTCTCCGTTTCAAAACACCTACCAAAATATCACCGGCAAAACTTTCAGCTCGAACGATACACACGCGAATTTTACTAGTCCACGCTAACTGCTTTGCGCATATTTTGCATCCTTTCTATTGCATTTCTTTTTTCCATTTCACTTCACTTCATCCCGTTTCATTTCATTTCACTTTATTACATTCTATTCCGTTCCGTTTCATTTCATTCCATTCTATTTCACTTCGTTTTATTTTATTCATCTGTTCGCAGGAAATGCTCTTTAGATATAGAAGAAAGTGTTGTCGATAATAAAAAGATTAGTACAAATTATTATCGTACGATAATCTGCAAGGATAGTTTTTAACTTCCTAGAGATTGTTCGATTATACCTGGACGAAGTTCATTTACTTATATTTTTAAATTACGATAACAGATTGTTTTGACCTAGTAGATACGAATGTCTTTTTTGATTGCCAGCATATATTAATCTTTCATTTTTGTAAAATGTATAAAAATGAGCAATCGCATAAAGATCGATGATCTAGCTATTAGCATACGCGTGATTCACAGTAGACAATAATATTCATATACCACAATACGGTATCTTGTACTCGCTCACCGTGACAATGATTCCATTGTAAACTTCGTCCAAAATGAATTCACCAGAAAGACACTCGTCTTTCTAGTTAATTATTATCTATACCGTTTCGCGGTTGAAGCGGGATGTATTCAGAATTGATGGCATATTGTTGCCATATTTCATTGACGCGGCTCGGTGAATTTTCATTGAAAAAAAATGTGTACCATAAATTGCTGGAAGCAATTCCGATCGTATTCGAGGACCAGGGAAGTGTAACGCCCGGTGTTCCCGATATCGAACGAAGAAAGAGCGTTGCGCCACGTGCTAAATGGAAGCATCTTTTTCCCGGTTCCGGCCGTTGTACCCGGGCAAACGGCGTTGCAGCGCGATTTTAATCTCACTCTCGGCTACGGGTTGCCCCGGCACGAGACGAGCCAGGGCGAGGCAAGGAGAGGCGAGGCGAGGCGAGGCGCGTTGCAATTCAAACAAATTCGATGCGCTTGGGCAACCGTGCGATCGAACTCCCCGCCGATATCTCGGAATTACTTGGTCCCGCTTCTTCCGGGAAAAATTGTTTCCAGCATCGGGAATCTCGTTAGGAAAGTTGAAGAAACGCGAGGGGGAAAAGTTCGACGGTGGAATGGTTACGGTTCGCGGAGTAAGCTCGCCAGCTCGCAGCCACGATGGTTATTCTTAAACATTAATCCCGCGGCCGAGGGCTGTTAGTATCGAACGACGTCCCGATCGTTAATAAGTACTTCTAATAAAGGAACGCTTTACGATCCACCTAAATCCTGGAACCGCTGGACCCCCTCCCCACCCTTCGCAGCTACTGTCGGTCTCCGGATAGTCTGCTAAATTAGCTCGCGGAATTAATTCCGCTCGATCTTAATCCGTTGTTCGACCGGCCGCCGGTGGACGACCGTTGCCGCGTTAAAATGCCAAACCGGTGGAAAAACATTTGCTTTCGATATCGGCCGTGGACACTCTGACGCTCGATTACTCACGCCCTCGGCCTGCACGATTCTCTCCTGCCTCCAATATGTCACTTTACAGCGCGGATAGCGAGTGGCTCCGCTCGGGACTACGAAAAAATTCGTAGCTCTCATCGAATTTTCAACGAAAGACGAGGCAATTTGACGATTACTTTTCCTTTCCCGAAGAGTTTGTATTACCGATCTATTCATTTATCGAATAAACATTCCATCGAATATGAGTTCATATAGATAACAATTGATTCGAGTAAGAATTCATTCGATTAAGATTTTATTCGAACAGGAAAAGTATTTATATTCGCACAAGGAACTCATCCAGAAAACAATCGATACCAATGAAACTGGTAGAATGTGCAGTTTTTCCCTTCGATACGTTGCGCAGGAAAATAAAAAAATGAGCATGCATACGCTATCATTGTCAGAAAAGTAAAAATCGAACCGATCCTGAATGTATGTATACAATGGAATTATTCATATTATTATTCGAACAATTTCACAATCTTTATACTTTATAATTTTTATTATTCGACTGAGTAATAAAGAATTATTCAGACATGTTGATGGCATCATATGTTATATATAATGAATAATTATTATGAATATAAAAGATCGGATTAAGAATTCGTTCGAATAATTATCCCAGACAAGTATCATATCCGAATAATGTTAACCAGTCAACTGTGGCGATCTCTTTGCTAAGCACCCACCAGTGTGTGTCACGATAATCAAGCGATAATCAAGCGATGACGAAGAAAGTTATGGTTCCAGCTCAAATTATTTATAATTTTCTTTTGTTTCATTTCGTCTTGACCTCTAAATATTTTACATATATTCAAATTCACAAATATAATTTAGTTTTTGCCATAATTACAATTTAGATATCAAATTGCAACAAAATTTTACGCATGGCTGATATAATCGTCATGACGCAAAATTCTGCCACATCTCCATGACGGATATAGTTGTCAAACACACTTAACTGGTTCAACTGTGATAGAAAAACTTAGTGTGAAAGTGTACTTACATCGCACGTCGAACCTCACTTCCGTGCTGGAGGACATAGTCGGGTTGGCATACGCCGGATGAATGGCGACACACCTAATCGGCTGGCCGTAGCGCGACCGCTCCGCCATAATCTCGCAAACGCTGTACGTGGCCCAAGTGCGGGGATTATCTATCTCCGTCGAGTTTACCTGGGGCCTGAGAGTCCTCACTTCGGTCTCGCCCACGTACCTGCGCGCATTTCCCCCGAAAATTTGCATTTCCAATGGCCGTTCTGTAACAACTCTGCGCGGAGTGAAATCCCACGGACACCGACGACCCCTCGCTCGCTCTCGTCCTCCTCCTCCTCCCTTCGCGGAGCTTCTTCTTCGACTACGCTACGCGCTCCGTCCTCCTTTCACCAACTCCCTCGAAACTATCGCCAACCCCTCGATACCACTGTTTTCCACCCTGATACGCTCCTTCTCTCCTCCTCTCCCTCTCTCTCTCTCTCTCTCGCTTTCTAGTTCCCTACCGCCCTCGTTCCCGTCTCCGTCTCACTTGTTTTCCTTCCTTGCTCCGTCTTCGCGGCGAAACCAAAGATTGAAGCGGGTAATCGCCCCGAGGTTTGCCTCTCCACTCGGGAATCCCGAAGTGTCTCGAGTTCTAAAGCGGAGATTTCGCTGCTCCGCGGGGATGTGGCCCGAGTCGCGAGGGAATTACGATTTTCTGGCTCGAGTGCCGCCGAGTGCGGGATTTCGGGCCGCGCTCGCGCCCGAAAGCTTCCCGAAACTTCTGTTTCCGGGTGCCGCGCGGCGGTGATCGAAGCCCGAAATCATGCTCGAAGCCCTAAAAATCGGTGGAGAGGTTTTAACACGTAATAATAACTGTAATTATCAACGGGACAAACCCATTGCCACGGAGAGAAAAATTATAAACTTCAAATTAACACGTCTGTCAGCATAATGAATTTGTATGATATATAGTTTAATGCCTTTTCTGATGCAATACAAAATAAATGATAACATTAAAAATGTACGTTAATGACTATCAATCTACAAGCAAACTAGTGCGATTATTGGCTACTCGTAATAACAATGACGTAATCGAGATGACATGTAATCCACCCTTAATGAGATACCGTGTACCAATGAACACTCAAGCAATTAAAGTGACATTTTTTGCTAATAAATATCGTTCGTAATATCCAAGAGTAACTCTGAATTTTTATTAAGAACAACTCAATTAAAAAATAAACTATATTTAGAAAACATTCGAACCTCTACAGTTATCCTGCCGTTATCAATCCGGTATCGCGAGGATTCCCGGAACATATCAGCGGTCCGTCACCGATCACATTCGATTTATGTCCAGGCGTAATGCAACGTGAATTAGATCCAGAGATAGCGAAGAGTTCGAAGCAACGTGGATCGCGATGCAACCCGTCGCGGAATTCGCGGGCCGCGACGGCACGCGCCGTGAACTTGCCGACGAGCGGCGAAGTTTCACCGGGACGATCCGCGCGGGGGTCGCTCTCGTTTTCCATTCGCCTATAAATTAATTAACGTTCTCTCGCGTAGCTTATCATCCTCCGTCGAGCCGTTATCCCGTCGTTTCGTTCCGTCGCCGAGCTTTCTGTTATTTCTGCGCCCCCGAGGGTGCAAGCAAACCGTGCAGCTCCTTAACTTCGTCTGGATACCTGGCTCGGAATGGATCATGATTATTCATGGGCAGCCGGAGAGTCGAAGGGTGAGGCGGCAAGAGGGATGGGAGGGCGGTTCAAGAGAGATAGGTAGAGAGCAAGCATCGCTTCGGCGGGATCCGCAACGGTGCATTACGGGACGAGGATGTTCGCGCAGGGTGAAACGAAGCCGGTTCGCGCTGCCTGGTACGGGGGCGCGTGGGGGCGTGTGCATACCCTATCCCCGGTCCCGGCCCCGGCCCCGGCTCCGACACGGGGTCAGAGATATCGGTACCTCTTCGAAATAATAGCTCGGAACCGGTGCGCGAGCGCGCGCGCGCGGCGAGCGGACGAGTGCTCTTTTCCATCCGCTCCTTCTTGCCGTTCGTTAAATCCCCAGTTACGATTCATAAAGCCGGCCGTTCCGCCCCCTCGTCCACGGCAACCGCGAGCTCCGCGGAGAATTCAATTTAAAAATCCCCTTCGCCGCGTCCACGGACCCGCCGTTTAACCGACCCACGCTGGCCTGGATCGTACTTCTAAGAACCGGCGTACGCGGCGCACCACTTTCCTGCCGCTTTAATCACTCTATTCGATATCGTGTCGCGAAAGTGATCGGGAACTGATCCGTGTCTGATGCTGTTTTAGAAAACTAATACGCGCTTCCAAATTTTCAGCACGGTAGAACTCCACTTATCCGAACTCTGTCTGTTGGAACGAGATTGTAGCCAATGCCCGATTCAGCGAACTTCTAGCTCAACTCCTATTATCCGCACCACCGACGGGAGTTACTCCAATTATGGGAACACCTAGTTAATGCGAACGTAAACAAATGTGGCACGTTTCACTTTTGTTTGTATGGTTAAATCCATTTATCCGAGCCCCGGTTATTCGAACGGAAAGGTAGAAGCTCTGGGAATAAGAAGCGGACTATTATTCCAGGAAGCTCTTATATATATCTTACCCTAGGTATTAATACAAATCTATCACTGATTGCCTCATGTAAATGACGTTCTATTGTAATCATTCATTGTTCGAGAAACGAAAACTGTTTTAGAAACTCTTTTCAAGCAACATTTATTCCGATTTTGCGCGGAGGTTATTGTAATATTTGATGCAAGTAACATATGTATTGAATAAATGATTCATAAATGCATCATTGTAATCTGAATAATCATAGATTAGGAAATTAGCGATCAGTCATTGCGACGAGTTTCACATAGCAGTCGCATATCATTTCTATTGTGGTCAACTTATTGCAATCATACTATATATTATTGTATCTGTATGCTGCAACTGTATATAGATTGTAACTATATATTACTGTAACTATGTGCAAATTGCAACGTTATATATTACTGCATCGAATTCACGTATCACGAATGTAAGCCGTGTTTTCATTTTCCTCGAATCTGGCCGCTGCTGGACCTACGATAACCAATCTGAAACGAAAATCGTCGGAATTAACTGTTTCAAAGTTCCAATCTACGTTTCGAGCACGCTCCACGTTCTAAGCTGAAACGTTGAAGAACGTCCTCTTCACGCGTCTAGAAAAGTAGTGATTTGAAAGGTATGCCCAACACTGTCAAAAGGAAGCATTCCCATCGCGTTCGAAGTACGTTTCAGCGCCGTTCGATCGAGGAGGTCTGCGACCGAGCGCCGCCGAGTAATTACAGCCGGTAATCGTTCGATTATCGAGAAACCCTTATCGGAGCGGAGGCGCGAAAGACACGGGGGCTGGAATTAAGTCGTCCAAAGTCCGTGGGAGCGGAGTCACCTCGGAACAGCGCGAGCTAATCGAACGAGCCCCTGAAAAAGAGCGGCGCGCTACGAAGAAACGGGGGAGGGACGGAGGCGGGCCACCCACGCAATCTAGACGCATTGAAACGTTTTTCTCGAAAACCGACGGCTCCCGACGATCCACCGAGCACAGCTGACTGCTAAATGACGGATTCTTTGGGCGGACGAACGGTTCCCCTGGCTCGCCGAGCTGCGCCCACTTAATCAACCGCTCATTTCGAAATGAGAAACATTTACTTTTCCGCAGTTGGTGCGAACCGCTGAACAGTGAAGCGAAACATTTCCTTGAATCGGGCGATGCATGAAGCGATTAATAAAATAAATTTAATATATCGTGTGTGTATATTTGATTTATTTGCAGTCGATTTGACGATTTGATTAATCGCAGGTATTGGCAGCTAATATACTGGCTATACTTCGTAAAACCATACCGTCAAAGGGATGAATTTAAGTATTTTAGACATTGTGTGGTTTTGTGGAGAACTTGAAATCCTTAATTGATTTACAATTTTATATATTTGTTGTTAACACCATTATTAATAAGATATAATAAACTAATAGGATTCAGAACTTGTAATTATTGAAAATGGAACAACCGCAAAACGAAAAGACCAAAATTTTGGAAGATAGCAAATGCCAATGTAAAGTTCAATTCTTTGCGTTTTCTTATGCCACGATCAATTGTTAAAGACTTGATGAAGCTACAATATTTCAATAATCGATTTTGGCCGATGACGTCGGAGAAAACAGATGTTTCGTTCCACTGTGCAGAACGGATGCGGCTGCTATCGACGGTCCCGCAAGCTGGTCCTGAAAGTTGGTCCTGAAAGCTGGTCCCGTTTGGGTCAGCGTTTCGTCAATGAAACGGGAAAGATATGCAAACAGAGAGCGGAGGG
Source organism: Augochlora pura (assembly GCF_028453695.1). Lineage (NCBI taxonomy): Eukaryota > Metazoa > Arthropoda > Insecta > Hymenoptera > Halictidae > Augochlora > Augochlora pura. The sequence continues at coordinate 25,704,828 of NC_135781.1, forward strand.
AAAGAGACGGTCAGAGGGAAGCCGGCGATGAAGTTGGTCTGCTCTCCACCTTGTCTCTCACACCCTCGCCGCGCTCTAATTCCATCAGCTGTGCTTGGTAGACCGACGCTACAGTAAGCAAGCAAACCATGCAAGATACAGTAGTGTCCGCTTAGTGTCCACGTTTCTTGCACAGTTAGTGGTCACGCGTTATCCCCGCCACGACTTTACGACTTCCGTGGCACTCAGTGACTCTCATTTTCCAACCTGGCGAGGTTCGAGAGATTTCGATGTTGGATTTTCATGGAAACTGCTTTCGTAAACATCTATGATATCTATGGTACTTTGTGCAAATATAATTGATCGTTAAACTTCACTGAACTTAGGAGCATATTTGTCCATGTTCTTTTTGGAAATATGACTTTATATTGTGCATTTACTCTGTTGACATTGTTGCGTTTATTAGAATATTTTCTTAAATAAAGATTTATGGCAGAAAGTCTTATACACTGCAGATTACAGTGTTTTCCCTTCACGTATTTTGCTAAATAAAATCCATTGCATCAATGATTCCCATGTGTAAAATATATGATTTTATCCTATGATTTCAAAGCTACCAGCAACTAGAGTGAAATTAGATAGCCTGCTTTTAAGATAGAATTTTTATATTTGACTCCTAACCCATTACGATCGCTCTCAATTTCACTTTCAAATTGCTGAAATTATGAAGGTGTTATCTTTTCTTTTCACTCGATTGATAATGTATCTAAAGGGCTTGGCCCGTGAAGAAAAATAAATAAATAAATAAATTTTAACACAATTCCGATGGATCACGAAAATTCTCGCGTTTTCTGTCCTAGAGCCTACGACCATGAATTTTCATTCTTATCAGTTAAAGCAGTGTAAAATATAGCCGGCTATTAAGTAAAATTAGCAATAAGACCACTGATCCGCAATGTCTTGAGAAACGATGGCAAAAAGAATGTAAAAGCTCTAAGTAAATTCAGCGTTGGCATTCTTCTAAAGCAACACGTCGATCGCTTTTAGAGCCCGTTAGGTCTAGCGTTAAATTGGCTTTTGTAAACTGGTTTCTTTGGAAGGAGCGTTTCAGAGAGCGGCAAAGTTTGACCACGAAATCGGCAGCGAGGAGCGGCAAAGATTGCCTTTGATATCGATCGACACGGCCCCAATTTCTCGGGGGGTGGATCCAAACGGGGGAGGAGAAAAAGGTCGCGGCGAGAGGGGTCGCCGGCGAAACGGTTAAGTAGTACGGAACCAACGGTGCAGCGATTACGAACCATTTAATTAGAGGCGAAGGATTCCCATACCGCGCGCTGCAAGTGAGCGTAGCGATCTCACCTGCTCGAGCTGTCACGTTGTTGCCGGGCAGAATGAGACGTTCCGCGTACTCTATCTGCGGTCGCTGTGGGCTGACTGCAACGAGAAAATTAGCTCCGGTTAATTTCGCCGAATCGCCCGTTCAATTTTTCATCAGGCATCAAGCGTTTCAAACGGCGCGCGCTGCCTGAACGAAACTCGACGTTCGAATTGTGAAAAATGTGATAATGATACGAGCGGCTTAGAGCCATAATAACGTAAGTTGCGTCACCGAAAAATTTGTCTTATGTCATGAAATGTTATCTAGACATCGCTGTTCTAATTCAATATTGAGACATTTTTAAAAATAGTATTATTATTGTATTTAATGCAATAGTGGTATGTCTATAAAAAAACCATTCATTGTTACCAAACTATTATTTGAGAAAATAAAAAGTTAAATGCTTGTTTCTTGAAACTTTTGTTATTGAAGCATATCTCAGTATTGAAATAAAAGAGCGATATGTCAAAATATTAGAAAGATGAATGAAATAAATTATAAAATTACTTTAAATTAACTTAGCTCTAAATTATCTAAACTTTTATTGTTTCTTATAAAGAAGAAACTTCGAACGTAGATATCTGGGTACTCAGCTATTTTCGACTTGTTAAAACATTGTCCATCCTTTTGTTGAGAAATAGAAAAATTGCCGTAGTTCTACTATTTTCGAGGAACAAATATAAATCATGATGTCGAACGATTTTAACGACAATAAGTGTCATAGAAAAATTTTGGGTATTAACGCGTGGGCTAAACCAGTGACGGGAAAATTAATAGTAGCAAAGAATTCACTATACGTTTTTTTTACGAGAACGTAGATAGGACATGTGAAATTGGCGCAGGGACTTTCCGGTGTCAAGAGCTACACCGATTTTCAAACCTCGACATTGTAAATCGAGCGTCGAAAAACGAGAACAGCGCGTGCGACGATAATCGAAAGAGGTTAAAAAAAAAAAAACATTTGCACCGAACACTGTGACGCGACCGAGTTCGTGCAGAGAAGAATAAAAGTGAATGGTTTTATCGATAAACGAGCAACTTTATCGGCGCCGCGCAACAGATTTTCAGCCAGCAAAAAATTGTTGCGGAGAATAATGTTGTTTTCGATATTGTGCCCGATTTTTCGCCGATTCCCGTTGTTTCGCCGCTTTACACCGGGCCGTGTGTCCGCGCGCGCGTGCGAGCACGCCATTGTTCGGATATATTTGATCGGTAATTTAATGAACTTGGATTTTCCAGCGAAGAATAAAATGCGAATGTTTCGGCCGTGACGCATTCGGAGTCTACCATAGCGGTGATTATACGATAATTACTTTCGTTGCCATTTTCGCCGCGGATTTAGAGCCCAGATATTTTTGAACGACAGCGTGCGCGCCGCCCCGCGGATTGGTTGGTTTGGTGAAGCATTAATCTCGGCACAATGGGGAATAACACGCGATGGAATGCAACGAGCTTCGCTCTCGCGATTGTGGCAATTTTTTCCTCGCTAACAGTACGCGAATATCCGACGCGATCAAAATTGAAAACCCGGGAATTTTTACAAGCTGCGCGTTTCGTACCGCGGCACGTTTTCGACGACTCTAGTAGCGGTGCCCGGGTCCGTTCGGATCCTCATCTGTTTTTCGTTCTATTTCCAACAATCGACCGGCACAGTTTTTATTCGATGTACAATAAATTCGTGATAAAAAAAAATCGCAGCTCGACTTTCGAGAGGTTGTTGTAAAGGGAAAACTGTTCTCCATAAGATCACTTTGACGCAAATACGACAAAAATTGTCTACACTCCGTAAAATCGTTCCTCTATTTACCATTCATTTTTAACAATGCAAATGACACAACTGCTGTTCGATATACAATTAAACCATGAAAATAAAATTCCAACGTTTGAGAGGTAATTCTGAAGGAAAATCTACCCTCCATAAGATAACGTTGGTGCAATTGCATGAAAAAATGTTTCCAGCTTTGTACAGTCGTTCGAATTTGTAAAAAATGCCGAAATGCCTGAAATATGCCTTTTTTAGCTTCCTACTCTATTTCGCAACAATAAGATAAGACTTTATAAAAGACAGATTCAGAGTCGTGAAAATAGAGAGTTCACGCTTTAAAACGAGCTGAGTGAGATTACTGTACGATTTTTTTCCACGAAGTTACAGAGATTAAAAAGTCGACTTTATGGCATAGTTTGATGAATTAGAATGAACGAATCTTACCTCTGACGACCAGCCTCGCAGGCTTGGATGCCAACGCGTCCTGCGTGGTGAAATCGCTGGCAGTGACCTGGCACTGCCATAATCCGTCGTCGAAATCCAGGGTCGCGGATCGCACCCACAACGAGCAGTCACCGATGTCCGGCGAGCCGACCCACTCGTACTTATTCAAATGCATGCCGATCGGCTGAAACAATTCGGTTGCGGTGATCAGTTCTTGCTGTCCGCTGCGCCGATCAATCGATTAGCGGCCGACAGACCCTTTAACCCAGTTTAAACCCTTCCTCCGGCCCGGACCAACCCTCGCGCGCCGTTCGCCTCGCGGCTTTTTCATTCATGGTTGCGTCCGACGCGGCCGAGCTTGCTATCCCTCGCCTCTCCAACCCCCCCGACAATTTGCTCCGCGTCCGTGCTGCTCGTTACACAGTGACACGATTCTCTGACGCTGTTATGGTACTACAGTGATTACCGGCTACGAGATCGTTCCACCGTAAAAAACACATTCTTTGCTAGCTTTCGGTCCGGCCTGGTTTACGATACGGTCGGATGGAACACGAACGTTTCTCGGATGGTAAACTGGTTGAACGGTGTTTTCAACTGGCGTGCAGTTAGCATTGGCTTTAGGGTTCTAGAAGTCGTAAGTGCGCGGTCGTAAGGAACTCTTGTGCCTTGACGGGCTTCGGTGAAGCAGGAATTGAGGCGTTTCGAGTGTGAATAGCTTATAGTTACTAGTTTCTAAAAGTTTCTTTTCTTGAAGCATTATTATTACTATTACTTCTTTACTTATTATTATTTTTTACTAATTATTTTTTTAAATTACTATTTTGTACTTATTATTGTCTTTCACTTATTATTTTTTAGTTATTAGCAAGAAACGTTGGCGTCCGAAATAAATGTCATCGATAATAGATATCTGGCAGGAAAAGTGTTACTCTAAATATATAGTTCTGTGCTTTCATTTAAAAACTGTGTTTTCTTATTTAGTGCTTGAAATAAATTCTCTTCCCGATTCTCTTAGATTGGTCGAAGTATAGTGATCGATGTACAAATTAGTAAGCTTATGGCAGCTGAAGCATTAACGGAACACGGTCAGATGGTGATCTCGGCCACGGTCCACTCGTCGTAAGGGTGCTGGAAGTTACAGCAAACACTTGCAGCACCTCGATCCTCAATAATACAGCGATTGAAGTGTCCCAATCACGAAGACGCGACGCAGAACCTAATGGGCTCGTTGAGTAACCCATTCCTCCTGGGCCTAGCAGTTTCAAAGACCATTTCGTACACCATTCTCAATCCTTTGCTAGATCGTCGCTGGTGGTCCACGTCTTTGTAAAGCAATCATCCCTATTAGACGCTCGCCTTATGAATGCGTTGATTAAGATCAACCCTTATCTACCGGCGCAGATAGTTTTCCCAGCAACTAAACATTGTACCCAACTGTTACGTAAACAGCTGTAATGTAATTTGACTTCTAACAATTGTAATTGGATCGATGTTGATTCAAGGAACTCCTGCAGTTTCCCTCTACAGCGAAGACAACACACTCGAGAAAGATAACCAGAGGCACTAGAAGCATTACTTACGAATATACGAGGCATATTTGACCGTACACTGGAAGCTAAGAATAACTATCTCTATCCCTTGGACTACAAAAATATGTCAGACTTGTGACAAACATTTCGTACACAATCTACTAAATATGAATGTCATTTATTCCTCCTTTATTATTTTCTTCTTCTTCTTCTTCTTCTTATTATTATTATACTATATCTTTTTTATTATTGTTATATTGCATATTATTTCAGGAATTAGAACAAATAGATAGCAAATAGAGTATCAGCGAAATTATTAAGCACAAAAATGTGCAAATCGACGCAGTTCTAAAACAAATCGCAGTGCAAGGTTTCAACCCGTTTGGGTACCATTATCTTTACAGTTGCAATGAGTAGAACTTTGTTGATAATAAAAATCTGTTAGTAGAAAAATGAAATATATATTTACCGCATGCCTGCATTTACAGAAATATTTAAATATTAATATCAAGAGGACAGACTTTTACTTCGAGTTCAAAGAACGCATGATATCACATCCATGTGATTATTAGTAGATTATTCATCATGTTATTACTAGATTATTCACCATGTTATTACTAGATTATTCACCATGTTATTACTAGATTATTCACCACGTTATTACTAGAACATTATCTAGTAACCAGTTAGATTGTATTCTATTTCATCTCGAATGACAAAAACGATCATTTTTGGCTACAAGCTCTAAGAACAGAAGACGCGAGAATTTTTTGCGATAGTTCCACAATGTGTTAAAAATCAATTGTACAGTATTGACGGGATTAGTTTTGCAATCGCGATGGACAAAGATGGTCGGATCATAAGCAAACAGCTTTGGCCCTTCTATCTAGAGAATCGGGACCAGACCACATTCGATATGCATCGGCGCGTCGCGTTGCGGCGTGTGTCAGCGTTTCGAGCGATCGCTTAATCGACGATCGTGCCTCTCGTTCTCGCCGTGTCCCCCGGTTCGCCCCGGATCGAAATGAATCATCGGCTTCGAGGCTGGAAGCCGCTCTTCCCTTCTTTCTCGCAGATTAATTCGCCGCCGGCAGGAAAGTGCGGCCCCAGCAAGTTTCGCAGTCATAATGTGGCCGTAATTCAAGGATCGATTCTCCACGGTGCCCGTATAATCTACTCAGTCGAGCCACTCTCTTCCCTCCCCGAGCCGTCCCCACCTGTTTTACAGGCCCGTTTTCACTTCAGCCCCGCTCGGCTGATCGTTTATCGAGACCGTCGTTGTAATACTTCTTGTATATTGTCTGAGAGTAACGCGTAACCGGGTGTCTCTCTCTCTCTCTCTCTCTCTCTCTCTCTCCCTCTCGCAAACACACACACACACACACTTCCGGGTTTGACTCTGTACCGCGCTCGCTCAGGAAAAATTTGGTCGTTCGTCATTTAAGGCCATTAGCCGGTTAACGAGTTCCCGTAATCCCCGGCCGACTGGCCTGCCCATGGTAAATCCTCCTTGAGCTGGGTCCGCGATTTCACCGGGAATCACTATTTTTAGGCCGCGCGCCCGATTGGTCCTCCCTTAACACCACCTTGATATCGTATAAATGTTTCTAGGTGAAATTTTCAAATAAACTTCTTTATCCGAGCGCTTATTGTAATATAAATCATATAAAGTTAATTAAAACCAATTTTGTCATTTTTATAAAACAATGCGCATTAATCTCGTCAAGTGCACAGTGATTTGTTATCGCCAATCCAATATAAACCTGTATTTCGAAAGATTCAAACAATTTCTCGAATCAACTTCTCCGAGCTTAATCGGTGATCTCGTAAGCTATCCCTTTAACCACTTTGTCTCGTGATTAAAACTTTTCTGACGTAGGACAATCTCCCCGAAGAGACAGCAAAGTGGAATCTGCCTAATGGTCAAGTATAGTTAGCGAAAAGTTTAACATGCCCGGTGTCGAAAATCAGCCCCTAAAATTCCGACGTGATCAAAGTAATATGATTGATGTTGAAACCAGAGAATTGAAATTTATTATACTGTTATTTTAACTCTCTCACATTCTGGTTCGCTTATATTACTATAAATCACAATTTTCTAAACTAGCCAAAAATCAGCGTCAAGTATAGATGCACTCAAAGTGTTAAAGTTTGATATGAATGAAATTTATGACGTCCATATTTAACATAATGTTCGAATTCTTCTTCGATATCATGAGGCAACGGATTAATAATTATAACATCTTGACTGTTCCTTAGACACCATCATCTATTAAGAGATGAAATCCATCACAATTTTTTCATTAAAATTGTCGTAACAGATTGATCAGATATGTAAACTCCTACATCAGTAGCATCAATTTGTTGCATGAAATCTTTCTTCGTAATTTATACTAAGCTTTTTCGAATTAAATCATTGTGTAAATTGTATTCTCTAACCTAAAAGGTATTTTTAATATTCAATTAATGGATAATAAAAATAATAATTATTATTATTTAATCTCAAATTGTTCAACTTAATTTATAGTAAGTATTTTCGAATTAAATCACAGTGTACATTATATTCTGTAATGTAAAAGGTATTTTAATATTTAATTAATGGATAATAAAAATAATTATTATTATTTAATTCTGCAATAGATCGGTAAATGACACAGTATGCAGATGCATAGACGTTTGTTTAAGGATACGGCGAATTCCTCGAGCCATGTATCACTATCAAAAATGTTCTGCGTAGACAGGTAGGCGCGTAAGACGCTAATATCCGTGTAATTGCGTGCGCCTCGCTTCGTCTGGCGACGGAGAACGTCAACGTGCTGGGAACTCATTATTCTTCTTGTCCTGAGGGTGCACAGTCGTGCCGCGCTGTGCCCTGCCCCCCTCTCTCCCTACCATTCTCTCTCTCTCTCTCTCTCTCTCTCTTTCTACTCTACTCCACACCGCTTTCATCCACGCTCCGTGCAAATAATCATCGCGAGGATTTCCCATTGTATTATTGTGTCTGTTGTTGAATGATAAACTGTACTCGCTGCTCCCCGCGGGAACTGTGTCGCGTTCATTACTAATATAGACGCGGGATGCAATTCGGATGCTGACAAAAATCCGGTTCCTCCAGGAGTACCGCCTGGGTCTCCGATAGCAGGCCACGGGAAAATGCAATTTTGGCCGCGCCGCGTTGTGTACTCGATTCCCCGAATCGTTTGATAGCATTTAATAGAGCGCACAAGTGTTTGGGAAATCCGTACGGCTCGGGTACAGAGTACTCGTACACCTTCTAAAACGGAATCACTTTTTTACGGTAGGTCAAGCGAGCGCAATTTTGCTGGATCGTTGGCTAACAGATTGTATAGGATCGGAACTATTAATAGGTGAGCTATTCGACTGGAAAAAAAATTAGTCGGATATTTATTTCGAAGAAGATCATAAGAGCACAACAATAAAACTTTGAACGTTCAACATTCAATTTTTGTAACAGATCTTCGTCCGAGATTTTATCGTTTTCTAAATCGTAATCAAATACAACGTCTCTGCTGAATCGCTAAAACCAGAATGCAAAGCGGACAACAAAAATCTGGTTACAATGAAATTCTCTGCATGCGTACAAGAACTGTTCCGACACGCCGACCGATTGCAATTTTTGAGAACAATTTTCTAGCCATTGTAAAGCGATCGCTCTAACATCTCAAACAAACTTAAATCACTTTGCCAAATAACGAAAAAGTTACTCCATTTTGGAAGACGTGCGAATACAATGTACGCTATACACAGTACACCGTATATTGTACGTGGTCTAAAGGCGGAAACGCTGCAATCAATCTGCAACGTCCCTGTCGGGCGTCCGGCAGAAACTCGTGATTTAAAATCGAGCGCAGCACGATCTTTTGGCTCGCGACTGCAATCTTGCGCAGCGATCGCAAGTGGATGCTAAGTCAGCCTCGGAACCGATGAACAATCGCGTACTTTGGAACATCCGACAAATTGGTTTGCGCAGAAGTAGGTTTCCCGTACTGGCCGTAGTTCCGGGGAAGTGACGGCCCCGGTAGACAACTCGGACAGCCGATGGTACAGCAGCGTGCCGGAAAAGGTGGGGCCGAGGAGTCACCGTCCGAGAGGGATCGCAATTCGGGATAGTACGTCGGCGGCGCCTTGGCTAGCGCGCGCGCGAGATCCGCAACAGGAGAAACACGGTTGGTGGGAGCGAGGTGACTGGGACTACGTTCCCGTCGGCGGGGAGGGTGGAGAGACGGCTCGGGGCGTAGGTGGAGAGGATCAGAGGGCGAGTCAGCGTCACCGGCGTCATTCATTTAAAGAATTAAAATCCACGCGCTCGCGCGACCATCCGGGAACGTGGCGGCGTTCACTTACTTAACGGAAAGGGCCCTTATTCCCTTTTCTGCCGTTCCTAGTCGGTTCACGGGCTCCGGGCGCAGCAGCAGGCATCTTCGTCCCTCTCCGCCTCGGCAGGATCAGCCGGCACCTTTCCACCTTTTCGTTCGCCTCTCTGTTCTCGGGAGAGAGGGCCGCGACCAGCAATCAGCGTAATGCACCCGCAGACACACCCCGCGCCGCTCCTCGCCCTGCCTGCTCCGTTCACCCCTTTCCTCCCCGCGCCGCCAAGCCGCCACCGGTTCGCGTTCACACAATCGCGCGCCTATCCCACATCGACGAGCTCAGCCACACGCTCGGCCGGAGCGCGGGTCGCGCACGTACGATCGGTGGAAGGAGCTAACGGCCAGGGTGCACACCCTCCGGGCCAAAGGCTCTGATAACACGAACCACCGCCGGGCTCGCCGATCCAGACGCCACGGCAATCTCCTCGAGAGCCACCAAATAGATCGCCGGCAAATCCTCGATGAAAGCCGCTTCGATTTCACAAAATTTTTCATATGCCTCCTCGCGATCGACCATCTCGGCAGCGTCCATAAGGCATCGGCTCGACGTCGACGTTTATCAAGAAGTTTGCCCTGCGCGATGCCATTTCGGGGCAGGCTGGATAATCGGGAGATGATCTTTGTAGATGGTCCAAGGGGCTCGAACCTTGGCCAAGACAAATTTAATAGTGCTTACAATGATGGAGTAATACCTAAAGCAGATTGTACCTATCACTTTCACACACAACGTTTCGACGTTGCAGAAAGCACTGGTTATTAACCCTTTATGGGCATATTATCGTTTTACATAAGTGTCATAGTGGTCTGAATCAGTCTTTTTTAAAGTTTAAATATATATAACACAATAATATGTTTTAATTTTAATGTGAAAATAAAAAAATAAAAGATATAAATAAATTGCTTTGCCAGATCGAAGGTCTTGTAAAACGCGACAACCTTTGTAAGATTGAACTAATTGCCTTGAGCTTTTTTTAAACGATAATTTCATTAGACAATGACAATTGCATTTCGTAAATCTCGGTAACATATGCGTATGCTGAAAATACCATCGAATCGGTTGACCTTGACACAAACCGTAAATAATTAAATATTTTCGCTGTAAGCAAGTTTGGGCCAAAGGAAAGTTTTCTTCGCCAAGTAAGATTAAAGAAAAGAGAATGAAAATAAAGTTTCTAACAGACCTCGTTAATGCATGCGTGTTCCTTTTGCATCTTAAAAATGTGTAGCGGACCATAAACGCACATAAATCTGCAGTCCAGTAATTAGCAATAGTCACAGTTCCTTGGTCGAGCTATGCTAGTGAAACTGTCCTCGGACGGCAAACGAATTAAGAGATTACCGAAATCGCAGGTGGTTCCGTTCGGTGAATATTCAGGGAATCGTTGAAACCGTGGATCGATCCGCGGGAGCCGAGAACAACCCTCTTTCGCCCTCTTCTTTTCCTCCCTTTCGCCGAAACCTCGATACACGGACTCTATCTCTTGTTCTCGAAGTTTCTCCGGCGGGCAGCGGAGGGCGTGCTCCTTTGCCGTGGTGAAAAAGTTGTTAACTTCGAGATTCATTGCAGACTCTCTCTCTCTCTCTCTCTCTTTCTCTCTCCCTTTCTCCCGAGGTATGAGCAGGCCGTTCTGGATGGGTGGCCCGGTTGGTTGCCGGGTAGTTAGCGGCCGCGACTCAGTCAGCGGACTCGCGGCGCAGCGCGGCAGCAGCGGCGGCGGCTTGAATGAGCGTAAAAGGCGCAGCGGAGGGTTGCCTCGCTCGCTTTCTCTCCCTCTCTTCTCGCTAGAAATTTCTCTGGAGGTAAAAGGGGGCCGGCGAAGAAGCCGGATAAGAGAAGCCAGACGGCTATGGCGAAAGAGACTGGGAGAACGAGGGGGGGAGCGAGGGTGGCGAGGGTTCTGGTAATCCGGCAGAGGCGATTCCGTACACCTATTTCGCTAAAGTGATTTCGTGCCTTCGAAGGATTCGACGTTTCCTCACGGAAAATCACACCCGGGCTACTCGTGCCCGTGCTACTTTTTCCTTGGACGCCCTACCGACGGCAAAGTGCATCCCGTAAAGCCGCACATGTCCTTTCAGGACGTTTCTACCGTCGACGTTATTAGGCCACGGACCTCCCTCCGTTCGCGGTAGTTACACATTTTTTTAAACGAAGGCAAACGCGGAAACTGTCCGGCCGAGGCGTTGAGTTTATTCTTCACTCGGATGTCCGCGAAAGAATCCATTGCATAGAGATTCATAGTGCGATTGGATTCGATCGTACTTGATTGCGTTCGTCTGTCAGCCATTTTTTCAATTACAAAGACGTTACGCTGGACAGATACAATTGGATGCATTATTAATTCTGTTTCAATCAATGTGAATACGATATAACGCATACTAATGGGGATACTATAATGCAGTAGACCGAAAGAACGATTGTTTTAATTAAACCGGAAATGAGAAGCTATTGGAATTCGAATAATTAATCAATCGATGCATATGAACGGTGAAATTATATGAAAGGATTTATGGATGCCTTTTTATTCTAATGTATCAATGCATTTCCCTTCTAATATTCTCAATGTAATATCTGGAAAATGCAGAAAAAATTAATTATAGTATAATTTAAATACATCTATATATTTAAGTCACTTTACATAATTATATAAATATACAGAGTGTTTCTACTAATAATAAACGTATAACTTTCATTCATTTCGCATATTTTCAAACTCGAGTTTATTGTAAACGCAGCTTCAAACTGATATAAGTTGCTCCGTTTTCTAACTTTATAAAGTAATAAACAAATAAATTAATTTCGATTCTATGAAGAATTCCAGATAGCTGCAAGACAAGGAAAGTTCAAAGAGAAGTAGACGGTCAAAAGTAATCACAGATTGCGGATCAGGGTGAAAATGAACGCGGCTGCAGGCGACGATCAACGCGTCCCGATCAATCGACGGGGATCGCAGCCCCCGGTCGCTTCCGGGCCTAGAATCTTGCTCCAATTCGCGGGCAATATCGGCCGATGAGTTTTCCTCCGAGCGCCACGAATCAAAAGGCGGCTCTTCGGCGGAGGCGTCTCGATAGGGCGACTCGAGGATCGGAAGGAAGCGCGAACAAAGCGTCGCTTGGTTCGCGAGAGACGCTGACAAACGAGACCGAAGAGGGTTTCTCGCTGCCTTCCGCGGGAAAGCCGACCGGAGGATGGGCCTCCCGCCGCGGCGTCGTAAACAAGAGTACCTCGGATCTCCTGAGAAAATTATCCCGCTCGTTATTTACATCTTTCATAAATATTCACCGCCGCGGAGGGAAACGAAGGAAGAAGGATCGTCGCCTGAGTCGGCGGGGTTCCCGAGCACCAGGTTGCGAAGGACTTCGAAGAAACGGGGCCGGAGGTGGAACCTCGGGTGGGGAGGACGGTGGTTGAACGCAGGAAGTAACGAGGAACCGCAGAGGGCGTAAATCTCGCGGCTTTCGGAGGCGATCTCGTTTCAGGATCACCTCCTGCGAGGAAAGGAGCCTGCTACCCTAGTCGGTAATACGATCTTGTTGCCACCTAAACGCGTCCTACGTCGCGAGGGAACCAGCGAAATATTTGCGTCGCGGTCCTTTAACTGCCCCCTAACGCAGCTAAGGGCTTGGATTTAAGATGCCTTCAGGTGTTTCTTTAATTTTACGGCTGTGATTTTCGTGGCGGACGTGCGGGGAAACTGATAGCAACTTCTCGGTTTCATTTCATTGATTATTAACAGACGTGTCTCTTTACTATACGTAAAATAACAACGTAAAGAATAACGAGTAATCTGCGAATTTTAATGCAAAATAAAAGCATACTTCGTAAAGTGTAACATACAGGAACAACATTGTGATAATGTCAGCAATGTCGTTAATGACATTAACGTAACTTTTTCCTTAACGAAAATGCATTCGACGGCTTTATTTACGAGTTTAAAGCAACGTCATGCTCGGAGGATAGTCCATTACCCTTGGACAACGTATGAAAACTGGCACAACGTAATTCGTATATGACAGTAAAGAACACAGGGATGTCTTTGTGCAAGCTAGCCATGCGCGATGTTTTCTTGCAAAAATTCAAAAAGCAACTAGAAGTCATTGTAGCGGTTGAGTCGCTATCATGGCCCTCGTCGTCCTCTTGGAAAGTTATTTCATATCTCTCATTTTATCAGTTATTGTCCCTAACAAACTAAATGGAAAAATAGCCAAGAGGCTGCTTGACCATATTTCTAACAAACGGAACTGTTGTAAGTATTAAGAAGCTAGGAATAATAAATTGATTAATGAAAGAAATTCGATTGAATAATCCGCAATATCATAATCAGTGTTGACAGTTACTGTAGGTTAACCGTTCAGCGGCATGTTATTGTTCAGTTAGTCAGCGCGTCCGTGCCGGCGAAAATAGTCGTATTCCGTAATGTGTTCGTCGCGAATAATCTCCCGAAGTGCTCTGAACAATTGGTCTCCTATGGATTACTGCTGACGCTTGTTTCCCTCTGTGGTCACTAGCGATCATCATACTGATCAGTTATGGTCATTTAAGTGGTTATCAGTGATCATTGATACGATAAGATAGGTACGCGAGTACCTAATAATATAATCGCCGAAAAGAATTTATCTAAATATTAAATGTCAAGAAACACTTATCGAAACCGTATCGACATAGATTAGCAAGTTCGATCGGTATAGTGGTTGAAGAAATACTCCAAGGTCGCGCCGCGTGAACACCGTTTCAGTTTTGGTTGTCGAGTTCGCAGCGAAGTCTCTGTAACTCGTGGGACTTCCCTCGTTCCTTGTTGCCACGTCGACCGTTCGCCGACTCACGGATTCGATTACCGCCGCTAATTTGTTGTTGTCAGTTTCAGAGCTCCCCGGAAACAGCGGGAGCCTGTCTCTTTAGACCGAAAACTCCGGAGCGGAGCGGAGCGGCGCCTACAGCTCTCGCCATACGCGTTACGAATGATTAAACGGGACCGGGTAACGAATGGCTTCGGGAAAACTCGTTTACATCCACGCAGTTTCCCCGTCTGTCCCTACACGCCGGTGCCTTACTGCTCGATCGAAATCACCGATCCTTTCCGAGCAAATAGAGACGCGGACGAGCCGTTGTTTATTTTTCGAGGACAGCCAAAAGTACGTGCATCGGCGAAACTAGTCGACAGGATTTTATCTAATTTTTGGAACAAGCTTGGATTAGGGGTCAGTGAGAAAAGTTTCGAGATGGTTGATACACAGATACTTGGGAAATATGTATTTGATTTTTGGAAGAATTAGGAGACAAGTATGATAACCTTAGAAAGGTTCATTGATTGCATGTTTAATCGTATCTAGTTCTACCGATAGTCTCTATCTTTTTCTACTAATCTCTATCTTTTTCATCGAAAAAATTAATAGATATTCTTTGAACGCCAGATAAATTTTCCCGAAAGTTTTGCGAAGATACCCTACGTAGTATACAAAAACAAATCCTTAAATTTTACTTTTATCCAAAATCTGCCTTCAAATCTCTGATCTTTGATCTGCTGAAAATTTATGAAAAATCGTAAGATATTCTACCTGGGCTTATTTTAAAGGGCGAAGCCTCCACTTTCGTAATCCCATCCGGAATTATCACGAAGGTCCCATAACGGTAAGAGAACCGTAGCAGAGATTGGGTACATCCAACGTTCGAAAGCCGTCTTCCTTCTCCCAATTGAATCAGCGCGCACCGATTTGCCCCCGTTCCCAGGTAAATCGGGCGAAACTCGCCGGGCACACCTGTCTAATATTTGCGTCGCCGACACCGCGCGCCGCCAGAAAATTCCCGAGTAGAACTGTTCGCGGTGTCGTCGGGTCGAAGCCGCGTAGATACCGAGCGCGAACAAATATTTGCCGAACCGTACGCGAGACAGCCGTTTTCCGGTTAATTGTCGGTCCTCGCCTCGCCCCGCCCCGCCTCGCCAAGCTCCCGGAATCTTTCCGCGAGGAAAACAGCCGCGTTTCATTAGCGTTTCGCGAACGAAGGCTAATTCCGCGGGGCCGGCTGAATTTATTTCAATTTCCGCGGCGCCGGGTCTCTACGGCAGGTGCTGCCTGCCGCACCCAGCCGGCGTCCCCTTTTTCCTTTTTCTCACAGTTCCTTGGCCGCGAAAGCGGGAATTGGCCCCCGCCTCGGCCCGAGATATAATATAAATATAATCGCGCGTTCCGCGGAACTTTCGTGTTCTCGCGTTCTCCGGCCGGTTTAATTAATATATCCGCCGTATCTCGCGGCGCGAGAACGAACTCCTCTCCCCGAGGCGGTCGGGAAAAATGGCTCTTCCGCGTTAATGTAGGTCGATTACCTGCGACTCGATATCTCGTCGCGGTGTTTCGGAAATGCCTCGGAAAAATGGCGTCTCGCGACGCCGGATAAATCTTTGGGGCCGCGAAATATCGAGCGCCCGCGCAAACCTGTCCCCGAAGACGAGTCGCGCAGTAATGAAGATGGATCCGCGATCAGCCACGGAGAAAAATTATATCTGCTCCAGGGGCATGCATTCTCGCCGAACAAATCGCTCAGGTTGCTACCGTTCAGTTGCTGTCCCCTCCGCCATCGGCGATCATTCTTTTGGGGAGGGTGCTTGCTACTGGGGCGCAACTTTATTGTGCTCGACGATCATTTAGGGCTTTTTACTGGAGACTAAATGTAGGTCACTTTTTATCTTTTATCAGTTAGCTGTTGCAATCTGATTGAAATGTGCGCAAAATAATTGGAATTATACACTCGACATATGTTTTTATTTATAAAATATTAAAAATATGTATTTATAAAATATTAGAAATATGTATGTATAAAATATATAATTTAATGAAGAATGCAACAGTTACTGCGTAACAGATACTCGTCATGACAATAAAGCTAGTCATCGTTACATTTTATTTGAGCTTAATTTATTATATTTTATTTTATTCTATCTTATTATACAAGTACATTTTGGTAATGTCCACAATATAACACGCAAAGAAATAAAGTAATAAACAGATTTAAAATCTGTAGAATTTTCTTAGCCATGATTGCGAATTTCTCACTTTGCGGCCCTAAAGCTTGCTCGCGCTCGTAACATTTCTTAAAAGAACGTAGCCTAGGAATTTAAAAAGGAAAAGTATTCACTACAGTGTCTCCGTGTATCATACAATTCAAGAACCAATGCAGCAACGATAAATATTGTAAAAGGATAAGCTACTATCAACGTCGTACAACTCTTAAACAGAGTTCCTTTGGTCTAAATAACAAAAAGAAAAATCATAAACGAGTGAACCCAGCAGACCGATCATTACACCTGGCAAATTAGCTGGTCCAGAACATAGTCCACTCGAAGAACCGGCAAGAGTGGAGGGTCGGCCCTCGTGGACCATGGAAAACCACATCATTTTGAATTCTTTTGACCATGTCCGTGTCTCCGTTGCGGGCTCCTCGAGGAGGAGCAACCTCCGGGAATGACCGGGCCGCGAAGTATCGTCGAGTAGGTCGATCGGCGACGGTCTGCGGCCTCTTCATCGGCTTTGTCGCGATCGTTTTTGCCAAATTACTCGAATTAATTATGCATTCGCCGACATGGCCGGGGTCGCGCGGGGCAAACGCGCGCGTGCTTTGCATCCGAGTTGTAACCGGGGCTTCGTAGCCTGCGACGATGGACGGAGAAAGGCGAAAAATAGAAAGCGGACAAGAGAAAGAGAACAAGAGAAGGCGGGAGAGAGAGAGAGAGAGAGAAAAAAAAATAAGAGTGGCGGTCGGTTTCCACGATGCCTCCGGGGGGAGCAAACAAAGGGGGGCCCGGGCACAAAGTGGACGGATAAGTGGCGGTCGAGTGGCCGTTGGTTGCTTTGGAGATTTATCATTTAATCTTTCCGCGTCGTATTCGCGGCATTGTGGTCTCGGACGCTCGCCTCGGCCGCGGGCTAAATGCGTTTCGAGAGTCTCCACTCGTCGCGGCCGGCTCCGCCGCTATACACTACGTCTGCGTCCTCCGTGGCCGAGCCGAATGCACCCCGGCTCACGCAGACGCGTGCACTTACACGGCCGAATTTATTTCACGCGGACCACAGCCGGCTCGCCGGTGCACCGTGCACCGTGCACGCACACGGCCCCGCCTCTCGTCCCGGCTATATAAAACCGGTGCGTGCATGAATTTGCATATTAATTCGCCGGGAGTAATCCGCTTTAATGACATCTGGATTAGGGAAAACGCCGCCGGCAGATACGCGCCACCTTCCCCCCCCAGCTGTTTCAAGAATATACCTGGGTATATAAATACGTTTTCATAACCGTTTTCCACTATATTAGACCGCCGCGTTGCCGCTCTGCAGCTACGCTCGACACGGAAAGTACGTTGACAGTTTTCCGAACGACATAACTTTCTTCAAATTGACCCAAATTACTTGAACATCTTTCATATGTTAGCTTGCTAAAGAACTTAAGTAACAGACATTTTATTTACTTTGTAATTCTTTCGAATAATAAAAAGAATTATGATATAGCACATGTACTGCCGAAGCAAGTAGAAAATTAAGATATAGAAAGTAAAATAAAACAGTTAATTTTGACAATGTAAAATTATTTATTCTTCTAACGTAAAAATAGTATTGTATAGTATAAGTAATCAGGATCTACAAAACGCATGTTTTAAGATTTAGTTATGGATCCAGATAGGAAAGTCGAATAAATGCTACTCTTTAATCGTTTTATCATCCAAACCATTTGCAACCTGAAACATCGTTTGCACTAATTTGAAAAAAAGTTGTTCCGTTTGAAAAGCTGCGAAAATACTTCCCGCGGCGAGTGTACCTCCCGCCGCGCACTCTTCGGCCACGGTTTACTCTGCAGCTTTTCATCGGGCGCTCCCATGCGCCGCGGTTAGGCCCGACGAAATCGGTTCAACCCCCATCGATCCCACCCACCGACCCCAAATTCTCCGCTCATATAGATTTTCGAACATTAATTTGAATATTAATTTCGCGAGTAATCCCGGTTTATCCTGCCCGGATTACAGGAAATCTGTATTCTATCCGGCACAGGTTTTATGCGGGCTTCGCGAGATGACTCTGTGCTATTAGCGCGTTCCCGGGCGAAACGGTTAAACAGAAGCGTTCCTCGACGGAAAATGTTCCAAGGATCTCGCAGCCACGCTCCGTAAGTGGTCTAATACCGGTGGACCGTGTCGGATCGCTCTATCTTTCTACCTCGCCCGTCGCCGAACAATATTTTCTATCGCAGCTGATTAAGTCGTCTGTACCCCGTTAATTAATGGGACCGGGCAAGGAAGCGCCCGAAGTGAAGAGAGAGAGAGAGAGAGAGAGAGAGAGAGAGAGAGAGTTCCCGTCGTCGTCAAAGGGATTCATTCGATTCAAGAAAAGACGCTCTCGTGCGAGCGGGCTCTCGCGGTGGCAGCAGCCGGTCGCTACAAAGCCCGACGATTCTTCCATTTTCCCGGGGATTCGACTTTCCGTAAATTTCTTTTGTCTCGCTTAAACTGCGCTCTCCGTTCCGCGCGCGAGCTCCCGGCGAATTACGCGTCGATTGTTCGCCCGTTTCTCGACAGCGCGCAGGACGACGCAGAATGGCGTGGGCGAACGGTGCGGGCTCGTTTGCGAGGGAACTGAAGGCGAGAGGCGTCGAGAACGCGCGTGCAAAGAGAGATTGCATTAAAGTTCCTCGGAGAAGGCTCGGTCAAAAGATTCCGCGTCGGGGGAGTCTGCGTCTCGTTGGGACGCGGCGAGGTGCGGTCCAAGCGTCTCCGTCGCTCCCCCGGACGAACCCGCGTCTTTTCTTTTTTCGGCGCGGACCTTGGCTCGCCGGAACGGCCGCGCTTTTCATAGCGGGCCGCCGGGCTTTTTTCATTCGAGGCGTTGTAACGACTTCAATTTAGACGGCGCGGCGGCCCGGAGGGAGCCGAGCGGGGCGTCGCGAGGAGGAAAGAAAAGCCACGGCGCCGGAAGGAAGTCGATGGCGGGTCGGAAGTCGGTGAACGGCGCGAGGACGACGTCGGGAGCGGAACGGCCGCAAAAAGCCGGCCGGAAACGAGCCCGAACGGCGCGTTTAGCCCGGCAATTGCCGTAATACAATCGTCCCCGCGCCGGATCTTCCGACGCGAGGCGACGCGCGCGCGTCCTTCCCGCGCGCTTTTTCCGCTCGACTTTCTTGCGGGCCGCGTGCTCCGAGCGATAACGCGTCCGTTTGTTCCGGGCCAACGTGGAAACGACGCGACGGCGACGGGGAAGACGACGACGACGACGACGACGACGACGACGACGACGGCGGCCCCGGCCCGGAAAAAGGCGAACGGTAAATGGAGCGCGCGCCAGAAAACACGGCGAGATTAGGGGTAGTTACGTGCCTACCGAATTTCAGACCACGCGGCCAAGTAGTTGCCTCGTGACCCGGCTCCGACTCGCCGGAGAGTGTAATTTGCCGGCGCGAACGCCAGAAAAATTGCGGCTGTTGACCCGGCCAACAATGTGCCGGGAAAAAAAGCCGCCACTCTCTCTTTCTCCCCCTGTCACTTCGCCCGTGCCGGATTCTAATTCGCGCGTGCCTCCTGTCGGTGGTAGCCGAACAGGTGATAGATCGATCTGGGTGAAGAAGCGATACTCGTCGCTTAACACGATACGGCCCGGACTGCTTGTGCGAAAACTTTTTCGCGTGGCCGGCATATTTTACGGTTATTGCATAACCTTACCAAAAGGAATACAACTTATAGAATATCCGAATTAACTATCAAGTATTTTTTATCAGATTTTGGCAATTTTTAGTTTTCCGGTATTTCACAAGCTATCCAGATAGCAATGCATCACGACCAATTTAGATTTCTATCTCGGATAGAAGCATCGATAGAAATGAATCGAAATAGGCAGATCAGTTGCTGCGATTGGCTGTCGCATCACAAAAGTAATCGTAAAGAAAGAAATCGAATATTAATAATAAATAACTAGCTTCATTTGATGAACGTAATGTTTCAAACAATCATAAATTGATGCAATAGCGAAGGTGTTACAGTTTCATAAAATGAGCGCACGTTTACACCTTTCGTGCATATTGGTAGACTCGACAGGACGTATATTTGCGCCTTTCGTAGTCAAAGGGTTGGCGAATTCGTGGTGAATACGAAAGATAAAAGCTCTGAAGTGTTTACAGGATTTCGCTGGTTGAATACGTTTTCATTGTCAATGAAATCTGGGTACCGGTTGAATTCATTTCCGGCGACGGTCACACCAACCTTCCGCGGTTGTTCACTTGTTCATTGAACGCGTTTAGACATGTCGCTGTCGCTTCACCACGGATGAATCGTCATCCCATGGACGCACATTCAATTCATCAAAACTAGAGCTCAGCTCTATTCCATTCACAGTTTACTTTGAAAGAAATCCAGATCAATACAATATTTACACATTTCGCTGCAGATGAATCATCCGGTATGCACATCCAGAGTGCAAAGTTTAGATTCGCCTTTAGGCACAGTAAATTATTTCAGAAAAAATCAGCCGAAAATATTTTATTGGGTTCCTGGGAGAACAAAAATACTTCGGCATGAAATAATCCCATTGTTTCCCAGAGTCTTAGAAACAACGCACAGGATGAAATGTATTTATTAATCTATATAAAAGCTGTCTCTGCTTGTATTACTATGTATATCTAACATATTTCGTTTTGTAGTTATCAATTTAATAATTCTCTCATGTTTCTCTCACTTTAAACTAATTAAAAATTCCAATTAAATCTTCAAGTATCACAGACATTGTTACTCGCATAGCAGTCTAATTAAATTGTTGTTCTCTACTGCGAATGAGGAATTTAATTAATCTAGTCAAAAAAGATTTATTTCTTGAAATGTTATAATAGAAACTATTGTAATAAATCATACTACGAACTATAAACGAATATTGTAAACCAAATATAAGCCAATATTATAAACAAATATTGTACTAGAAATCGTTAAAAATTCGAACGAATATATTATTACTATATCTAGAATTAAATCAGATTTTTCATGAAACGATTCGAATTTGTCGTAGTGATAGCCATGGGAAAAGAAATGTCTCCGCTTCTATAAACGTTTACGCAAACGTGTTAACCCTTTGGGGTCGTTAACTTTCTCGACCAAGTGAGGTAACAGGACGAGGCGATTTTCTCAAATGTGTCGAATGTCTTGCATACAAATTATTTTAATTTATATATAATACAAATATAGTTTATATACGATTATATGCAACTATATACAATTATCTTATTTTGTATACAATTGACACTGATTGCCGCCTCTCACTCTCTCACCGAGAGCCGCCTCTCGTCCGCAAACGTGTCAAATCACTGCGACAGAATTTATGGAATCGTAGAGACCGTACAGAGCAGCAGACTCCGGCTACAAGAATCCCCATCGTTTAGCAGACAGCAGCAAAGCCGACGGTTCCGATCTCTTTGTGTGATCGTGGTCGGCGCGGAATGTTCACCACCCCCGCGCTTGCGTAGCCAAACAGACCGCGGAATCGCGTGGCTCCTTGTCTTTGTCGTTGAAGACGGTAGTAGCCGGCGAGGCCCGATTGTTGCGCCATCCTTTCATCATCCGCCCAGGCGAGCCTCCCGCCCGTGAAGAACTTAATTACACGGGAGAAGACTACGCGAAGGAAGCCGGGGCGCAGAAAAGAAAGTCGGACGCCATGGGGGAAGGAAACGGAGGGATGGGTCGGAGGCTGGGTTGGAAGCAGGAAAAAGGGGACGAGGAGGCCTGCGAGGCAGTCGCGCGCGTCACGTTGGAATGAAGTTTTCCCCGGGATTAACGATAACGACGATAATGAAACCGACTGTCGCCGACGGACTATTATTGTCCGACGTCGGATATCCTCGCATTCGCGAGCGTCTTTCAACGCGGCCCGTTCTTTGCGCCGATTGTTCCTTCTGCCGGCATCGATCGCCCTTAAGGGCCCACGGTTTCACGGTCCGATCGCTGGCCAATCTTTCGGAATTTGCTCGTGGAAAAGTCTCGAACGTTTCGATGCCAAACTTGCTGGGCTTGTTGACCAACTATCGAAGATCATTCTCAATTTTTTTCAAGTGATAGCAATCGCTTTCTTGGAAATTACGATGGAAATTTTGTATTTCCAGTTCTCGTTGTCGCAGACAAAATCGGTATATAGACCATTTTTCTGGAGTCATAAGAGACCTCGAGGTGCCACTGCAAGGCTGAACTGCAAGAAAATGCGAGATGGAACGGTTCTTACAGTCCATTAAACTGGAGTGAGTCCTTAAGGGGGTGGCTCGAGTAACTCGCTGAAAATAAGGTAATCTTCGGGAATTTATTCCAGGGAAACCGTACGCCGTATTTTCTCGAAACTTTCGTGGTATCTTGCTACATAGCCGAGAATGTGGAAAACGATTTTTAACACTCGAACTACCAAATCCTAAAGGCAACAAATGCGTTATGTTTTCTGATAACGACAACATTGAATTTATACAAACTTGCTACGATTCTTAGTATAATACACGATGCCAGAATAATCATCCAAAAATCTGTTATACATTTTCCAAGCAAAATTATACCATTTTGATTCGAGTTAAACATTTGCCGTTACTTTCGGCAAAATTTATGGAAGTGTCACTTGGAAACCTTACCTAGGCCGTTACCTAGACCATTTTGCTTGACACGAAGTGCAATTAAACGTAAGTATCCCATCAAGTTCCTCCGCTAGTAATTTCCTAGGTGTCCTATAATTTTGTCCGGCAGTGTATTCCTGTGAGCAACCTGCAGGACTTCATGTAGACTTATCATTAGACTGCGGACATTACGCAGTTACGGCAAGAACGAGTCGATATAAAATAGCAGAGAAATTAAAAGAATTTAACAACGTTATTGCATTAGCTTCCGTGTAATAAAATTATGATAAAAATGAACGTACTTTCTGCTTAGCTTCTATTTCTTGCAATTAGCGCGGACAGTTTTTGTCTCGCGCAAGGACACGCTGTGCAACGTTGGTCTCTTTGTTGTTTCTGGTGCAACAGTCACTTGATTCGTGGAAAAGAATCTCGATGTGTTCCAGCGGTCGCTGCACAGAGGGGGGTTTCTTTTTAAAAGATACCGCGAGATATTTCCAGTGCCGTGTAGTTTCACGCAGCGGGCAGGTGGTGCGTCCCAGTTATGAAATCGCATTTGGTCAACCGTGCGCGGCGGTAATGCCGGCGGAACGATGCTCGGCGCGGTCACCGGGTCCACGAGCGGTCACAAAGGCCACCGGGAGAGTCTGTCCCGGGGCTATTACACCGTTCGTTAAGCTTAACACCGTTGTGTACCGTTCCGCGTCTTTCTGCGGGCCGAAAGTTCGCGTGCCGGCCAACCGCGCCGGTCAATCAAGACACTTCCTTCTCTTCGTTCCCTTTCCTATCCGTTCCTTTCCGTTGCTTACCGTTCCCTTTCCCTTCCTATCCCTTTCCCTATCCTCTTCATTGCCTTTCTTTGGATCCACCGCACGCCCCCGAGCGCCGTCGAGTTTCTGCCGTTCCGCGTCTGCCTTCCGGGCCGCGGTTCGATCAAACGCTGCACGAATCAACCCGTGTAGTTCCACGACGAAACAACTTACGTGTATTAAGGGGGGCCGATCCGTTGATGGGCCACGTTTCCTCCGGCACGGGAAGAAGTTGCTTCGCCGGGGCTTAATTACGGGAAGATTGACCGACCACCAGATAGCCTTTGATGTTAATAGGCGAGTGTCGGTGTCAGTCGAGTGCGAAGGCTTGACTTTTTCTTGCACCTAATCCCCGAGACGTGCAACGCCGTCTTCCTTTTGTCCGACGTTATTCGTTGATAAGAACCAACACCTTGGATTATTTCCTGTCTTCAGGCAAATGAGATTTTCTATCTCGACGATCGTTCGTTCGATCGAGCAAATTAAATTTCTGTTATTCTAAAGGGGAAGGAACAGTTTATTTTAGGAATTTTTTTTATGTTCGTTTCAATGTTCGAAATATAGATTTAGGGGGTGGGCAGGAATTTCGCTTGTGCGCGATGCGGACGTTCGGTAAACACGTACCCGACTTTTAATACTTCGAAACAAATTTGCCGACCGGAGAAAATTCCTATAACCGCTCGAAATTTTCCGAACGAAATAAATACAGAATCATCGGACTCGAACAGAGTCGAGCATTATTCGAGTGAAATTTTATTCGCGGAATATCTCGAATCGATTATTCCTATAAAATTCGATTCGCGTATCGTATCGAATAAATCGTCCGAATAAAATTTGACTCGTTGTTCGAAGAAATACTGTTCAGCTCTGGTCTCTCGCTGGAGATACTCGCAAAGTTCCGGAAACATTGTTGAAACTTCGGAAGTTTGGATTTTCTAACAAAATACGAGGACAGCGAAGCGATGTCCGAAACTCCCCCAAAATTTCGTCCGCTGTACCCCCGTGGAACATTCAATTTCCAATAAAATTCTCGACATCGATGTCAAAAGGTGATCGATTCGCAGCGACCCGCGGCCCATCCAAGTACATGGCAGTATCCGCGCGCGGGCGAGCCTCGATCACCGGTTCGAAGCTGAAATTTCTGGAAAAATGCGAGCCGTGTCGTTTCGCGTTACGATCGCGGGAACATCCAGTGCTCTCATCCGTTGAACGTGGCGCGCATATCCGGCATATCGCGGAAGAGCGACGCGAGCCACGGAGTCCTCGGCGCCGGGAGCATAGGTCCGAATCGCGGACGTGACCCGCGGAATCCGTCGTTGAACCGCGATGCTCCGGATTTTCTTTTCAATCCCGCCGGCAGACACCGCGTTCGCGGAACGTGCGCTCGCTTGAATATGCCCGCGATAACAGAAATGCCGGCTTCGCGCGGCCTTTAACCGGCCAATTGTACGGAAATGAGGGGAACGGGCCGCGTCGACGGCCTGAGACGTCCCGCGGTAAAATGTAGGCCGACTTGAAAAGCCGAGGATTTAATTAAAACATTTCTTCGTACTGGATGGTCGGCTCGTCGTCGCCGGTGAATGCCCGGCATTGCCGAGTTGCCGCCTTTAAACGTCAATGACATTCAGTCGCCGATTTCTGCGGACAATCTGCGTGCCGTAATCTTCGCGAAACGGTGACAGAGACGGAAATGCGACCGGGATTTGCGACAGATTTTTGGATTGCCGGACCTCTAGCAAACGACCGATAAGCGAAGATAGAGCAAAGCTGACCGACTTGCGAAATTAACTTTCAGACGACGGACCGTCGTTAGATTGCGGGTTTTTATGCGAAATAAAAGTTGTCTGCACAACTTTCAAGGTACAGGAGCTGCATAAATGGTTATTTTGTTTCCTAATGATTTTACTGTGTCGATATTAATACAATAACATATCTTCAGATTGTATGAATATTTTTGGTACGTTGCAATGGACCCATTCATTTTTGTTAGACCTAATAATACGCATATGTAATAATTAAACCGTAGATATTTGTGTAATCTAGAAAGATTGATCACCTGTTACAGTAGCAGAAATATAGCTATATACACTTAGTAAAATTAAGTAAAAAGATTAAATCTGTCTTAAAGCTGACCTGAATCTGTTCTGAAACTATCCTATATCTGCCTTAAAGCTAACCTATAAATGGTATTCGAAGTTGGAAGAAGAAAACGAAACTAAAAGAGAAGTAGCCGCAACACAACAGAAAAGTAGCAGCATGTGATAAAGTACATAAGTTTCTATAACATTTGAACCTACAAACAAAAGTCTAGGTTAAGTGCACGAAGTGTCGGTAACTTAGCGACTCGTCCCATTGCTCAACCATTTTTCGAAACATATTTTTGAAGATAATTCCTGCCTTATCTTATTACTTATATCTTATTTATCTTTTTACTGCCTTTAAATGGGTAATGTTGGGTAATATTATACTGATGTAACTTTGCGCTAAAAAAATTGGCAATGGTATACGTAGTCTCATTTTACAGAACAAAATCTATACTTTCGCCTACTTAAATTGATCACTCTTGAGAAATTGTGCTTTTGCAAACCTCGAGAGCCGGATATGCCGCATTCCCGCGAACATTCTGCAGTTTCAAAGCATACGGTGGTTGAGAAATTTCTTCCGCGAATCGAACTGCCTTGGATCCGAAGATTGAAGTCGTCTCTTTACAACGGCACCGTAAAATTTGATGTACGATTTTTTGTCGTCGTTTTATTGCACTTTGAATGGTAGCCGCGCAGGTGACAATGGAAGGTTCGGATCCGACCGGATTGTTCGGCTCGCAGCGAACCTATACGATACGATTTTTAATGAAATGTATGGGAGAGATGGTTCACGGCGAAATATTACACTCCGCATTTTTCCTTCTATCGTGCCGTGGAAACAGCCTCCGCGAATTCGAGTCGACTATCTGGCCGCGTAAAAAATTGACTTCCTTCTGCATTTTTACACGATCAAATGGCGATTGCGGGGCCGCGCGATTGAAAACAAAAAGGTTCATCTCCGTCTGTCCCAGATTTCGCGACAATGAAAAATATATTCCTAGCGTCGATTCGCGAGCTGTTTTCTACGATTTCAATATATTATTTAAAGCATCGATTTTTTTACGCGCAGATTTCGCATGACTGATTCATGGCGGAACGTAGCCAGCCCGTGCAGCGATTGGATTCCCGACTGTGAAACTTTTATTAGAATCGTTTCCGTGAGTACACGTTGACCTTCCGCGGCGCGCGGCGCGGTGTCAACGATAAGACAATGGGCATTATCGGCTCCGCCCGATCCGTGACCGGAGAGTGTTTTAAATATTAATAACGACTAATTGCGCGGGTTCACAGTGCCGTTAGCAAGTCGGCGGACCGCATGAAAATTAGATTAATCCGCATAAACGGTGCTCCATTATATTTAATCTGTATGCACATATCGTACGAGAACTGTATTACCAGTTCTATAAATTAACCGGCGGTCGGTCAATCGACGTTACAATTTTCACAAAATTGCCAATAACGACCGTTTCCTGATCACGTCAGCACGCGTCAGCCCCGATTTAACAACGATTACATGTTTACAGAACGCTGAATAGCGCCGGACTACATGGTTGATAGAGAGATAGGAGTTCGCCGCAAGAAAATTACTATACCGGTTCCACGATCTATATACTTTCGAACCTGGTACCAACTCATTTTAAAAAAGAGCCCATTCGATCAGGAAAAATTCTTAAATATCACGCTCCTCTCAGGCCGGTAACTACAATCTAGTAATCTTACTTAGAATAATAATTATTATAATAATAATTATTATAATAACTTTATCGAAGGGACAAACCCCCCACTTACGAATATCATTTATTCGATTTATATATAATCATTACAATAATTTTTACGATGATCTTTTGCGACGTATTGACTTGTGTTTTATTGGTTGTATCAAGGTTATTGCAATAATTTTTATTTTTTATACCTATTCAGTCTAGTCAAATTTAATAGCCCTTTTGCGAAGTACATATCGATTAGTGTTCTATTGATCAACACATTCAGTCCATGTTTTAACAATACTCATTGTTAATCATTTTTTTCCGTAACATATAAGTCCACTCTCTTGCAACACCCAAATTATTTCAATTTACTTATACAGAATATAATTTTTTAAATAACATATCGTCGGTCACCGAAGGCTGATACTCCGTGTGGCTGTATCCTGCTATTAATATCCGCAGAGATCTTCGAGTTCTCGAAGACCGGACGAACGATTCCGACGACCAGCCCTTTGCATATTAAAGTTCGCCATTCCGAGATCGTGTATCGTCCGAGTCGCCATGCGAAACGCCATAGAACTTTTATTCCCGGCGTCAGCGCGCGGAACGGCCCGCCGCGAGTCACGGCATAATGAAAATAACATTTCCGTTTTGACTTTCAATTTTGTGGCGGTGCTTCGGCCGCGTTGATCCCGCGTTCACAATGGATTTACACGACCGCCAATATGGGCGTAGCGCGGTTTATCGAGCCCCGGTGTTCCTATCTCGCGGATTTGTTAATTTAAAAGGTAATATCCGTGCGCGCGCATGATATACTGCCACTCCGGCCGATAATCTACGCCGGGATCCGTTCGCGCGTATTTCCGTTTCCATTCTCTATCCTCTCGACGATTTTTTCTTCCTCTCTCTCCTCTCCCTTTCTCTCTCTTCCTCTCTTTTTTCCACTCTCTCTTCCTCTCTTTTTTCCACTCTCTCTTCCTCTCTTTTTTACTCTCTCTCTCTCTCTCTCTCTCTGTTGCTCTCCCTCTATCTCGTTTTTTTCGGTTCGTTCATTGTTGTCGTCGATCGATTTCAGCTTTTCCTTCGAACCGGCCTCTCTCGCCCGCCATCACAGTCGGATTTCCATCAATCCCGATTCACTTTTGCCCGTTCCCGCGCGCTATTCTTCCGGCTGAATTATTTGCTCGTTTTATTGGGCCCCACCCCCCGATCGTATTCCTCGGCAACAGCGTCGTTGTTCGAGTTAATGGACAAGCGACGAGGAACACGCGACACGGAACGTCGCCGGTATTTCACTTAAGTTCGAGCCATTCGACTGCTCGGCCAGGCGGGCGCGCGCGCGACCGCCGTTGCCGACGACGACGAACCAGTATTTATTGTCGGCGGACGCGTTACGTCCACTTTCGGACCGAGAAACTTATCTCGAGCCGAAGTTTACTGGCAACGGCCAACGGAGAAAAGTTGGCTGTCGGCTACCACCGGCCGACGACTCTCTGTGCTCGAGGGGGCGGTTTTCTCCACCGCACCGGCAACAATCAACCCCCGCCGGAATGGCGATAGACGGCCAACGACACACGCCGTGACTCCGCTACCCTTTCCCCGTTCTTTTCCCTTCCTGCGAAACACTTTCTACTAATTTTTTTTCCCCCCTACCGAATGCCGACGACAATCGTCGCGCCAGTCACGCCATCGTTCACGCTCCGAGGATTCTTCCACGACGGATCTTTTTCCAACCGTGTTATCGGATTTGTCGAGCTTTTTGCTCGTTCTACGGTATCCTACACTGTGAAACGAATTTGTTTTACAACTGACGTACACGTTCCGACTATTTTTGGTTAACGTAACCTTGTGCACACGGACGGTCTAAAACGACGAGCCGTTTATTTTGGAAGTGACCTAAGTCCGTTTATTGGTTTTTGTTGACTGCAGTAACGCGTATATTGTTCACTTAATAATTGTTATTATTTTAATAGGAATTGTAAATTTAAGTCTGTTAGGTACACTTAAGCAGTGTGACGCGTTGGTACTGTGCACGCTTATTTTTTTATTTTCTTGTTTTGAGAGAGAAATTCTTAAATCTTTTAATTTCGATAGAAATGGACTTAGGTCACTTTCAAGACAGACGGCTGAACATAACATATAATCTTGACGACCGAGATGGGATAACGAATTTATTCGTACTTAATTCCAAGTTCGCTTTCGGTTCGAATACTTCAGAATGTCCGAGATTTATGCTTACACTTATTGTAACATATTACAATTGTGCTTATTATATGTGCATTGTCATCATTCGGTGCGGGATTTCTTTAAACCAATTGCTTTTGTGTAACATTAAGGTCATTTACTTTAGGTCATTCTACTTTTTATAAAACATTATTAAAGCTTTTTTAAAGTAATTCCGAGTTTTAATATATTATGATATTTTAAAGTAATTTCACGTTGAAAAACATTATTAACGTTCTTTTAAGTCATGCAAAATTATAAAATGTTATTGACGTTTTCTTTAAGACATTCTGCATTATACAATACTATTAACGTTTTCTTTAAGGCAGTCTGCTTTATACGATATTATTAACGTTTCTTAAAAATAATTGTACATTGTGAAACGTTACTGACGTTTTCTTTAAATCATTCTACATGGTAAAATACTATTGACGTTTTCTCTGAACTATTCAGTGTTGTGACATGCTATTGACGTTTTCTCTGAACCATTCGGAGTTGTGACATGCTATCGACGTTTTCTCTGAACCATTTAATATTAAGAATGAATAGTTCCTTTAGACCACTGCTAACTGGTACCATAACAAAATGCGCTCTGAATCGACCGGTAAAGATCGACGGCTTCAACGCCAGCAAGAACGTGATCGACGAAGATGAAGCCAGTTAAGTATCGTAAAATTCCGCGAACCTTTTGATCCTTCTGCCATATGCATTGGCCCTTCTTCCCGAGCACGCGGCAGATCAGCTTGGCGTCCTGTTTGGGGTTCACCTCGGTGTACTGCGGCGTCTCCTCGAACTGCTGTATGCCGCGACACACTGCAAGCACACAACGAAAAGAACTCATTAACGGATTGCGATTGCTACGCTGCCGCGGCCCCGCGGATCAACGGACCGCCATCAAAGCGGCGGGAACGCGTTTCACCCGCGCGCACACGGCGACGCTTATATCGGTCGATGAGAATGCGAATCCTCGCGCGACGAATATAAACTGGGAAGTTGTTTCGCTTCGACGCGGGAAAGAGGGTAGGAGCTGAGTACAGAGCGACAGCAAGAGGGAGGGTGAAAGAGCAAGAGGCACGAGCAAGCGCGGGGCTAAGCCTGCTATTAAAGCAGGCCGTTGCTCGTTAAAGTTGTTATTTAATTCGCAACTTCGACGGAATTCGTTTAACCCCTTCCCGTACGGACTCATCCGCGACGCACGTAACAGCGACGCCGGGGTGTATAAATTCTATCAACCGGATAATCGCATCCCCCCGTTCGAAACGATGCACCCCCTTGCACCCCGCCAAGGGGCTGCCGGATCCTGCCTCGATTGATCGGCGTCTCGATTATTTCTTCGACCCGATTCCTTCGCGGAAGCATCCCCTCTTTATCCGATAACAGATTCACCCTTCGACGATTAATCCCCCGGGGTTAATCCTTGGGGGGTGCGACCTTCCGTGTCGACACACGTTCGGTAATGATTTCTCAATATCCTCGAGAGTGCTCGATAGCAAACGTGTTTAGCCTGAACAAACGATTCGGTCATCATTAGTCTTTCGTTTACAAAGGATTTCGTATACCCATCTTGTTAACAGAATTGTACATACACTAATTTTGTGGATGCAATCATTTAAAGCTGTAACATGTAGTGTGATATTTAGAGAATTTGTAGCTTCCCTTTGGCGATATTTTTATCATACTCCATATGGAGGCATACGATATATTTAATAATTATATATATTTAATACATTAATTATATGCATGTAGGTTAGTGACGCTAGTAGCCAGAATTTATAATAGACCGGTTACAATTTATTCGCAGCAGGTGGCTTTTGATAAATAAATAAATCTGTCGGAAATATTCAATCCTTTCACCTCTGCGTAGGTATCAATATTCATGGGCTGTTTCATAAAAACCGAAGCGAGGAAGAAATTCAATTAACCAGAAAATTGTTCACTGTAAAAGCAGCACGTCTTTTTAAAAAACGCGTGAATAACATTAACGCGCAAAGATCCTCGGTCCGTTAATTAGAATGATAAACCAATATCTTTCCATCAACGTCATCCCCCTCGAAGACCCCCTATCTCGCGTGACGGCGCCACGATCACAGGTGTTTGTCCGTTCGTTCCCGCTTTTATCTTTCAGTTTTATCTCGCCGTAGCTCAGTTACGTTTTAACATCTCATTTGCACGCCAAAGGATCACTCTGCCGGCCGGCGGGCACGGTAAATAAGCAAATGTAGCAACAAGAGTGCGGACCGTAGGACAGAAATTCCTTTTGTGGGTCAGCGTGCGACAAACCGAGCCGCAATCGGCGCGACGCGTCGGTGCGTTACTACACCGCTCGCCCCCGTCCCGCGGACCAGCTGAAACGGAGTCCCGTGACCCGGCGGACCAGCTGAAACGGACGAAACGAAACGGGCGTGTGCGACGAGCCGGCCGTCGACAAATTCGGCGGATTCGTTCGCAGCCGCACGCGCTGCGGGCCCCGTGAAAATTTTACGCGCGCGGCCGCTTGCGCGCTCCGGCAACGCCGCGCCGGATTGCGCCGTTAAAAATTCAATTTTTCAGCGAGATGAGAATGATTAATAAAGCCCGGTTTTTGCCGGAGTGTCCCGCCGAGTACCCCCACCGTTCCCCCGCGGTTACGCGGCCACGGGAAATAACTTTGCAAAATTAACAAGCCGACCGAGAGCCGGATTCGTTTCACCGGGACGAGGCTGCGTTTCGCAGCCGAATGAAACGGTCCGGCTAGCGTGATTTCGATCCTCTAGAATCTAGAATCCAGAATCCAGAATCTCTATGCGCCATATAGCGGCGGTCCGGTTTCGGTGATCCCTTTTTTTATGCGGCCCAGGGTGTCTTTAACGCTAAATCCGCGGCGCGTTCCAACCGATTTAGAAAAACAACTGGAATGTGATTGCTAGAATTTTTTGAGCTGTTTTTCTTGATTTAAAAAAATAACTGGAACGCGATTGCTCGAATTTTTTAAGCTGCATTCATAATCAATGAACCTACCCTTAACTGAACTGCTCACTGCCAGTTGTTGTTTCAATATGTATTGCATATTTCCAAATTAGTAAGGCAATGTACGAAATAAAACTGCAAACTTGATGAGTTAATACAAGATTACGTGAACTTTGGAATAGTTATGTTAACGATGATAACCTGTTTAAAGTTGCATGGAACCACCATGGTTTGGTTAAGGGTTGGAGGAGATCAATATTCGCTGCCTCGTAAAAATGGCAAGACTGATTAAGATCTCACGCGATTTATACTATACAGATCTACTGATTTGAAGAAAATTATTCAATTATCTTTTATCATAGCCAAGGCAGTAACTTCATTATTCTTTTAATTGGATTGTCCAAAGTGAGGGCAGAGGTGACACGCTATACAAAAATTCTAATAATATTTGTGGTATTTAGAAAAACTTGCGTCTCTTGCCTGTTGAATTTTAAAAAATAAATAACTTATTAAATTTAAATTTTAAATAAAAATATAATATGCCTTGTACGATAAATGTAAAGTTAATTACCCTTAAAAGAAAACTGAAACGACAATGATTGGCTGCCCCACAGTAACTGGCACCACTTACGACGGCTCGTCTGTCAGAAAGACACATATTGAAATCGCGATTGCGCGATTCGCGAGCGTGTTAGCGGTGATCTTTGATAAGCCTCGCTTGGGGGCCGGCGAAAATAATTTATGACGGTGATTCACGGCCGAGACAAAGACCTTGCCAGAAGTTACGATGTAACTTCCAACCCCCGTTGAATTATGCAGCCTCGAGAACACCGGGGAGGACTTATTTTCGCCGTGTGCCAGAGATAAAGCGCCGCTGGAATTCAAGCGAGTTCGCGGCTACTTGTTTGCGGCGACGCAGTCCGGCACGGCGGTCCCGGCCCTCGCCCTCGTCCTCGATGAAATTAATATCACGGTATCGAGAATACTTCGCGGGAATATTTTGGGCGAACTACCTCGAGCGGTTTTCGAGTTTGATCGATGCCGCGAACTCCGGCAATATCGTGAACTTCGCCCTTCGAATACCGCCGCACCGTGCCACGGTTGTTTGATTTCGGTCTCCATTTTTGGAATACGCGGACGCCGGACAATTGTCGCGGCGTTTCCGGAATATCCGTGACCGAAAATTTCGCGACAATTCGAGGCAATTATTCGACGATGCGAACATTGAATAATCGCACTCCGCTTTCGCTACCGATGAAGTCTGCGGCTAGAACGGGACGAAACGCTCCCTTTCTTCTCCTTCGCTTTTCCATCGTTCACACCGCCATCAAATCTTACACGTTTTTATAAAACTCCGGACGTTCCTGACGTTTCAATTAATTAACGGCGATATTTACTTTTCATCCACCGAAATGGAAATCCTAGAAAACTGTGCGTCGACGAGAGAATTTGAATGAAGCGTTTTATTAATCGGACAAATTGTAACTGGAAATAACGATTCAAGTTAATTAAGAGAATCGCACGAACATTTTATTCTCCGAAATCCGACAGCGGGGATGTCCTATTTTTCATTGATTTCCCGAGGAACTGTTAATGAAACGTCGTCGCAGCATAACCAGTAATATACTCGGTGGCGTTTGCACGTGCAGTAGGAAATAAACTACTTGAATTCATTTAGCCGCGGAATATAATCGTCCGGTTGGCACGTTAAAAATTAGCTGCCGGGAAAATCGGAATGAATACGTTTCAGTTGAACCTGAAACGGCGGGAGAAATACTCGCGTAAAAGTGACGAGGGAAAAGTTCCATGAATCTTCGTTAAAGTTGAACAGAGTTAGTTACTGCATTTTGGATTCCTGCGGTGGCGGGTCCGTTTCTATTCTCAATTACTACCATTACACCGTCTATTGTGACCGTACATTTGACACGTTCTTTATCGACGCGGTGCAAAATGGTACTACAATAGAATGAAAATGCTGTTAATTCTTTATTGATGTGAAAGTATACTTGAAAATTTGTTCACACCAAGAATATATAAAGATCGTCATCGAAGCTTGTCGTTCGACTATTACACTAAATTTGACAGCGACAAATTAGATAGCGATAAAATAGACATATTTGTCACCAATGTTGCAAAATTCAAAACACGTTTGTATGAATAGTTCAAATAATTTTTTAAACATGCATATACTCTGTTCGTCCAATACGTTCTCGCTCTTTCATTATAAAAATAACGGTGTGTCACGAAGATTTTCTACAAATTTTAAAATACAAAAAAATGTAGATAAATTAAATCAATGATGCTGAATGCATCGCTTTGGTGCATCGCTTTGGCGCTGAAACAAAAAGTGCGCAGAAGTCATCGGAAGGCCCGAGGACTGTGATGAAACGAGTGTTCCATTTAAGCTTGCGTCCCTCTCTCCGCGTGCCCCGCATTCTCTAATTGTGTTGTCCGTTGTTCGCGCAACAAGAGGAGCGAATAAGACGAGAAGCGAAGAGACTGCGGGATCGTCGATAAGAGTACACGGGGAGCAAGGCGAGCAGCACGAGCACTCTCGCAACAGGTCGAGCGTGTTTCCCGTTGAATTCGAAGGCTGACACACGTTCGACTTGCTAATTGCGTTTGCGTATCGCTCGGAGAAGCGCCGTCCGCCTCGGCGAGCGTTGATTCCGCTTGGATCCGCACGGATCCACGCCGCGATAAGCATCCGTTAACCAAGCCCGATTCGCTTTTTTTCCTCCCGAATTTATACCATCGGGCAGCGAAGTGCATCGACGAGCCTGGCCGAGTTTAGCGAACAAACAAACTTGTTTGGCGCGCGCGCGCCCCCGGGGCGCAAGAACGCAGATTAAAATCGACAAACAACTGCGCCAACAATAAAACAACATCTCCGATCTGAATTAAAATGCTATATTAGAATGGAATTCTCTCGATCGACACGGTCGGGGTCAACGTAAAACCGGGATTTCATGAATAAAATTCCGCGACGGGGAAATCGATAGAATAAACAGAAAAGAAAATTGATTTACATTCGTTTCGAAGAGATAGAGAAAGATGGCCGATTTTAGATGTAGGTCCGGCCATATTGAATACTGCCTTCGATGTCTGCTGTTGTCGCATTCGATTCCTCGGTCTCCCAGCTCAGCTATTTTGCAGCTTAACCCTTTGCGGACCGCATAGCACATCCGCTTGGTACCGTTTATTTTGGATTTTGCCCAATCCTTTATTTTGGTATTTTCATTATAAGGTATTTCTCTTCTATTCGTCATTATCGTTCCAGTTAAATGACATTGCATATTAAGTAATTTTTGGCCATGTATGATGCTAGTATATAATCTATCGGTGAACGCTCGAGTTCGTGTCTGTGTCGACATACACTCGGCATGGGACAGCTAAGGGTTAATTATTAACCGCTTGTACTATAACAACTAATTAGACGAACATTTCGTTCGACAAAATCTAGTAAATAAGAATACTATTCGTTTCTTATAAATTAAAACAACATTTGGTTAGGATATATTTCTAATTATTATACTATAGGATGTATATCTACTTTAATTAGGACTTGAGTAGGATGTATTTCGTTTTCAATTATAAATAAAAAAAATTCTTTTATCTGCGTCAATTCGTTTAAATCAGGTTCCTTAAAATTTTCTTCATCATTTTCATCGCTACGATAGCATTGTAATAATTAAACCAGAAACACGTCGACCAGTTGTCGTGTACCATCAAAATAAATCTCGATCTCGAAGGGTTGACAATTGCGAAGCATTTTCATGCAATGCTAAGATCGTAGAACAAGGAGGAAGCATCGTTGCATTTAGTAAAAAAATGATGGATTTCACCGGACGATTACACGCCGCGTCGATTCGCCCGAGAAAAACATCTCGCGAATTTTTCCGACCGCCATTGGCTAATCCCGGCCGGAGTGCACTCGCAAGCTCGTCCAATCGCTCGCGACCGCGATGCATTTAATTCAGCAGCGAGGTAAGCAGCGCAGCGGACGCGTGAAAGGAATATGCGAGGGAGTATTTCCGCGGGGGTTCGCGATTACCATCGCACAGCGGAGCTACCTGTAAATTGCGCGGCCGCGGCTGACTTAAAAACGACCGGGTCTTTTTTCCGCGCCCGCGCTCTCCGTCGCTTCCATTCAAAAATTTACGAGCCCCATAGAAATATCCCGACTTGTTTCTCTCTGCCCCTCCCGACCACCGTAGAGAACGAACCGCCATCGGGCGTGTAACGCGCGATGATTTCTCCTTTCGGGCGCCGTATAAATTCTCTTATCGGCAGCCGGCGATCCCATTCCTTCGAATCCGAAGCTACGGCCCGGATATCCTGGCCGGTACATAATTCTCTGAAAATTTCTGTCGAACGGGGACGGCCGCGCCGAGAAAAAGGCCGGCGCACCTGTCCGCGCCGGGAGCGAGCGCTGTTTTTAACTACGGATTTACGGCCGTTGATTGTGCGCCACGGGCTTGATCAGTTTTCCATGCGACTCTAATTACTGCGCAGTCGGAGATTGAAGTTTTCTGTGCGCGCGCAATAACCGGAAATGTACGATATATCGTTGCCGTTTGTTTCGTTTTACATAGTGAATGAACAAAATTCGAGTCGCAGTTTCACGAATCACAGCGTAATCGCTCGTATGTAACTCAATCTCTAGTTTTCCTCTGCGCAGAAATTTTTGAGCTGTAACAACGATGATAGTTCTTGCAGTTTTATGATAAAAAAATTGCTGGAACTCGCTTTTTAATAATTACTACAATGCGATCCTTTTTTACAAGCAAGAGCTGCTTGATTTTTCCGGGGAATTTTTACTATATTATGTACGCATTCTTTCATAGCTCTATTTCGCTCTTTGCTGTATTTAAAAATTTATGGCTACGGTTGAATTGTTTTGCAGAAAGATTTTATAGTTTTATAGTAAAACGTTACTAAAGTACACTACTTACTCGAGCATTACTATAGAATATATAATATTCATGAAAAGCGTACTTTATTCAATTTTTCTGGGATGTGCAATTTTTACGGTGTTAAATTGAAGAAAAGAAATTCAACTATAATATCGTAGAGTTTTTTTGAAAAATAAAAGCAGAGTGATCAAGAACGATTATCATAGTCGTAAATTACTGAATAAATTATACAGATACCTACAGAACCTTTAGGACTGCGTGAACGGCTACAAGTAATCTACGAGTCACTCTGTAAATTAGTGTTTGAGAGAGAGAGAGAGAGAGAGAAATGACGATTAAGATAACGCAATGAAGAGAAATAAGGACGAAGAAATAGAAGATTAGAGAGGTCAAAGGGCTGAATAGAAACGTCGAGCATTCAGTGCAGAGCCGTGAGCGAACGAAGTCATACGTTATCGTTGTTGAAGTTCGAAGTAAGTCGTAACGTTGCAGAAGCTCGTGTTGCATTAGTTAATAAACTGTTATTGTTATTGTTGTTTAAATATCGCGTTGTACCCTCCACTACGGTAACTCGCAGAACTTCCTAAAATAATCCCAACAATATTATACTGCATAATAAAACAGTGCGACGAAATCGCAGATGCTTGTTCGGCGACATGAAAATTGGATCACTGCACTCGAAATGCGGAAAAGTATGAATCGATACTCTGTCGCGGGAATCGTGCAACAAAATCCCTTAATCCGTTATTAGCAAGAACGACGTGTGTTTGCCTTTGTAGGTGACTCGGCGGTAGGTACGGGACGCGTTCACCCTCTTCATCTACCGACGCGCTTTCGGTGCTCGAGCCCGCATTACGGTTTTCCGTCTCGCTGGCTCCTACTGATTGGCTTCTGAATCGTCCAATTATTAATCTCTCATCCGGTTTTCCGCGGGAACTGATCCGGTCAGGTGGCGTGTGATAGGTCGTTGCCAGACTCGCTGAACTGTGCCTATTAATCGAGTTTACGGGACAAGCACGTACCGGGCTTATTAGCAACACCTTGCACGAGCCGCGCGTCCCTGATTTGTTTCCTGGCAAGCCCCGCCGACCGAACAGCCGGTTGTCTTGAGCCGATAGCCCCTGGCGTTATCCGGCCTCGTCCGCGACCTTATTTTCCCAATTTTACATACGTTTCCGTCTCGTTTGACGCGGTATCGTTTTTGTAGTATCGGCTTGTTGCGAAAGTAATCTCGGTTTTCCAAATGGATAGCTTGCAAACAAACCGAAATTACTTTCCGCAACAACCGAGTAGTTCGGCCTGATAGAGCACTGTGAAAACAAATCGTACAAGGGTGCACCTGGGCTCATTCGGTAGCGTAAAGCGGCAGCTTCCGCTACCCTGAATTCAGTTTTATCAAAAAATGTTTTTACACCGTGCGGTAAAAGTATTTTCACGTCATGCGACG
The DNA here is from genome assembly GCF_028453695.1 of Augochlora pura. Taxonomy (NCBI): domain Eukaryota; kingdom Metazoa; phylum Arthropoda; class Insecta; order Hymenoptera; family Halictidae; genus Augochlora; species Augochlora pura. The sequence continues at coordinate 25,744,048 of NC_135781.1, forward strand.
AAAATAGTTTTTTGCCATTGGAAAATTAATACACGTGCTGGCTGTTTTTATATCTACATTTTTATATATACATATTTAAGCATCAGGGAAGCCTTTACGCAATAACTCTTAAAAAAAGCCAAAACGTTGTACCACCCTGTTATCAGCTACCAGAAGTTTTAAATGTATTAAAACGCAAAATCCTTAAGTATCTTAGTTTTAAGATATACGGACTTAGGTCAGTTTCCAAATAAACGACGCATACATCCTTTTCTCGTTTCACAAGTATAAGCGTTCGTCCTGTAATCAAAAATTTGTAGCCGTGACTAATGTTTTCACGAACTTGAGAATTAATGTCTTCTCTTTGCGATGACTGTTCAAAATAGGATATACAACGTCGTTTCGTAAAGTTACGATACTCCGAAGTTCGTACTAGTCCCGCATCGGTACCGGAGAACGTCTGCTCGTTTGGAATCACGTTTCAGGGGCGAGACCTCCAAGTTTTCAATTCTGATAGATGCCCGATCGCACGGTCTCCTTCTTACGAGAAACTTTCGTTATTGGAACATTGTTAATCGAACAAGGGTCGATTCGTCGAATAAATCCCGATGCCGGCGGATTCTCGCCGAAAGCAGAAATTCCAGCCGAACCTGGCAAAAGGGCGCATCGTTCTATCGGCGAGAGAAACACAGTCGGGAACTGTTCCGTCGAGATTAGGAAGTGGCCGGGCTGAAAAAACCTTCGCTCCGAAGTTAAAGTTGCGAACGAGGGCGAGTATTGAGCGCGCAGGTACGCCGGTAAAAACCCGAAATCCTGTCTAGGAATGAACCACGTAATGCCGGCAATGCGAGCAATTTCACGCCGGCCGACTCCCGGTTCGATTCGGTTTCGATTGTGCCCACGGATTACGAAGCAATTACATCGCTTCCCTCTCGTGTCCGATCGGTTAAAGAGCTGACCTTTTCGACATCGTCGGGAACGGACTCGTAATTTGTTTCCGACCGTGCGCCCCGGTCTCGCCCCGGTCTCGCCCCGAGCCCGGCACGCGGAGATTCACGGATGGCCGGGCGCTTGTCGCGCAGGCCCGATCGCGCCGTTTCGCCGTCATAATGAAAATTCAAAAGGGCCAACGGCAACGGCAAGAAAAATGCCGTCCCGCTTCTTTCGGTGTCGCGTCGTTACGAGGCACCGAGACGCGTCCAGATTTTACCTACGACGCGGCGCGTAACGAGCTGACGGAAAATTACTTTCCCAGTATGGCTGCTGCGCTATCCACGGTTATTAATTATTGACATTTGTCGCGGCAACGACACCGTCTTACCACCGCGCCAGCTCCTTACAAATCACGAGCAATATCTCACGCCCTCCCTGCGGCCCTTTTCCCGACGTTTTACAAACTTCTGCTCGCTTCCGGCATTATTCAACGCGCAATCGCTGTTTCGCGAATCAGCCGGCTCTAGTTTCGACTCGGTAAATATTATTTATTATTATTACTTATTCAGTAGTAGACAGAGAGTTTAACACTTTGTCTGACGAGCCTGTTTCGAAGAAATCTGTTCTACCCTACAACGATTCTTTATTTTTTAGATAAATTAATAATAGCAAGTAAAAAATAATAATAAGTAAAAAGTAATAATAAATAACAACTAATAAATAAATCAGCTATGAATGGATTGAAATCGACAAATGATTCCAAAAGAAACTCAGAGATTTGGAGCGCCTATACATTTATAATTCATTAACTAGGAACAAGTTCGGCAGGAATAGTTCTCGAAGGGTTAAATGTAAACGGTTCGGGCAAGAATTTCGTGGAATCCCGGGAGATAATGAACCCGGCGGGGACGCGTGCGCAGGAACGCGCGCGGACTTCATATTTCGAATGCACCGGTGCACTTTAACTTTTCGTCGGGACGGTTCGTTTGTCTCTGTCCCGCGGGCGCACCGATTTATCGCGACCGAATGAATGCACCGGCGCGGCGCGTAAATTCTTCGTGACGACGGGATCGTAGCAGACAATTTCCCGATAAACAGACCCCCGCCGTAAGGCTGGTTACCGTTCCGCGCGCCGCGTCACGCCACGCTACGCCGCGCGTTTTACATCGATCCGTCGCGTCGGCACGCGCGACGATAATTCAAAAGGACGCCGGCTTTTTCACGGCACTTTCGCTCGGACCTGTCCATCGGAAAAAGAGAAGTTACGTAGCGCTGGATAAAAGTATAAAAGGGCTCGTCGCCCCGTGAAACGAAAAGGTGGTTTGCAAACGGCTGCCGTGAACTGAGCGGCCACCCAATGTTTTTCAGCTCGTTAATCTGTTTTTTTTTTCTTTTTTCGAACATCATCGATTTTACTAAATTCACCCGACGGTCGATCGAGTGGGTTAGTATCCATTCCGGTGTGAATCGTGTTTCAGAGAATTTTATTTATATTTGCTAAATGTGAAGAAATGGAGCAAAGTATACGGATACTATATTGTATAACTACTGTATAATTAACTTAAATCTAAATTATCTTAGTAATAAATTTGGTCAGTAAGCAATATTCACGTTAATAAACAATAACATTTTAATAATAATTTAACACGTTTAAACATTCGATTTTTCTCTTAGGAAGCGAGCGCGTTCAAATCACATTTCGACCTGGAAAAAGCGATTTTTGTGAGACATACGAGAGATCGACCATAACTTTGTAACCGATGAATATTTTTAAAGAACAAAATTGTGATAGATTCTCGAAACTATACTCTTTTAAACGCAAAAAGCGTTTCCATATAAATTGTCACAGTTCTCGGGGCAAAAATTCTCAAAAATCGTTTTCACGCGACACCGTCCCCGTACACCAATATACCAACACTAGGAAATGTAAATGTATTTAGATCCGCAGAAATTGCTTCGTAGCTTGCAAATGAACGCTGAGGGTTAAATAACGTACCGTTTGTTCCGGGGAACGGTCGCGCCGCGAAATTTGCTGAATAATGAACGGACACTTCTTGCCAGGCACCGAGCGGAACATCGTCGTTCGAGATGGGGGGGTCCGGAACGAACGGGAGATCGGGCAAGAAAAAACCGGGTCTCCATATATCGTCGACCGTGACAGTTTTTAATCGCAGGAGTAGGTTATTGGTGACTCCGGTGTATATCGCATTCGGGCGTGGACCGCGTGCATTTTTTACCGGCGCACCGTGTGCATCGGACTCTCGCCTGTATCGACGCCCGAACGGCTCTCTCTCTCTCTCTCTCTCTCTCTCTCTCTCTCGCCGCTCTATATTTTTCCCGTGGAAGCCTTCTTGGTCGGTCGCGAACGTTTTTGCGAATTAAATGCAACGCGATACACATCGGAGCTGTTGCCAGCCGCGGCGAGCCGACCGCAGAACAGATTGATACGACTTTTTCGATATCGATCTTGCCCTGCGGGACCCCTCGACTGAGAGCAGCGCGGTCCGGAAACCGTGGCAAAGAGATACCCGACGTCTCAAGCCCGGTCCTTTGTCCTCCTTCCGGGAAAGCTTAAATTTCCCGCGACACTCCGCGTGATTTCATTGCCTCTGGACATCGATGTTCGACCGAATGTAAGGGGTTCCCCGAAAAACGTGCACCAAAACAACATTTTCCAGCTCGGCTTTCAATACTATATTGTATCGCGTTGCGGCACGCATTTCATCAAGGATAAAACCGCGGCGAAAAAAGTTGCAAATCGATTTTTCGGAGGACATTGTAAACGGCCGGCTTTTCCGTGAATGATCGAATAGAAGCCAATTTGGAAAAAAATTTTTCCGAACTCTGCACGGCCGTCAAAATTAGGAACAAGCCTATCGATTTTCGCTGCGGGCTATTGCGACGCATTGTTCGCATAGGCTACGATAACACCGAGACGAAAAATCGCGAATTCACTTTTTGAGAGGACATTGTGACGGGGAGACTTCCCGCTTGCAATCACGTGAGAGTGAGTCTGCGAAAAACATGTTTCTTCCGTATAGTCGTGTGGATTCGGGAAATTTTGAAAAAAAAACGCGGAACAAGCTGCATTTCTCGCTCGGTTTTCTACGACTCTGGTCTTTGGAAGAAAAGTTGAAGCGTGTGAAAGTAGAGACTTCAACCTTCGAAATGAGCACAAGTAGAACATTTACAGATTTTTGTTCACAAAGCTACAAGAAGTCAAGTATCAGCAATTGTACGCTTTTATTTCATAATTATTGAAGTCATGAAGCTGCTTGGAAATTGTTGCATATACTTCTTTACTCAGGCACACGATATTATTAAAGTTATAAAGAATTTCAATAAATCATGTCTTGTAATACTTATGACTAAACTGTGGATCTCTTATACAAAATAAATATTTTCCGATTATTAGAAACAGAAATGAAATGAAAATAAATTGTTTCCCTTAACCATTATAATAAACTGAAAATAGCACAATTGTATTATTAAATTCTTCTTACGCGTTCACAATTTTATATTACAATATTTCGGTCGCATACATACACTTTTGTCATAAATGCATAAAATCCGCAGTCTACTTACGGGGCAATTGTTATCAGTCGCTTTTAGACCTCGATCGGTTCAGCGTTAATATTGCGCAGCGCCGCGCGTTTTATATTTCTCTCCGATTTTTACGAGTGTCCGGTTGCGCGTGACTATAGGAAACACCCCGTATTAAACCGTGTTTGCACGGTCCGCAATTTTCTATCTGCCCAATCGGTAATAAACGTATGGTCCGCGGCGCGTCCCGCTTTATCGTGATTAAATATCAACAGGACTGAGCCAACGATATCGAGTTATCTAAAATTCGCTACCAATTGCGGGACTGCTTGACCAGATACGGGAGCCACGCTCCCGGGTCACTGCGACCCCTCCCGTGCCAATAATACACTCCTCCGGTGGATGTTTAACGTATCGTCGAACAATCGTTTAGTTACACCGGCCGGCCGGCCTGAAAATTGTTTTATCGCGGCCTGTTGTTAACGCATTTGCGACGCCCCGCCAATGTATTTTCCGCGTGCCATAAAATAGCATTTTTCCGTTCATTTCGCTGTCCCTTCAATTTCAGCAGAGCCGGACATTAGCTCGAAGACACGCTCTCGGCGAATTCGCGACACCGTCATCCGGCCAGTTAAATATTAAAACGTGAAATTTTGATTCTGTTTACACGATTCATGGCTTTATAGTCTTGATTTGTGATACGCGAAAATCCTTTTATCAAACCAATGACGTTCGTGTACCAGCCTCATCCTTGTCTAACGGCCTCGACACATTGCATGTCGAACTGTCGACCATCCGTTTCAACGTTTTGACTGCAACGCGAAACTGTCACAAAACCTCAAAATATTAAAAGGAAATTAAAGCATTTCATTCGATTGAATCCAAATTGCGATGTCAAGTTTCCTGCGACGTCGGTTACCTTTCGAACATTTTTCGAACACGAAGCAAATTACAATACACAAGCGTATCAATTATTTTTCGGATCGGAGCGAGTAATTCTGCCAGCCGTATATGGGTGACGCGTGCTGCATGAAACACATAGCGGTGGTTTTTATTTAGATTTCGGTCGTTCTACACCGTCGTCGCTCTATTTCTTCCGTTGGTGGAAGATAATTTGTACGGTATGTCGGAACGATGGGAACTACAATAAACGCGGCGCGAGAATTGCACCAGAGATGCAGTACGTTCCAGGAGTTTCAATTTTCGGCGTGCTCCGAAAGTTGGAAAGAAACGGCGGCAATAACGGGCTGATTCCGCAGCGAGCCGACCGCGACCAATTTCCCCGTTCGCTGATTAATTTCGCCAAGGCGGGACTTCACCGATTTAATAGCTCGCGAACGTAATCCGCGGGTACCCGGCGCGGGTCATTGGAGGGGGGGTTCCAGATCGCAGAGAATTCGCGGCGCATTGTGAACCGCGCGTCGTCGGGTCAACGACACGCGCGGCTCGCGAGAGAATGAACTTTTAAATCCGCTCGGCGATCGAGCGCATCGGGGATGAAATAGTTGCGCGCGGCAGTACCTAATTAGCGCTCGCTCCCTGGGATCATGCTTCGATTTCATTTTCCCCGCTGCGAGCATCGACTCCCTCGTTTCCACGAGTACCCTTTCTCTCTCTCTCTCTCTCTCTTCCATCCGCCTTCCTTTCTCTCTCCGGGTTCTCCGCGAGGTTTTTTGCCAGTTAATTTGTCATGAATAAAGGCACGCGGTACATTTCGGTGGAAAAATAAACGGCGGCTGACCTAATGTAGCCTTAGACCATATAATTACTATACGTTCCGTCCCTTACTCAAAAGAAGTGCGTTGATAAAAGTGTAAGACCGATTTCCAGTAATCTATCCATGTTAACCCCTTGCACTATGATAACGAATCAGACTCGTGATAAAGATGCCATGTACAATCTACTAAATATGAATATTATTAATTTCTTCCTACTTCTAATAAATCGCAATTAAATTGAATTTTTTTATTATCGAAGTCTAGAAGCGGAAGTAAATATAGACAATACAAGAAACAAAAATTGTCTGGTCCTATTAAGGAAAATATTAGGAAGAAATAAGTGCTAATCAATGCGACGTAAAAGGAGTCGTAGTGCAAGGGGTTAATGCCTTCGCAGAAGTAGGGTAAACGCGAAATGATCCCTTTCGATTGGCTCCAGTTTTTATGAAATGAGAGATTCAAGACCTGCCGATTATGAACAAATTACGCTTCCTGACTCTCATCACTTTCTCGCTCTCCCGTAGTTCCCATTTTCGGGTAGGAGTTCAACAGACGTGTGTGTCTGAACTGTTTTGGGTGTTGGGTGTGTTATTTAGGCGACCGCGGACGAGAGAGATGCGCGACGGGAGTCAGGAAGCTTAAAACAATAGAGACAAAGTGAGTCAGACGCAACAATTACAACATGCAAGAGCTTTGACTTATCCTTAAAGCACGACGAATCATCTGCACGACGTCACAATGAACACGCCGTATAAAATATGCCGGAATAATATTCTGCAATTTTGAAAGAATGACACGCCATTCGACGGTAATGAATATACGACTAACATTTCGTTAAACGTTACTTATTTATTTTTATTTAATATTATCGAATTCAGTACGAACCATCTCGGACCTTTTCCTTTTCCGTACCGTGAATGCAAATCTGTTAGCCAGATACGCGAGTCCGCGAACATTTTTGTAGGAAAATTCGATGCATTTTATTTCGTCGAAATTTTACCCAGCGATGCATATTAATTATTATTATCGACGATTTTGTAGCATTCAATTAACGTAATTATTGCCGACATCCATGCAAATATGGATTTCACGGGGTTAAATTAATAATGCACTCGCTGGCGTTCCAGATCTTATCAATATTTCAGCTGCTATAATTTTCTAACATGTTCTCTAACGTTTTCGATAATATTTTTGACAAGCTGTTTTAACAACTATGCAATCAACGGTGATTTGCACAATTCTGAACTCTATTTACTTATTCAGACATATTTTTGACGATCCATTTTGCAGATCCATCGTTCTTTATATTATCGCGAGTGCTATAGCAACGTATTTCATTTAATTTCTGTAAATTGAGTAACTAGACGACGATTAAAAGATTTCGACTGCATCAAAATGCCACGCTAAATGCAGTCCGAAGGTTAAAGAGCGAAAGAAAAATCTCTTCCAGGTCTTCGCCGGGTTTCCGCAGAAGACTGCGGATGCTTTGGTATTCGCAATGAATGCGTAATTTCGAAAACCACTTCTCTAGCTCGCTCACGACACGCTCTCTATGCACGGCACAAATCTTCATTCGTGTTCACGTTGCATTCTTGCATTTGCGAAAAGCAAAAGAGCACGATGCGCCGCGAAACCTCGTTACACACCTCTAGTCGCAACACGCGGAGCAAAAAAACTGCAATTACTGTCGCTGCAACGAAAAATACGTTCTTCGAAGTTAACTTCGAACGCCGTTGCAAAATATCTTGCAGAAGTCAGTCGTCTTGACCAAGTTTCCCCGGTTAACATAAACATTTTCTCCAATTTCTATTAGTTCTTTTAAAAAGTGATTGTCGGAGTTTCCACTGAAGACTACGCTTAACTCCTTGCATTTGAATGGCGGCTCTGAAGCACTATTAAAAATTGCTATATTGCATTTCAAAAGAATGTTAACGCTGAAAAGAATTATTTACGTTACTAAAACGCGCATCGAAAAACTTGTTAAAAATGTAAGTACATATTGTATGAGCAAACGAGCTTGATATTATTTTATTTATATAAAATGGAAATAATCGTAGAAAATGGATATGGGGTTGTAGTTCGGAAAATAAGCTTTGATCTTAATTCTATAAAATATAATTTTTATATCATTTAAACGAGTGCTATCGTAACATTTACCGCAAATGACACATGTATTGAGTGAATAACACGTAAATGTAAAAAATGTTTACAATCTGAATAATCGTGAATTAAAAAATTATTGTTTCTCAAAAAGCAAATTATGTAATATTTTCAAACCTTCCGTCTTCGACACGTTTAATTGAAACAAATTAACAATTAATTGAATTGAAATGAAGACATTTGGTATGATTTCTGCACGACAAATATAATGTGAATTTGGCTCGAAAATAAACAACGAACACAGCAATTGGCTACCCTACGGTAACCGACCCCGCTGCCTTAACGTTCCGCGTAAATATCGAGTGAAAAACGCGTCCGCCGCGCGCGGAGCGAGGTGACATCGATCGAGGAAAGCGGGGAAATGTTGCGGAGGCTGGTTCGAGACCGACGTTCAAACCGCAAATACGCTCCAGCCGAGCGAAAACAACTACACCGAAAAATGACTGGTTTTAAAAGGGGTGGGCGGCGCGACGCGGAAAGTCGCGTTTCACCTTGTCCGCGACCGCGTCCGCGACCGCGGCCGACTGTTCCTCGCGATCTCGAGCGGAACGCGGAGCCACGAGCACACTTTAGAGCGGCGCGCGTAATTGCCACCGAAATCAAGCCATCGACCACGAAACGAGTTCCCCGATATACGCGCGCCAGTTGATCCCCGGCAAACTTCCCGATGAATCGGGCCAATCCCGCGGCCCAAGAGTTCGGAACAACCCTCTCAGCCGTTCCGCGCCGCGGCGCTTGATTTATTTATTTACCGGGTTGCTGCGCGTCGTGAATTCATTACAACGCTAAAATGGAGAAGCGTGTGCGTGCGCGCGCGCGCGCGCGCGTGTGTGCATACGAGAAAGAGAGGGTGGGGGCGGGGGGAGGGCGGTCGGGGAGAAAAATAGGAAGCGAACCGAAATGTAAAAATAATATTAATCAAATACCGATTCGACGTCGAACGGCGAGCAAATATCCATTCTTTACGCGAGCCGCACCCGAAATATTGATACGCTAATTGATACAGTGTAATTTGTATGATTACAGAGAGAAGTCCGCTGTGGATCATATTTCATCCGTTTCGTTTTATTCGGAATTTCGTATGTTAAATGTAATACGTATGCATTGTTCACGAGTTATTAAATGCGTCGAGTGCGTCGCGAGCCCGCCCGCGCGATATTAAAGCCTTCCCGTGCTTAATGATGTCGAGTAAATTTGACAAGGGAGGTTGCAAAAGGCGCGAGGATACGACGAGAATACAGTGCTCGCAGAGCTACTTAACAGCTAAATGTAATTCAATTTGCTGGAGATATCAACCGCGGTCGCGGATTCCAACAAGTTCAGCGGAAATTTTGCGGAACCATCGACTGCGTGTAAACACGTCGGAATCATCAATGCCGGGGAACAAACTGTATTCGTACGCGCGTCGATTTTGATGCAATTTATATGGGGAACGGTGCCCGGAAAAAAATATTTCCTATACATTTTTCGCCCGTGTTTCGGGATGAAAACTGCAGTCAGCATTCAGGGCCGAGAGTGTGCCTATTTTTTAACGCGGCGGCTACAGCACGCCGGTAACGATTTTTCCAAAGTTACGTGATTTTAAATAGCGAATCTAGCCGCGTGTAAGGCTAAACGTGAACATTATTAACGGAAGCGATTTGTTGAAAAAAGTTGCGCAACGGCGATTGCGTAAGTAAGCTTTTACACGCATTATTTTCTTTGAGCGATCATTCCATTGTGCACCACTTAATTTACAGGAGAGGATCAATTCGCATTTAGCAGTATTCGAACGGAATACTCAAGATTTATCCATTTATTTCTGATAATTAAAGTAATTCTGAATGCGCTGTATATGACGTTCTCGATCATAGATTATTTAAATTTGTTTTCTACAAATCTATGTGACTTCTCATAGTTTTCTGTTATAATTACTCGTTTCAGTATAAAGTGTTCAATATACGATCTTCTTATAGAAATTATAATCTACAATGTAAGTCTTTATGTATTGTTAACCGTAAGATTCTAATGACATTACAGTTAATAATAATTACACTGCGGATTTTAGGTATTCGTGTAAAAATTGGCTAGATATAATTTAAAACAGTAAAAAGATAGAAAGTATCAGTATATCCTTTTTTATCTATTAAAGCGATTACACAAAACTTGCTATTTACTTTTCGTTTCGTGTAATTTACGCAGATAATTTTCATCTCGCATAAAAATCTGCAGGCTGATAATAATATTCAAAATTCTCAAATACGATTCGAATTTCCTGTTTATTAAAAGCTTGGAAATTAACGACAATGCGTCGATACAGCTTCGGAGGGGGCCGAATTACTTTCGCATCCTCGAATTACGCTATCCCCCGCGGTTTCCCACCTGTTCCTATAATTACGGGCGACGGTTTCGCGAAACAGTATACACCTTTGACATCTCCGCAGTACCCGGCAAGTTTGCGCGCCGTCAACGAACACGGCCGGCGTCAAGCTGTCCCGCAAATTATGTTGATACAGTCCTCGGCGCGGTTTCGTTTCATTCCATTTTTCACGCACGGTCTGTGCAAGCGAGTCGCGTTTCATCCGGCGGCCGGCCGTAATTGAGATTTTTCTAGCGCGCGCCGATTTTGCCGGGTACGCGCGGGGCTCGTATTTATTTTCCGGCAAGTAGGATACAGTTTTTCATCGCGTTCGATCCGGGCGCCGACAAACAAATTCCCCCCCCCCCCACCCCCTTCGGTCCGCTGTCCCTGAAAAAATACACGGCCGGAACGAGTTCTCTCGCGGAAACGTTGTCGCCGGCCGACGTCGACGGACGACGGTTTCCACACTCGTAAACGCGGGAACGACGTTGGAAATTGCGCGAGGAGAAAATGCGGGACTGTGTTTTTTTTTCTTTTTTGGTTCCGTTGTCCGGCGGAGCAGATGATTTAACACAGTCGGAGAGAAGAAACGGAGGAGGCGGCGACGGTAGGGGAGACGAGGCAGGGGAGAAGGAGGTGCTAAGGAGATTAAGAGGGGAAAGGGTGTGCGAGTGGACGGAAGCGGAAAAAGTGTACGTTTCCTCTTACTTGTCTCTCCGAGACCGTGTTCCGTGATTTATAATGCTTCACGTCTTAAGCCGGTGACTACAGGTGTTTAGACGGCTGTGAATTTTTGCGGAGTGTATCACGTAACTAGTGCAACTGTCCGAAGTATTGCATAGCAGACAAACAATTCGTTCTCAATAACAAATGAAGTTCTACTTCGCGTTTTCTTCTATTCCACGACTTTAACTACTAAAAGCAGACGTAGCCTTCGATGAAATTAACGTGTGAAGTAAAAGTACCTGTTATGGAACGCTTTTCGTAGGTAATCGATTATCATCGATTTTATTACAACTTAAAACTGTCATTATTAATTATTTATACTATTGTACAATGCACTGATGTTTCCAGAAAACGTAATGAACTTTCTAGTATTTATTTAATACGAATGCAAAATAATACTAATAAACTAGTAAAATATGTGCATATACCTTCCATAAAACACCGTAAAACTGAAGTACAGAATATTTGTGCACAGTGTGTTCTCGCTTGGTATCAGACTATCGAATCTACAGTCGATTGTTATATAACCGTATTTATGTAAGTAAATTTCTAATGAATAATGTTAAAAAATATAGGTAGACTTTTTACGTTCATTCTCATATGCTCTACTTATTCTTTACTATACTGTTTGTACATCTGCTTCAAGAAGGAGCCGCAATCGAGCGGTGTTACACAATAGGTGCATTAACCTTATTGGTTTCTGACAACGAGGAGAATGGCTTCGCTCCAACTCCGTGGGATTTCTCAAATAAAATATGCCCGAGTAAAAAGAAATTCGATCGGACAGTTTTGCTGACTCTGAAAGAAAAAAAAAATTAGCAGCAAGTAATTTCGTTCCGTCCGGCAGCCCTAGTGTTAATGATCGCGCACGCGGGCAAAGCCAGATTAATGCCGGCATTATTTTTCGCCGGCTCGGAGGCTGAAAAACAGTTCGCAGGGAACATTACCAACGCCGCCAGCGGGCGGGCTTAAAACTTTTCGCCCCGCGGAAAAAGTTGCGTATTCGCGAAAGGATTGCCGGCGACGCGCGTCGCGCGGCAACGAACTTCGGGCCTGTTTCGGCTTACATCGATGCGTAAAATTAGTGGAGACCGCCCGGCAACGTTCCGGCAAAGAGCATCGGCCGTTAAATTATACACGGCGTCGTTGAACTTCCCCCGGAGGGGCAAAGGTTGCGCGGACGTTCGAGAGGCGTTCGCGGCAATCTAATTAACGAGAATCCGTTTCAGCCTGCTCCGCTCTGCTTTTTTCCGGGTCCGGCAGATAAAGATCCCGCTTTTTTCCTCCCCACGGTGAAAAGCGGCGAGAAGCAGAAGAGAAGCGGAAGGAAAGAATGAAAGAAAGGCGAGCGGGTTCGCGCGCGCGCGCGTGGATCCTCGACGACTCTTCCCTCCTTTCTCTCTCGCTCGCTCCGTTCTGCAAAGAGCGCGCGGATGGAGGCCGCTGTTTCGATCGATTTAATCTTGTGCATTTCCGGCGCGCGGACGGCACGTCATCCGGGCCGACGAGTCAGCCGAATTTTTTTCTCTCCTCGAAATTTTCGTCCGGCAATTTCCGTTCGTCGATTTAATCCGACCGTTTGCCCGTATCCCCCCTCCTACCGTTCGTTGCCCTCCTTTTCCATTATAACTTCGCGGCGGCGCGGCGGAACGCGTTAACAAGATCAGAGCGGGCCGGTTCCCGGCAAAAGCATCGCCGCGTTTGCAGGCGCAATAATACAACTAGCATCGAAGGAGAACGATCATCGGCACAGCGCAACGATTCTTCTCTCTCTCTCTCTCTCTCTCTCTCTCTCTCTCACTCTTCCTTTCTTTCTTTCTCTCCCTCTCATTCGATGGAAATAATCAGCGGATGTAAAACGCGTTGTAAAAAACGGCGATCGGCCCGAACGCCGCTTCAAGCTCAACGGAATTTCCGGCTGAAAGCGCCGCGCCGTTCCGCGGCTTCATTATCGGCTCGTTTCCGAGCCAATTCGCCCGCGAAATTATTATATTTCCGTGAAATACGCGGTCGCGACCCTGCCCGCGCTTAATGTACACGGTGTTCCCCGTGACAAGGTAACGTCGAACTGATTCCGCGCGGGAAACTTCGTTGGAAGTGCGCGCGGCAAAATTCGTTCACGGAGAGCACCGTTTCCCGGGAAATCGATTTCGAATGTTTGTGCGGCTAGACCACGTGACCACGTTTTGTGTGCCATGCTGTCCGGGAGTGTTTGCACGCTTGCTTGAACCTGTTCGGCGAAAGGTTTTTTTGTTTTTCTTTGGTTCCTTCGTTAAAAGTATTCGCGCCGGTTGATGAAGTTGTGAAACGGCGGTGCCGATTACTGTGGGGTGACCAATTGTTGCGACTTTCATTTGTTTTCGGGCGTAATTAACACTCCGTCTATCGCGTTCTAAAATCGACCAACATGCGTCGCTTTATGTGAATGATAATACTGCATTTATTCAGAATTTTCGCTATTGTTATTAAGAAACAAGAAATTTTGGAAATTCTTGAAATTCTTGTAAGAAATAATAATTTCCTACAAGAAGGCTTGCACTATTTCATTAATTCTAGAATAGAAAGTATGAAATCGGTCATTTCGACCTATTCGGAAGGTTTAATGTTAACATTTTATTTATCGAATAGGATATATTAAATTTTCTTATACAGGAATAAACAATATAGAAGAATAAAAAAATTTATTAATCTTATATGATAAATAGAGAGTTAATTATGCTGGAACACAAACGAAAGGCACAGCTTCTTATCAATAGACTGAATTCTTTTTCCTTATTATTTAATTTAATATGTGAATCGTGCGTCTATGATTCTCACGAAAACCATTGTGCGTTCAGGTGATTTCTCGAGTATATCATACTGCAGATCTTATGCGTTATAGCAGAAATAAGTAATTACAATTAAATATAGAAGGGATATTAGAAGAACCTGAAAATGCCATTGTATTATTTACGATCTAAAATGATTCTCGAGAAGAGAATGCTCTCGATTCAGTTTCCATTTCTTGCAAGTGGCACGAGCAATGTTTACTTTTCATAAAATTCCGCGATTCGCCCGTAAGTCACGGGCACCAGTTAGAAAATCGTCAGAGACAGTGGAATGTCGCGAATGGGCGAGAACTTTCGGAAACAAATTCCTCGAGTTCCGGAAAATAGTGGAACTCCGTGCCTGGGAGTTCGCCCCCCCCCCCCCCCCCCGTAAATAGCATGGCTATTTTCACTTTCCGTCTTCGCCGACTACGGCCCCGGTCGTAGTGCATCGCCGTTCCGACCGTCGCAGTTGCCGCGCGCGCTTTACAATGCGGCCCGGCGAACTTTTCGCCGGGAACTTTCGCGGTCTGTATTCCGGTCTCGCGCGTGCACAACGCGCGGCGCCGAGAACAACGGGCCGGCTTAATCGAAAAAGTGGCGCGGGCGGGCGGGCGAGCGAGCGAGCGGGCAAGAGCGCGCGCCAGATTCGAAGTTTAATCATGAATCTTGAATGAGAATGCGCGGCCGTGGCACGTCGATCTCCCGAGGGTTGTTTCGATATTTCCTGCAGATGGAGGCGTCGCGCGCGCGGCGTTCTCGCGTCGAGAGCCGAGGCCCGTCGCCGCGCCGCGCCGCAACGGGGCAAACGCGAGAGTGGAGCCATCAACGACAACGCTCGACCTCCGAATGCAACGTTGCTGCTTTTCCCGGCTTTTTTCCGGCTCGCTCGCTCACCCCCGTCTCTCTCTCTCGCTCTCTCTTCGTCTATCCCTGTCCCGTATCCACGGAAATTCCGCTCGAGCGTGTGTCTGTGACCCGATTCCGCAGCCGGGTAAGCGCGTGATTTAGCTTCGCGACAACCACAGGCCTCGTATTGTTCGATATTGCGAACGGGAGTCGAGGGTCCCGGTGTTCTTCGAGTAATGCAAAGGTATTCTTGGAAGCCCGCTGCCGTCGATCCCGCACTTTCCGCTCCCTTATCCCACTTCCGGATTAGATGCCGGGAAACCCGAACATTTCACGGACCTCGCACATGCTAATCCATAGTTTTCTCCTGCTCTCGCGTGCCCGGTGAAAGAGATTCGCCGCTGGATTATATGATAACAGTGACAATATTTCACCAGAATCACGTAGAACTCATTATGGATCTTTCTCAACAGCCTGAACCGCTTACTTATTGTCTCGACTCGATACTGCGATTAACTTGATTTCTTTTGTTACTTCTTCTCTGAATTCAAGATAGCCTTAAACGCTACTCGCCGCTCGTTCTTAACTCCGCGCACATAAAAATTCTTCCTTCTTTTATTTTAAGTTTTATATTTAACTTTGTGCCTTCTCTTTTCTTCTAGTTTCTTTTTTTAATTTATAAATTAAGAGGAGTTGTTCCAGTTATTTTGCTTCTACCATTTTCAGTCAGCCGCAAAGATCATCTACTATTAACACTGATTAAACCTTTAATGCAATCATATTTTATTACACGGAAGAATTACATTCATTAACCCTTACTCGGTATTAATCTATTTAAAATATTTTCTTTTGTAGCAAAAGTTTTATCCTCCGTGTTTCTATTCTTTCACACAGCAGCTAGGAATTCAATTGTTAACCCGAGCACATTCATTTTCGTTTGTTATAGCAGAGAGAAATTATACATTTATTTCATTGGACATTTTATTCGCCTAGAAACGGAGATAGGAAAAATCAATGAATCTTCGTTGCAGTCGCATTCATTTCATTGCACCCGACGGCCGACCATGTGCTATAAATGCATGAAATCGTTATTTTTATAGGAAGCTCTATCGCGCCGGGTTTCGACACGCATTAAAAATTGACTTTCAATCTACCTTTATGCCCATCAAAACCACGGTGAACTATTAGTGGCAACCGAGCAACTTTAAACTGATAAGAATTTCATGGGCGTTGATGTACTTTAACTGGTTAAACATTTAAGCAATGCACGTTGCCCCACCGTGTTTGTGGAACGCTGCGAAGTCAAATTTTCATTCACCGATTCGGCAAGAATCAGTCAAAATCGACTCCAGTCCTAATTTTAATTTTCTCATATCATTTGAAGCATTTTTCTAAAATGAATGACCATTTTTCAGTTTAAAAATATTGAACACTTATCTATACTAATTCAATGCTGAATTATGACTTAATGATCAAGTTTAAAGGATAAGGCATTTAAAGTATTATTTACCCATTTTGCCTTCGAAAATAATGAAATATTATTTTCATTAAATTTTGTACTAGTGTATATTGAACAAAATAAAATAAAATACATATAAATGTAAGTAAATATAATAAAAAAGTACTATTATTATTTCTACTATTATTACTATTAATATAACTGTATATTAGTATATTTGTATATTATTGTATTATAACTATGTCAAAGTATCGAAATGCAAGCCTACAAAACGAATGAAACATTTAAGGGACGCTACGAAATTTTCCAAAGCAGCGACTATCATCGAATGGGAACGTTAAAAAGCAATTTCGCGGAGCTGAACGGTTGCGAAAGAGTATCGCGATCCGAAGAACGCCGAAAACAAAGGGCCAAGCGATTTCGAAGTCCACTTCGCATCCGACGCGACGAAGCGGGGCTACAGGAAACCGGAAGGAACGAAGCTGAGCGAGTCCGATTGTTACTTCGCAATCGCGACTTCATCCCCGTGCTAGACAGACAGCCACGCTCTCACCGGCGCTAACGAGACACCTGCGGCGTCTAGCCTCGCCGTTAATTGCGTTCCTTCTCGCGAGTGTCCTGTCGGGGCGTTCGTCCGCGACGATTCCGGAAAACGGTGCGTCACAAAAGCCTCGAATTCAGAGGAAAGCGGCCGTGTTACCCGGCCCTCGCAAGGAAATATCGCGACGCATGCGACGTCCGGACCACGCTTCGCGCCCCGCCGGCGGTAACGACGTTTGCGAGAGAGCGCGAAAATAGGGGCGCGTAAAAACTGTCGCGGATCTGCTCGTTAACGAGGATCGCGGGACCTTTGTAGCCGGGGCCGACGGAGGGGGGGAAAGGCTGGCGCGGACGAAAGAACGAGAAGGGAAAAGCTCATCTCGGCCTCCCTTCGTCTGCTCCGCGGATTCTCCGCCTTAACACGTCCGCTGCCACCCGGAACTTTTTCGGCGAACCTGCCTCCACCCCTTATTCACGTCAGCCGGCATTCTACCGTGCTGATATTTCGTCCTGCACGACTACAGAGAGCACTCCCTCGTCTAACTCGCACTCGTGAATAGGAAGCGAGCACGGCACAGTATTTTTATCCATTCGAATCAATTAACCTCTTGCACTATAGGAACGAGTCAGACTCGTGATAAAGATTTCATGTAACGTCTGCTAAATACGAGTATTATTCACTTTTTCTATATCGAAATCAAATTGAATTCTTTTGTTATTAAAGTTTAGAAACGGAAGTAAATAAAGACAATACGAGAAACAAAAATTATCCAGTCCTATTAAGGAAAATATTAAGGAAAAATTAGTGCTATTATAGATGTACGTGTGGGGGTGGAAAAATAAGTGACGTTGACTCCTCTTATCAATGGTTGAATAACGATTGGTTTTGTCGGTGAATGTACATAGTCGGTGAGTATACTGGACTTGCTACGTTGAACCTCGATAGCTCGAACCTCTTAAACTCGAAAACATCTATAATGCGAAAATTTTGTCCGTTCCCTTTAAATCGAATAATTTTCGATTATATCGGAACTATTTTCGATTATATCGAAACTATTTTCGATTATATCGGAACTATTTTCGATTATATCGAAACTATTTTCGATTATATCGGAATTATTTTCCACTATATCGGAATCATTTTCCATAATATCGGAATTTCCTTCCATTACATAAAACTCATTTCCGCTTACATCGAAATTATTTTCAGTCACATAAACTTTATTTTCCATTACACCGAAATTATGTTCGATAACCGCGTTCCTCGATAAAGCGATACGCCATGCGGTATGCACACGGATACAAACAGTATCTCGATGGATCTTTTCAAAATCGCTTTCTCAAGTTTCAATTTCCTAATAAATTACGGAGAACGGAGAACCGATTTTTCGCAAGAATCGTCCATACCTGATCTTTCGAAGAGACAGCCCCCAGTAGTCTCGCTAGTATTTCACCCGAGCTCGGCGAAGTTCGCAGAGGAGGACAGCGTGTACATCACGATCTCGCTAGGCGAAAGGTAATCCAAAATTATCGGCGACGCAGCCTCGTTTCCGCTGCACCGGAAAGAAGAGCGATCTCGTAAATCCGGGAAATTCTCGCAGTAAAACGTCGTAAAACCCGTCGCTTTTTGACGAATTCTCTGCCGAGTACTTGTTGCGCGGAATGCGTTCGCCGTTGCCGCGCGACGGTTAGCGCCCACGGTCCCATAAACCAAATTCGCTGGCGAATAAATCGATGAACGAGTCGCGGACTCGCGCGTGCCGACGACGCTGCACAGTAGCCGGCTAGTGATATCCGGCCCGGCGATTTTGCCCGGCGTTTATCTTCCGTGTTTCGGTTTAATTTCCTCGGTTCGGCTCGCGTGGGACAATAGTGTCGCAGGTTCCATTCCATCACGATACACCGAAATCTCGTAATGAAAACGGGTGCGGGGCTGGAAACGGGAACGTGAGCAGCAGCAGCAGCAGCAGCAGCAGCAGGATTCCTCGTGGAGCAAGGAGACGGGTCGGGCCGGGCCGGGCCGGCTCGCAAAAAGAGGGCAGAGGGTCGGGAGGGACGAGTGCAGGGGTTAGCTCGGGGTTTGTAGTACGCGATAATTCACTCTCGGTCGCAGGAGCGGCAGCCTCTGGAAATGGAGTCACCACCCCCGGAGAGTCCCCGGCGGGCTGCCGGAGGGGTGGCCGGCTTAAACGGGTTTGTATCCTCGATGAGGGTCAAATTAGGTTAGCGCGAAAACAGCCTATACACTGTGATCCGTTTCTCTACCGTGCTCGACGCGAGCCTCGACCCTCCTCCGCCACGGATCTTCGTCGTTCGAGGACACTGTTCACCCCGTCGCTGCCGCGAGAAAGGCTTTTCCATTCAATTTCACGGTGCGAAGATTCCGCGCTTGTCCCCGAACAAACGAGTCGAGCGGAATCTATACGGAAGTCGCCCATCGTGCTTGAAGTTCCGTCGATGACGCACGAGATCAGTGGAGAATGGACAGTGGTGGCTTTTGTTACGATTGGTGATAGCAGGAAGATTTCATACTGCTTTCTTAAAACACGGTGGAAACATGTACTTGCTCTTCCTTTTATTCGAAGCGTTCAAATCTCTCGGAGATTTATTTGCTTCTCTATGTACGTTTAGGAAAGGACTGAGTTAACTATGTCTTCACATGCTGTATGTAACGTAACTCTTAGCATTCGAGTGGTGACTCTGAAGCTTCTAAGATAACTTTGATATCAACAAAGTTTAGACTTAAAAAGTTGTTAAATGTGTAACTGTTCCATAAGTCACAAAACTCAATTTCATTCACTTAATATGCACTTTGTCATATAAAATGAAAATATTATAAATTAGGAAAATTATTTTAAATTTATAATTGAAATAACTACGAGTGCAAAGGATCAATAAGTATTATAAATATTGAACATTAAGATCAGATCTTTCAAAAGGGAACAAGATATATGAGAATGCATAAAGCTTAGTCTTAATTAACAAAGTTTAAGCACTTATCGCAGGATGCGGTTTGAGTTTACATAATTCTGTATACAAATGACTATTTAATTATCGAACTTCATTTTTCTTTTAATGCTACATAGAACGAGTTCTGAAATAGCTAAAATATGTTGCTTTATAAAAATTGTAAGATTAAATTCATTAGAATTCTCCGTAATTTTTATAACAGTTTGCGTCCATTCAAAGACACAAGCTCAACGATGTCCAATGGAAGCAGCTTAATCATTTTCAATAACTGCGAGATCGAAAATATGAAATCGGTCGTCTGTCCGGCGATGGTACGATCAGCGTTAAATAAAAATCGTTCTACGTAACATTTGATTAAAAGGAAATCGGTGGACTAACTTCTTGTTACCGCGAAACGTTCGTCGGAATGAATAACGTTGACTCCAGCTCCGTGCACGGTCCTGGATTAAGTATTTCATCTCTGTGTTTGCCTGGTGATGCGGAGGCGAAAGATTGCCCAGAGAGATGAACAGACAGTTTCAGCACTCGCTGATCCCCCCAGCAGATGAAATATTTAAAATGAAATTTAAAGAGGAATTAGGGTAGCGGAGCCGTGAGGTAGCCAATTGCTCTGACTTATATTTGTTCTCCTGCATAATTAACATTATATTTATCGAACAGGACATATTGAATTCTCTTATTACTGCATTTCATTTTTTCATTAAAACATTTAACGTGTCCTTTTTTGATAAATACAAAGTTAATTATGCCCGAAAACACACCAGAGCCAATTAAATTTTCATACATATTAAATTTTTTAATTAAAAGCTGAACAAAATAAAGTAATAAAAAATGTAATATACCCTGACAAATATACAGTTTAGTACGCCCAAAAATAGGACAAAGGTTGACCCACAATAATCCGCGCCACTACTATTGTTCACTTTATTATATTTCATTAGTATGTAACGAATTTGAAGCCGAAGAACAATTGCGAGTCTGTAATTGGAGGTGAGAAAGTTGGTCGTGTCCGGTGCTAGGAGAAGTCCGTCTACAATCGAACAGAATTTTGTTGACAGGACAACCGCACTTGTTCATTTTCGTTCGGTGTGTTCATCTTACTCGGGTCTCCGGCACGCGTGGCCGTGTGCAATGGAAATGGGTCACGCGGCGAAAGAGCCGTCAAAAACAGTCGAGCACCTGTCCGGCGGTCCAACTACCAACCCACCCCTACAGCCGGCTTGTTGTGAAACACGCGGCACGCAAACAGCCACGCTCGTGCCGCGCTGAATGCCCGATGACGAGTTTTGGAAATACCTGGGTAACAGCGTCGCTGACAAGACAAAGTGGGAGCGGGAGAGAGAAGGAGAGAGAGAGAGAGAGGGAGAGTGGGAGAGAGAGAGAGCGAGCGAGGAAGCTCGCGCCTCTCTCCGACGAGAATATTTCGCGTTTTGTGTTCTGATAAACGACCTCTGGAGAATTAAATCCGTCCCGTCCCTTTCCCGCCGTCCTCCAACGGGGTCGCGCCTTCTCCCATTTTTGTCCTGCCGCGTGTCACCCTTTTTCTCGTTTTCGAGCGGACCGGACCATACCCCCATCACCCTCGTTCCCTTCTGCCCTGTATATCTCGGCCATGAGCCACGTCCAGAGCGTAACACAGATTAATCTGTTTGTTGATCCTATTCTCCCGCTCTTTTTTTCACCCCCGACCGTTTTTCCTCTTCTGCCTTTACGCGCGTCCTTTTTCCTTCTCTCTCTCTCTCTCTCTTTATTTCACTCTTTCTTTCTCTCTATTTTTCTCTTTCTCTCTCGCTCTCTCTCTTTCACTCTTTCTTTCTCTCTATTTTTCTCTTTCTCTCTCGCTCTCTCTTCCTCTCTATTTTTCTCTTCCTCTCTCGCTCTCTCTTCCTCTTCGCGTCCGTTTCTACGGTTTTTCTCTGGCGCCGCGAGATTTTCCGTTTCGCCACCGTCCAGCTGCGCCCCTAGGATTTCCTCGCCCCTTCGCGAGCTATACGCACCAAACCCAGCCGTGTTTCATCGTACCCTGTATCCCCCGCGCTCCGCTGCAGCCTTCCTGCGTTATACCCAGCTGCTTTTTCCATTCCCGCGCGAATCCTTAGTTTTTTTTTCCACCCCGTTCTCCCTGCCCCATCGCATCGACGCTCACGGTTTCTGCGGAAGCCGATCGAGCGGACGGGGTTGGTTACATTTGTTACACGATTGCCTAGTTGACGTGCACCGGCGATAATAATTCTTACGGTGACACCGACAACAGTACTATGTTTGAAGAATTTATGTACATGTGATAATTTTGTACTGCTTTGGAAATTAGAATTAGTCTGAATGTTGCTGACAGTCGAGTCGGGCATTCTAGTTTCATCGAGTGCGAGCACCGAAGAGTTATGTGTAAATAATGCGATGCGTTAACACTTTGCAGGGCTAATTATACGAATTATTTCGAAACAAAGTTTTCGAATAATTGTAATTTGTTCAGATGTAAGTAAATGAACTATAGAAATTTTTAATTTGATTTTTGTATGGAAGTCTTTATGTAGAGCACTATGCGTTTGTTTAAATTTATCTGATAACTATACTGCAAATATGAATTTACAGAAAAAGTACAACTTGAAAGGTTAAGAAACTGTACTGAATATAAAAATTCCAGTATATTATTTTTACTTTATTAAGGCGGATAAACAAATAATGAACTTGTTATTTAGTTTCTATTCCATGCAATTGATACAATTTTTATTTTTCAGAAAAATCTGCCTAGTGATGTCTCAACGGTTATGTAGTCGGAAGATGGAGTCAATGCTCTTTCGAACGGCTTTTGTCCCACGTCGATATCTCAATCCGTTTTTAAGATCCAAGTGTTGTAAGCTTTCACTGAGTTGAATGAAGTGGGGGACCCATTCATAAGAAATTCTTGGAGATGTGTAGTAAATAGTAAAAACAGACCTATATCCCACCAGGCGCGCGTAGGGGTAGGTCAGCGATGAATACGAGGGTGAAAAAGACAGTCAAATGTCAAACATTGCCTTCGTCTTTACATGGTGATATCTCGAGAACCGATCGTCCTATCAACCTGATTTAAAAGCCATTTAAAAGCAGAGACTTCTCGCTCTTCGACCACTTAAGTTTTATCCAAATATTATTCATAAATGAAAAGTTACAATAATTAAATATTCACTAATTTTAATAGGATTGTTTTCTTATAAGGATGATAAAATGTAGGATTTATTTAAATTTTTCACAATTTTTATTACAGCGTGTGCTTGTATAAAGAAATATATTCGACAAATTGTTATTGCAAGTTCAATAATTATGGAATAAAAAGTGTGAATCCGATGATTTAACCAACGGCGATAGGTTAAATAGTTAAATCTAATCCTCCAATAACACTAAAAAAAGATATAAAGATCTTAATTATTTCGCATTACTTTTCAGACTTCCGTGGCATCTTGCCATTCGGTATTAAAAGGGACGATTTGTAGAATAAATTCGCAGAAGGAAGGGAACGGCGGTGCAGTCGCGTCGTAGCTACTACTCCGAGTCACTTTGCACGGAGAGGACGTTCTTTTCCAGGGGCGATTATACGTATTATTTCCGCGCTCGTAGCGAGCGTCGTGAAAGGAGCATCGCTAATTTTATGCAGCTTCTCAGAAACAACCCCCCGTTGAAAGGGTCTGACTCTGCCGTGCCTTTGCTTGCTCATTAAGTAGTGCCGATAGACGAACTTTTGATCTTAATTGCGCCGGACCTCATCCTCTCTCCTCGTCCTCGGCGCCGTGTTCCGGCCAGCCCCGCTCCGCTCGTGAGAAAACGATCAATTTTTCCCGTAGCCTGCACCAAACGTACCCGAAGGCCCCCGCGCGCCTTTGTTCTTCCCGCGGGTCATCGACGTTCCACGGGAAAATAGAAAATAAAGCGGGACCCTTCCAACTCTTTTCGACGGCCCACCCCCCGCCGACGTTTCATTACAGCTGGCGCTCCATTAAGCGTTTCTGCCGATCAAGCCGAAATTTCGCCTACTTCGGTTTCCCCTGTTCCCTCTTTCTCCTAGTTCCCACCGTCCTTCGCCGTCGCACAAAAGAACGGCGCGAAGCAAAGCACCGTCGCGCTGCCGACAGAAATCCCGTACAGGCTCTTCCCAAAACAGAGGGCTCGCTTCCACCTTTCTCCAATGCTCGGAACGTTCTATTGTTTAACGCTAGAGCACCCGGTCCGGTCGAAATGATCGGTTTCCGATTTTTTCTTTCACACCTCATGGCACTTTAAGTATGTTTCTGCGACGAATTGTTTAGATAATTTTTTACATTCGAGCATATATTCTAATAGAAATGATTCGTAGTTGAATTTTCTCATTGTTATACAGAAATATACTAATAGTAATAGAATGTACTGTGAGTTGCATTATATTCGTAGATCTTTAATTTTTTTAAAGAGTGGACTGAAATATTTTAATTTTCCTATCGCTTGGAATATTAAAAAGGAAAACTAAAAAGCTCACGTTTTTCACAACCCTTTTATCTGAGCGTATAACAGAAATGTAGAAAATACGTTTTAATGCTAGTCGCGGAGTTCCACGATTTTAAAGAGGATTAACAGCGATCGGTTTCGAAGGGTTTACGACCGAGATTTAGGCCTCGAGTCGAGGCGCGCTAAGTAGAGCTCTCGTCAAACGGCGGCCGATAGCCACGCTGGGTCATCCAACTATCGGTTGTCACAGGAAAGTCCGCGAGAGAGGACGGCGAGCGAAGCGCGAGGATGACTCTCGGCGAGTGGATCGTATCGCGCAACACGTCACTTATCCGAGAACGTATTTCCAGCATGGCGCGCGTATATAATTCTTTCATATCGCGTCCCGTTAACGTGTCCCCATTTTCTTTGCACAGTAATGGATCAAAACTGTGTTTCGCGAATTTCAGTGAATTCTTTATTTGATTTCAATATGTCTTCCAAAATTGCCGGACGCATCGATGCGCGACGCATTGATTCACGATGCCGGGAATGATGCATGTTACGTTGCAGCTCACGATCGGGATATTCGTATGGTCGATCGCTTGCTCACGATAACCAAATGCTCGCCGATAAATTACTGTTGCGCAGCTAGTCGCAAATTGGTTCGACGTTCGACGACTGATTTGACACAGTTTTTAGTGCCCGCGTGCCGGATCACCTTAAATAAATAACATCACGGTGATCAGCGAGTGCTGCGCGCAATTTCATGTCATCTGCAAACAGCTATTAGTAAAAAGCTGTATCTATAGTTAAAAGCTCATCCATAGTTTAAACGTTTGAACTTTTCAAATGCAGTTCCGAATAGAATGTTTTTGTAAATGCTGGTGGGGCTTCTTCTTTGTACAATGATAAAAATACTATTCCTTTAATTTTCCTGTTACATGGAATAACAAAAATGTAAAACAATTCTCGCTTTCTCGTTTTTTTATCTGAGCGTAGAACGAAAGTATAAAAAATGCATTCTGTAGAACTCGGTTAACCTTGACACGTGCTGAAAGCAGTGAAAGATCGCTAAAATCGCAGTTTTCCACGAAATCCGAGCGAAAAAAAAGTGTTTCAGCGGCCGCAGCTTGACTATACGTTAACCGATTCCAATGAAATTTTCAGCATCTGATAGAAAAGTTGAAAAAAACTTCACTTTTCAATCCTTTTACCGCGCCAACCGGTTGGCGTTTTTGGAAACAAATTTTTCACCATTAGCTATTGGACGAATCCCTCTAATATCCTCCAATTAGAGAACTGTTATTCCATTTGATACGGTGTACGAATACTCTGTACACCGACCGTGATTTTAGCTTGTTCTAAGGTATCTTTCGACCGTATCTGGGAACTGGCCCGAGGTGAATTGAAATTGCCGGCGATTGATTTCGTACGAGTTCCATTTGAGGTAAATGGAACACGATCATCCGAAGGATGCACTCCCGGTGCAAAACCAGCAGTGTCCGGACACTTATCGCCGCGGGTGTACGTTCTCGTTCCGATCGACTAGCGGCTATTCCACGGCGCTGTTCTACCAAAAACCATTCCCGCCAGCTGACACATGAATATCCAAGGAGCCCGGGTTTACGTCCGTTTTCACGACGTTTCACTCAGCCGCGAGCTGTTATTTTTACAACCGCGTGTGTCGCGGGCGCGGCAGCACCCGCAAAAATCCGTGTCAAGTCCGTCGAAGCGTCGAGATTGCTTCTCGTTCGAATTCCCTGGCGAGTCGCATGTGCTACGCGGAAAATATTCCGCGCGCATAGGCCGGTATTAAAATATTGCGGGGTTTTTAGCGGCGCGTCGGGGATCGATGCACCACGGCGACGGGCGACGCGTGACGACGACGACGGCGGTGGCGTCGACGAAAATCCTTTGGTCGGCGGTTTCCTCGGCTGGTGCCGGCAACCGGAGAACATACAAATGTATATCGCGCGGAGGATCAAACGGCGGGGTCGGAGGTCGGCGTTGCACTTTGTGGTAAAGACCGTCGATAAGTCACGCCGCCTCCTTTGACGTCTCCGTCGTCGCCAACTTACTTTCCTTTCTGCCGATCCTTCCGTCTTGAATAATTTTTTTCCCTCTCCATCGCCGCCCCCCCCCCCCCCGGCCCCCGGTCCTCGGTGAGACGGTTCACGGGAGGGTACACACCCCCGCGACCCGCCGCCCCGGCCAACTAATGCGGCTTTTATTACCCTCGATGGAGCGACAAAAGGTTCCACTCGTCCTGCCGCAATTAATTCCTCTCCTCGAGAGGGCTCGCATTATGGAAATAAAATACAGAGAATAATTTATAACCGTGGCTCCCAGACTTTTGTAACGATCGAGGGATCGCGTTCGCCAGCCCGAACCGGTTTTCTCGCTTCACCGTCGCGGATCAAGAACGTATTGGCACACTATGCTACTTTCCGATAATCTACAAAGGAAAGCGTATGTACCTCGTCGCACGTGAATATCTTATGACTTCTTCGGAACGTTTATGATTCTTCCTTGAAAGTTGGAAGAACGGAAGTCGCGCGATAGAAAAGCGTTCGGCAGATTTCTGATTTGTTCGAACTTTTTCATTTGGAAATATTCATTCTGAGAAGAAATATATTTTTATCGCGCGGAAAAGCTACCAATTGGCACAGACAATTCTTCTTTTGCACGGAACTTCTGTACGCTGCAGAGTATTATATGCGTGATAAGTTAAACAATACTTGCGTTACCAAATCGATTAATTTGTGTCGATATCTGTCACGATTTTTATACATATATTAATCCTCTAAAGAGGATTCTCAATGTGGCGAACGTTTATACTAAAGACGACGACATCTTCGTTCATGATTTTATGGAATTTAAAAGTCAAGTTTATAATTTTATCAGAAGCTCTCATGTTTAAATTAGTGTTTTATAATGCTATTATCTTCCGTGAACGGCTACCTCGTGGTTGTGCTCTTGTTCTAAAAATTTTTTATGGACACACAACCATCGTTTTAATTTTTATTACTATTATTATTATTACGATTATTTTATTATCATTATCATTATTTTATTATTATTATTATTAATATTATTGTTATCATTTGTCCATTTTTTAAAGATAAGTTACCGCTTGGCACTCCAGGCCAATTTAAGCCTAGATCTAAAAGAGCTATTTTAACCAGCTGCATTTCCATTTTACATAACTTAGTACAATTTATGAATACGAAATTGAGTCTAGTAAACAATAAAACTGTTATGGTTTTAACAATCTTTTAAATAGAAGGGTCTTTAATAATGTCAAAATTATTTTGGAAATGATATAACGATTTTCATTGGTGCCTTAGAGACGCCACTCGAGGGTTAAAATGGCCCACTGGAGCTAGATAAATAAATAAAAAAATCCACCAATCTGTACAAAGACAGTACGAAAATCTAAGAAAAGAAAAGACTTTCCTTTCTAGATTCTCAAATCCCAATGCACGCTATTTCCATGTATCGCGAGGAACTGAGAAAGTTAAACTCGCAAGTTACATCGAACGTGAGTGACCCGAGTGCGCCAATACGTTTCTGATCCAGAAAATCTCTCTCTCTCTCTCTCTCTCTCTCTCTCTCTTTCGTCTTCTTTCTCCGTCGCCGTTCCTTCGTTTTCGTCATCGCAGCGATCCACGGCGATCCAGATGGCGGTAATGGTTATCCGGTTTCGTTTCCGCTCGTCGCACACGCTCATCCCTTCCGAGCCATTTTCCAACGGGTTCCGCCGCTGTTTTTCCAGTCCTCGCGCCAAGCTTTTTCGAGTCAATGCACTTTTTCAAGACCTCCTCGATAACGATCCGATTCGTCCCCACGAGCGCGTGTACTTTTCAGTGTCAACCGTTGCTTTTCTCGCCGCGCGACATTCGCCTCTGGTCATTCATCGTCGCCGGCAAGCTGAAACGCGGAGTCTGTTTCCCGCCGCCTCGCCCCCCCCCCCCCCCCCCCACCCCGCCGTCCCAGCCGCGCATTGTTTTCCCTCGATCAATCGCCGAGCGACACCGGCGACGAGCATTCTATCCCTGTCGTTGTCACTTCCATGCCGGTCTTGGCGATTCTTCGGATCCATCGAGCTCTTTCAACGGGCCAATCGAATCGTTGTCTAGTCGCTCGCGTCCCTGTGCGTTTCCAGTCGAGAGTTAAATTTTGAGAAACAGAACGATGGAACCAGTTACTGTTTCATTCGTATATTTCCAAGCTTAATTAACTTTATACGTATCGTTTAAGATCCATTCTTGTTCATTTAAACTCAATTTATTATTTATTTGTTCAAATTCAACATGTAAGAAACGAAAGCTCTTAGAATACCGCAAAAATGATTCAATCTTTTACTACTGAACTCGTGAGATTTTCTGTAAAGCTTATGAAAAAGCTAGAAAAATTACTGAACTAATGAAGCTCAATGTTTAGTAAAATAAATCGTTCTGAGAATGATATAACAATTTTTATTGTAATGGTAAAACATGTCAAGACTACAGAAAAATAAAACAGTAATTATTCGAATTTCTGTCTTTAGTTCCAATTTTAGTAATTTATTTACCGTGGACAGATTGTTAAATAAGAAATAAAATATTTGTGTTCTGGCTATCGGCTTGTTAGACAGAGGATAAAGTATTTCCATTCTAGTTATCAGATTGTTAAATAAGAAATAAAATAATGTGATTCCTGCCATCGGATCGTTAAAATAAAAATATTTGAATCAACGGATCGTTCGTAGCGAAGCGGGTTACTAATCCGACATATAAAGAGCATGCTACAGTTACGCAAACACGAACGTCAAACAACTTCTGCGAACAAAGGCATTACGTTACAATCGACGAGAACGATCATTACATAAGTGCACAAGGAACCGACGATTCTCTGAAAGCTAAACTCGAACACGGCCTGCTAGTTACCCGGTATCATATCCGAGTTCGACTCGACCCGTAATTGATGTATCATGTTTCCAGGTTCCACGTTCCCGTGGATGGAGTAGTCTTCCGTCGTTCGCCGCTTCTTGGCCACACATTATGCACACGGGCTCCTGAATAATGGATCGGGGCTCCGCAATCAAGTCCGGCATAAATAAATAAAAACAATCGGTGGCTGTTGTTCGCCGTCGATGTTCTGCCCCGTATCGATAAAAGTCACGTAAGGAGACGCGCGTGGCTCGTCACTGTCGTCGAGCTTCGAGCCGCATTTAATAATTCACGATATCGACTAGGGTCCGCGCGCGTCTTCCGCGCGAACCACCCCTCGTCGCGTTCGCTCTCGCCTGATCTTTGAAAATCGAGCTTCACGAACGAAAGTAAATAACAAGAAGAACAATGCTTCATTTTATTTATTCCAGTGTATTTTGCCTTTATTTGTTGCATGGTAGGAAAAATGAAATTTCAGAGATGAATCCGTTTATGTTGGAACGCCAATCATGTGCGGCCGAGCGTTCTCCTTTTTAGTCGCGTGTACTCACCCGACCCGGCTCCCCGCCGGTCTCTGTCTTCTAATTTATATTCCAACGCCGCGGTTTTCTCGCCGCGCGTTTCCCGAGCGAGTCGTACACGGCGTACCGTCGCCGATCCGCCGATACAATATTTATGGCGACGCGTCCATCGTCAAATAATTGCCACCGTGTGACGCCTTTGTGCGGGCCGACGTTGCGGAAACTGGCGTCCATTGTTCCCCCGCGAATATATTCCGCTCGATCTGACCGCGAGCCCGGCTCGCGGAACCGCCGATTAAAATGCGACGGGAACACGCGAGCTGCAAAAGCCGACGGAAAAATTACACCGGCCGACACGTATTTGGATTTGCAAGTATCAGCAAACGATCCTAATAGCTTCCCCGCGGGCTGAATACGGGATCCGCGAATTTTTCACATTCTCATTTGCTACGGGGGAAATCAATTTCAGGATGAAAACGCCAATTAACTCCGAAGACTGCTATTCCGCTTGAATGGTATTGACAAGTGAACAATGGCCATCGCTGCAATACCGTTAATTAATGATGATAGGACTCCTATCCTATCGACATCGACCGCGTATTGTTCCGATTGTATTTTGTACTTTTCGTCGGAGCGCGTTACTTTATTCAGTTAATGATTAACAAATGAATGGATCGGACGTACAGCGTAAGTCACATTTTCAAATATACTGGTTTATGTCTTGAAATGTAATCTATACATTGGAAAATGTTGACAAAGATCAGTGAAATAAATTATGAAGTTATTATAAATGAATTTTATATTATAATATTATTATAAATGAATTTAATTATAAATTATTATAAATGAATTTAATTATAAATTATACGGAATCAATTTGACGTCACCTTGACACTTGTAATATTAACACGTTATATGCTAGACGGTTATTAAGAACTCTCTTTGAAATCATAAACATCCCTGTTATAATATACTTATTATCAAAAATCTTATTATTGGTTTTGGAGATATTAAATGTTTTCTAAAAATTGAATTTTTTTAACTCTTTCGGTACGAGTGCTGGATATATCCAGCATCCATGTGATAACAGGTATAAATAACAGAATTTTATGCAAGCATCTCTTAATGTTAATGTTACAAGCAACACTTTTTGTTACAAAATATTGTCTTATCAGGAACAGTTTTTATTTAACACTTAAGATAATCTTCGTATAAAGAAGGATTGACTATGTGCGAATTTTCGGCGTGGCACCTCGTACAGCGAGTGTCACGGCGGACAGCGCACTCGTACCGAAAGGGTTAAACTTCTCTGGTTTCTTCCCACTAGGCCGAATAAGTTGTGTTAAATTAGTGGTAATCAATCGAAGGTTAAAGTAGCCCAAAATCTTTTCATAATTCTTACACGAAAATCTCTTCTAATAAAATAACAACGAACAGGTGCTAATTCACCAGAAAATATTAAAATTTCCAGAAAATATTAAACAGAATAAGTAATTCAACAAAAAATATCCATTGAAGAAAGTTCGCCGTTTCATTCCGTAGAAAAATGACTCTCGCCGAACATTAAAAAAAATTCCAAACAAATTCTCATTTCGTTCGCACCGCGAGCGTGATCGACCTGAAAATTCGATCCGCTCGAGCGGTCGAAACAATGGGCGCCCGACTAAGCCAGAAATCGAAAATGACGGAAAATCAGGCCGAACGTTTAATGTGAAGAATAATGGCCTGGAAAAGCGCGCGGTCGACAGAGTAAAAAATTGTTCGGAAAACCGAAAATCGAGTTTCCCGCGGGCCAATAGTTTCGCCGCCGCGTCGCGGCCGGTTCAGCCAGGAAGGGAGGCCCCGGCGAGCGATGAAAAATTAGTCGACGTCGACGGTTTCCCCGGGAAATCTCTCCGTTCCGAATGCATTCCCGTTCGAGTCACCGATTCGTTTGCCGGGTCATTAGTAACCCTCTTTGTTTCCCGCTCCCACCGTTGCCCACCCACCCCCCCCCCCCCTACACCCTGCAGCGCGTATCAGACCGCCTCGCCTCGCCGCGCGTCACTGTCGAAAGAAGACATCCCGGCGGCCGTCCCTCCGCCCCGCCGCAGCCCTTGTTTTCAACTTCGACGCTTCCACTGGATGAAATATGTTCCCGCCGCGCCGAGCCGGTCGAAAACGATCATCGATTTTTCCGCCGGGCACATCCGGCCGTTCCTTTTAACGAGCTTCGCGTTTTAGAACGGCTCCCGGGGTCTTGGGACCCGGTCCACGGTCACCCATCGATCCACGCCCACGTATTTCACCGGAAACACTCGGTTTTGACGTTTAATTCGCCGGGTGTCGTCTGAGAAGCAGGCGACCGGCGGTGCCAGGCTGCCGGCTAAACCGTGACGTCACCTATGTTCGAATTACTTCGGGCTTGCTCGGCTTTTCAGAACTATTCCCGCGTTTCTCGCGGTAGAGTCGGCCTCATTCTTATCTTGTCACGTGATCCGAGTGACGTCACGGTTGTAGCGTCAGAAGCTCTCGTTTTGTACCCAGAAATCTAGTATCATTGCAGTTCACGCTAAAACTACTCGATGGTCAAATTTGGTCAATCTTGTGTGTTATACTTTGTAATACAAATTGATTTATTTATATTACGGACAAGCTCCGTTTACGTTCGATAAATAGTAAATATTCTGTAAGAAAAACAGTGGCTGCTGTCGCTCGAATGGCTACAAGATAACTGCAGCCAGCTGTCCGGTAACGAAGGGGATGCATTCCAGGAGGTCGTGAGAACGGCGTCGCGTCGACCTGACCGCGTCTTCGATGCAATACCCGCAGTCAAAGACGCGCGGCGGTTCTCGGTGGATACGATTCGCGAAGAGCTTGATACTGGAACAGCGGGGAATGCGAAAGGGAATAAAGTGTCGGGGCGAATCCGAGGACCACAGAGCCGAGCTGCGGAGACCATCGACTCGATTCGAGGAGCCCGCGCTCTGCTATATCGATTATTTTGCTCCCGCATTGCATCGGGAAGATTTTCTATTACTTCGCGCTAGGATCTCTCGCCGAGGAAATTAAATTTTACTCGGACGCGTCGGGAATTCTCTCGGGACGATTGACTCGACGTTTCTCTCTCTTTCTCTCTGTTCCTCTCTTTTTAACTCTCTTCTCTATTAAAGAGAATCGGGAAACGTATTTGTTCACCCGCTCGATATATAATTACCTTGGCTGTCGAGAGGTTCGTTGTGTGACGTCGATCGCTTTAACATCTCGACGACCACGGCACATCTAAACAAAACGATCCTCGACAGAAATTGTTTGCGGAATTGTATGATTTTTTTATTGCATGCGGTGAGAGGAATTTTATATTATTGGATATCGGATTGTAGTCGCTTGTTCGCGAGTAATGTCAATTTTATTTTATACTTTTATGAAAGTGAAGCACGAAAACACATCTCGGTTTAAGCTTTGCTACTATTATGATTCAAAGATGCTTCTGTATAAGATTCGCATCGTTTTTGTTTAATTTCTGTATAATTGTCGTATAATTGTTAATACTTTTGCTCTAGAAACCATCTATGTAAATAAATAAAACAAGACAAATAGCTATTCGTCTTTTGTCGCTCTGTGCACAGTAGACAATTAGAGTAATTCTTGATAAATTGTTATATATTTCCCCATCAGATCAGAACTTTTAATTTCTCACTTTGAATTCATTAGACTAACCTCGTACTTTGAGTATACTAGATTAATTTCGCCTTTCAGATGCATCGGGTCAACGTTAAGTCGTAACCCCGTAATAACCCGCAGATAATTCACCGCCGATTTCGAGTTCCACAGGTTTTCAGGAACAGCCGAGTTCGAAATAGAGCCGGCGAATGTACCGAACCCCATGGCTCGTACATTATGGCATGCAAATACGGAGGTACCGACGGTTTTTGGCCGGCGGGATGGGGCTGCGAAGGATTTCATTTGCCCTTAATCTCCTCGGAGAGCTCAGCGAACGGAAAAAGTGGCTGGATGACCGGGATCCGGAAAACGCAATAAGAAAACGATTACCCCGCCGGAAGTCACGAGTAATTTGCAATTAAAAGCTGTCGCCGCGGAAAGTTGGTGCGGCAACGTGGATCATATTTGGTTAACTGTTTCCAGGTGGTGGAGTACTTTCCAGGGATTCCCCCGAGGTGGGCGTCGGGAACCGTGCTGACGCTTCGTAATTATCGCGCGGATGCGTCTCGTTCGTATTCATTTAGCTTCAAAGTTTATTTAACCCTTCCGCGAGTCGGTCGAAACGTATAAACAAGCTCGCCGCTCGAATTTCGGAAAGTTTTTTACATCCCCGTTTCGAATCCCCGCGTAATATCTCTTAGGGCGTTGCCGTGCTCGCGCGCGACGGCTCGAAATTGCCTCGAATATTTTCCAAATACAAAGACCCGCGGAAATGGCTGCCGAACAGATTTTTCTTAATTACGATATAAAGCCGGGAGCGCGGCGCGCAACTCGGTCGAATAAATTCCGTCGCTCTTCACGATCAAGCGTGCGATTCACAGTATTTTTTCGGCGGCGAGCCTCGAACAATGGCGACTACCAAATCCCCTCGCATTGTAAACCTGATCTTTCGGGCTCTAACGCCGGGCATAAATTTACGGGTAACTGCGAAGACCGTTCACCGCGAGGAAAATCGAAGAATTAACGTCGCGTTGAGTTACTTCTGATGCGATTAACCCGTATAACCGGCGTTCGTATAACCCTGCGAAGAATATCCAATTTTCAAGCTCTCCGTTCCACGCGAGCTTTTACCGCGCCAACCACCGTCCATAAATAAATATCACGCTAGCCCAATGAATTACGATTACGAATCAGCGAATTTTCAAATAACGCTCGGTAAACGATACAGATCGCCTTTTAGGCTGCCATGTTTCGTTCATTGAAGCCGTCAATTTGAATTTCAAATTGTTGGCTACAGATTCGAAAACCTTAAATTATAAAATTCTAGGAAAAATTGTGTAGCAAAATTCTGACTTTTCACGAAAAATTATCGATCTACGCCGACCATGTCGGACTATGACCTAAACGCCGCGCGATCTTCCGTCGCCACGGGCACAGTTTA
Source organism: Augochlora pura (assembly GCF_028453695.1). Taxonomy (NCBI): domain Eukaryota; kingdom Metazoa; phylum Arthropoda; class Insecta; order Hymenoptera; family Halictidae; genus Augochlora; species Augochlora pura. The sequence goes on from NC_135781.1 coordinate 25,779,048, forward strand.
TATTTTCGCGAGTGCGAGATCAGGATAAAAACATTGAAGAGGGGTGCCGCGAGTCCAAAAAGGTGAAACTACGAGCGGGATGAACGCGATGCAGGAGTTAATAGATTACAACGAGCACGGGCGCGGGTGGGCGCGGCGTGGGGTTGCTCCTCCATTTTATTACGCGTCGCCCGAGGTGCGTGCCATTATTCGCGGGCGGAAGAAGCATTCTTCTCGGTGCAATACTCGCGCAGACAGGTGCATCGAATCTTTTCAAACTCGCCCCCCCCCCCCCCCCCCCCGCCCCGCGTACACCGCCGAGTCCGGCGTCATTTGCATTTCGCGCGCGGCACACGCATTGCCGGGGAAAAGTAACACACGCGCGGGCCGTGCACGGTTACGGGAGTGCACATACGTTCCTCGTTGTCGCGTCGAGGAAAAAAATCGCAGCAATATCTGGGACCCTGTGTTGCTGCAGCACGGGGACAATGGCGAGCCGTTGGCGAATTTTCGTTGAAATAACAGTTGAAAGCACACGGCTCTGTGAAAAATGTCGTTCCTCACCCTCCATACTCTTCTCTCTCTCTCTATCTCGCGCGCGCTCTTCCTAGCTTTTTCTCGCCCCTTCTCGTCCCTTCTCATCCCCACCCGACCAGGCACACACCCCAACCCCCATTTCTCCACGCTACTCGCGCGCGCGACTGCAAAGCAAATAAAGTAGAAAAAGGGGGCAAAAGCCGCCGCCTCCAGTTGCCTCCAGTCGCCTCCAGTCGCCTTCGCCGACCACCCACGGTCACGGAGCTACCGTCGCCAATGGAACGCACTGGCGTAGGCAGATTGCTACCAGCATCGAGATTCCTTGGGGTTCCGGTTGCCGGTGACCGGCATACTTGCTCCGGAAAGGTGGCATTTGTTCGCCGAAATTGCGGGGAAGCTTTCGAATTTTTCCTAGACCCAGGGGTGCCATAATCGTGACTCTCGGATCCTCGAAAAATTCTTCTCTTACAGTCTCTCTTTCGGTTAAAATTTCTGTAACCTCAGCTCAATTTTAATCTACCATTATACAGTGACGAAAGTGATATTTTCGAAAATTTTGAATCGTATCTTCGAATGTAAAATGACAGAATGTTGAAAAAACAAATTAAATAAATGAAGATACTGTAACTTGACATAATAGTAAATTTGTGAAATAAATGATGAAATTACTATAAATTAACTGTACTGTAAATATTATAAGAGTATAATATAGATGATGGTGAATAAAAACAAACCTTGCCTGTCATATTAACCCCTTGCACTACGACACTTGTTACGCTGCGTTGTTTAGCACTTATTTGTTCTTAATAGTGCCAAATAATTTCTGTTTCTTGTATCGTCTTTATTTTTCACCGTTACTATTCTTTTGATAACAAAAGAATTCAATTTAATTTCGATTTACAAGAAATGAACAATATTCATATTTGGCAGATGTTGCATGAAATCTTTATCACGAGTCCGACTTGTTAATATAGTGCAAGGGGTTAAGGATAATATGCTTTATGCTACCATGATTTTAACCCTCTCAATCATCAATATCATGCGTAGATGTTAGGAGGGTCGGTCGACAGTTATGTTACATCCTCTTTTCGATTCGCGTCGGTATAAAATTCTGTTTCTTGTAACGGACACCGAAAACTCTAAGCAGATCCGATCCTGTTCTACGAAGTTTGCTTTGAAACGAGGAATCCACCGGATTGAATTGATCTCGGGTCTCATCGCAGCCGACTTGAAATACGTACGAGGGTAGGACCGAAATCTTCCAGGATGTTCCATAAGGTAGAACTACCGGTGCCCGAAGCTCCCATTTTCCGGCAGTAAATGAAAATCGATGGAAAATCGTCTCAAGAATGGGCCCCACCAAAGTGGTTTTGCATGTTGCCAAGAAAGGGTAGCCGGTTATTGACACAAAGGTTAATAGCAAACCACCACGCGATCTGGCAACGACATCAATGTCTTACTCGACCCGGCCATGGCGCAACGCACCTAAACGTTGACATAATTTTTCGAAACTCTTGTTGCCAGATTAGGGGAAGGTGCTATGGTGGGACGACTCTCGCTGAGATACTTCAGAGATACTTCGAGTCATTCAGGAGCTAACGATATTTATATTGTATTACATTGTGCCAAAAAATTAACTGCCTTATATTTTCAATCCCCATTCCAAAGTAATGCAGTTTAACATAATCTTTCATTAAAACAGAGAAGGTTGGACATTTGAAAATAGCATCTTTCACATGAAATAATTGCTTCCTTTCTTCGAGTTATCCTGAAGACCAGGTATACTTCTATTTTTATTAATATAATGTTTACTCCTTCCCGATAATGAGTCGTGTCTCGTATCAATAATTATCATGCAGAACATATTGAGAAAATGAAATTAATCTCTCTGTTCGTAGTTCAGAATTATAACGTTCGCGTGATAGAAACGTGTTGTACAGAATTTTCGCGCATGCGTCACACTTCTCCTCGCGTAGCCTATTTCCCAGCAAACACTGGTCACAACTTACGACCACGAGCAGCTTCAGCGTTAAGAACGGAGCAACGGATAGCCTGGAATCCCTGATGTTCGCGGAGGAAGTCGCGTTTGCGGTTTCGGGGCAAACCGTAGGGGTCTCTCTCTTTCTGCCAGCGCTCATCTTGCCTGCTCTCGCCTTTCGATCGTAAATAAGGCGCGTGGGCGTATATCGGCGACCGTAAATCCCGGTCCGGCAGGATTTAACGGGCCCGCGATTTTCCAACGGACGTCGCGCGCGACCGCGGAAAAAGACGAGTCGAACGAGCTTGTGCGCGCGATCGTGGCCCGGGAGCCGTCGATGAGAGAGGGGGGGGGGGGGGGGGGGGGGGGGGGGGACACCGGGGGTGGCAGTTGCTGGACGGTTGCGCTTCGATACCGAGTCGAATAGAATTTATTAGGGGTCCCTTTGTCCGATAGAGTCGCCGGAACGCTGCACCGGAGGAAATTCCGACCGCCGCGCCTCGCCTCGCCGAGCCAAGCCGGGATGCTCTCGCGCGTGCCGCGCGTATTTGTTTCCCTGGGCGAGCCCCTTAATTGTATACAGAGTTACCAGCCAGCTAGTTAGTGCGCCTCGGATCTCCTTAATCTTCTCGGAAAAATGTCCGGGAAAATTCGCTCGGCAAAGGCGACCCGATGTCTTTGAACATTGTTTAAATATATTGGATGGGTAGATGTAGATCGGAGGACGGTACGCGGAACCGAACCAAATACCCCTGTCTGTGTGTACAGGGTGGACCACGGAACGTGATCAGTTCAATTTATTCTGCTGCTAATTGTTTAGCTGGAAATTGGTTCGGCTAAAATAACACAGTTTAATGAGAGCTTTCAGGTGACTGCGACAAATTTTCAACCCTTTTCCCGATAGAAGATATCAAAGTCACCTTTAGCGTTTTATAGGTTGACCTACAATATTTTTATACCCCTCTTTTAAAGATATCGAGACGAATTCGGCAAGTATCATAACATATCGTTTTTATCCGTATCTAAAAGAAGAAAAAAAAAGGTTTACCTATAAAAAATCCTTACAACTCTGGGAAAAGGGCTGACAAAAAATTTAGCAGAAACATCTGAAAGCTCTCTTGACACCGTGTTGTTTCAGCTGAAAGATTTTCCAATCGAACTCACGAAATAAATTCCGTTCTTTTGCGATCCACTCTGTATACAGTCGGGGGACAGTTGTACGCGTTCCACCCCGTGGAACGGTGTAATCTTTTTAAAACCGGACAGAACGAGTAGCCCATTTCCACCCAGCCTAATGAATTGTTCCATTCGCGGGGAAGGAGCAGTCGCGAAACAGTTGGGTTTTCGCGGAGCCGGTGCCGCAATTCCTCAGGCGGACGCGAGCAGGGAATACGCGTTTGCAACTTCGGCCCCATTTGCCGCGGAATCGCGACGCGCTCGAACAATCCCCGCGTTTAGTTTCCCCGCTGAAAGGACGAGCAGGGATAACGGAATCGTCGACTCCGCGGCAAGACACTCGCACCAGCGCCAGCGCCAGGCACCAACACCGGCGCGCGCGCGCGGCGAGCACGAAGCACGAGAGAAGAGAAAGGTGGTTGCGGAGAAGGATACACAGGTTCGCGGGGCGCGCGAAGGACAGACGCTAAAAGCCGTTGGCGCGGCGCGGAACGGGGCGCGGTGTGTTAACGTGCCACGTTTTTATTTTGCATTCCGACTGCGACCCCGCGCACGTACGGGGTGGTCGTATGCACTTCCATCTATTTCCAGCCGTAGGGGTTGGGAACGCGGCTTGAATAAATATTCAACGACTCGAGCGGACCGGAGGCCGCTCGCCTCGAGATTTTTCTCGTCTCTGAGAGAACTGAAATCGAGGTGAACAAAGAAGGGGTGAACGACTACGATCGGGAGGTGGTGGGGGGGGGGGGGGGGGGGGGGGGTAGGAGGGAGAGGAGGAGGACTGTCGTCGGTTTAATGGTTTTCTAAAAGCATCCGTCGATGCCGATGATCTTCGCTACCCTCCCCGTCAAGCCCGATAGCCGTCGGCCGCGTGGCCTTCGAAGAGGATCGCAGACCTTCAACGATCTTCCCTCTCGAAAGAGCGACTCCCCCGGTTCGATGCTACCGGAAGGTCGTATTTTTATCGGAACCAGAACCGGTCGGGAAAACACCGTCGAGTTTTTCCGGCGGAATACCGACCGCATCAGAATTTGCAACTGTATCTTGCCGGAGAAACGGTATCTGCACCGATCTGTGCAATCAGGTAGCGAAGGGATCGATCAAAGTTGGGGAAAAAATTCTGACGTGTGCTACTTGCGTTCAGTCTTAAATAGAATAAATATTGAAGTCGTCATTTATCTTATCGACATTGAATAGAATACCGTAAAATGGTACTTGCCTCATTTTTTTCAGATATTAAAAGACTTTAAAAATATTCGCTCATTGTCTCCAATTTATTGAAGCCGCCGAAAGAAAGAATAGTCGTTTATTAACCTCCTGTTTTCTTTTATTAATAGTGTTTTATAGCAATGTCAAGACTGAATTCGTTCAAACTTCCTATGAATTATATTTCTTTTTAGTTTAGGAGATTTATTGAAATTTATATTATGATGGATAAACAAATGGGAACATTTTAGTAGAACAAGTAGAAAGAACCTAGAAATATTTTTATATCATAAACAGTAAAAGGAAAAATCGCAAACCAGTGAACTAAACTAGTTTGGTAGTTTTTATTGCGAGCATACACTCAGGGAACATTGTGGAGAGAATTGTTCAGCTCGATCGAGCAACGTACGAGTAACCGAACGGTTTAAATAACAGCAGATCGGTTCTTTTTTCGAGACGTTAGCGCGCGCGGTGTGGTACCGCGAGGAAAATGTCTGTAATATTTCGAAAACTCCTCGACCGCGAGGGATTAGCTCACTTAAATCGTCCGGCGCCGGTTTATTTGCCGGCGAGGCAGCGCCGATACGTTCGGGAAAGAAACCGTGCGACGAACGACGCCGATATTTCTCGGCGGCGTACCAGCTGGGATGGTAACGGAGCCGCGGATAAATTCCACGCTCGTTCGCGGTTAAAATATCGGCCGGCCGACCGCGAAACACATCGGCCCCGTTTTTCATTTTCCACGGTTTTTCCCTCCGTTCGTCGTCACCGGCTTATCCGTGCGATTTAACGGAATTAATATCCGCGCGCGTGACCAGATCGTTAAGCCGGCCGCGTGTGTACCGACCTGTGTACACGAATAATCTATAGATCGTGCACGCCCATCGCCGGATGACCCGTTCGATCCGCCGCGCCGCGCCGAGCCGGTGAACATCCGGCCACCGCGGACGTAACCAATCCTGTCTCTCTTCGGAGACCTTATTTGCCAGCGTGCATTGGCCTGTCAATAGGACCGCCGACGATCGTCACGGCCGCTCTCTCGAAATCGTCTGCGAACGATCAAATCGAACTACGAAATGTTGATCGGCTCCGAGGCCTGCCGTCGTTCATTATCGATCACAGTTTTCTGTCATCGCGTCTGCCCGTGTACAGACTGACTTGATTAATGCTTGAACTGCCAAACCAATCGAAATCACTGATCTCTGATCGTTCTTCCACAATTCCTGATATTGAAATGTTTCTGCAAGAATTTTTTAGATAAACTATTATAATCTATCATCTTTAGATAAACTTCTTTGATAAACCATTTTTAGATAAATATTTTTAATCAATCACTTTTAAATAAACCTTTCATGATTTTTATTATAATATATGGATGATTGAAGAAGTTTATTTAATTAAAAGTAATTCCAATCTTGTCGGTCTTATAAACCAATACACTTTAGTTGCATTTAGGGTTCTATGGTTTAACTGTGGTTTTCTTGTACAGATAACAACCACGATGGGTGAAGCATGAAACAGTGAAAATACCGGAAGAATTTAAGAGCCCGTCACTTTCAGCCAATTAAAATAATTAAAAGAAGAAAGAGTACTGTTACTTTGCACACAGATTTGCCTTTTCTTCGTCAGAGGTATTTATGAACTTCTACGAACCGAACATATTACAAACTGCTTCTTAACTTTCAACGAACAGCAATTTTGCACACGAAGGCAGACGCCGGCAACTGGTGTACACGTAACTCGTTTCAAAAATCTTGTCCGCTTCACGAATGATCAAACTTGACGAAATTTGAGAAATATCGTGTAAAGTAGTGTTCGTAGAAGTATCGTTATAACTTTACCGGGAAGCGGCGCGTCCCAGACCATGAAATAGCATCAGAAAGTACAGATTCCACACTCTCTGACGATCTTTCAATGACATCGATTCTCCGGATTTTTGCCGGAGCTATGACCATTCGATCCCATCCCTCGCGTCCATGGAAGCGCGATCCGCTGCTGTCTCGATGTTACAGACCGCAATCGTAAATCGATCAGCTTCCCAATATCGGACCCGCTTCTCCGCGGAAGAAAATTTGCAAAATTTGATCGAATGTCGGAACAAGTAGTTCGCGATACAAGAAACTCTCGGCTCCGGGTAGTTCTCGGGACCAGGTCCGGCCGGCCGTAACTCGGAGCGGAAGGCGGCGTCGCGCGATAGCGGTGCGCTTTTAGCGAAACTTTTTCGCTGCCTCGAAAGGATCCCGAGGATCGGTTCCCGCGCGTCTGACGGGTCTTGCGAAGTTTTGTTTTATGGGCCGCGTTAATCAGATCGTCGTCATATTTATCGGTGGTGGCGTCGCGCCGCCGAAAATTTATCGCAGAAACGCGTCTAACTGCACGCAAATATACGCGGTTGCGCTTCCGCTTGTCGCTCGTCCCAAAGCGGTAGTACTGGCCGAGGTTTAATGGCGATATAGGGCCGGGCCGGATGCGACCGGATCGCGCGCTGCGCTGCGCTGTGCACGGCCTGCAGCCGGAGGGCGTGAATCCACCCGGTCCGCCGCGCCGGCCGGGCCGCTCCCAGAGCTAATTAATATTAAGTATCGGAGCGGAGCCGGCCGGAGACTGCGGGACACCGTTCAGTCGGCGTTGCGTGAGATTCGATCGTGGTCTCGATGGCCACGCACCTGTGCCCTCTAACACGAGTCACCTCCCTTTTTTACCCTTACGCAGGGTTGGTCGTGTTTTGACCTAGTTACACCTGAAACTAGAATTATCGAATTTGCACTGCTCGTAGTCGACACCGAATTTGTCGCCTCGATTAATTTTGCTTATTTAATTATTATGGCGCAGTGTAAGGTTATAATATAACTATTTAATGCGATACAAGGAATCTATGAATGATATAAATGTGAAAAATAGAACGAGACGTGAATACAAATTATAGCTGAGACTATAGAACGAACGATACATTTATAGATAACCCACATTTATTTGATGCCTGAATTATACTTTAATTTACTTATTTATGTGCACAGGTAATCGACTATTTTTTAAAATATCGTTTTTACTTGGAAACCATATTGTCAACCAAACTATTAATTTTAGAAAGCGATCGTAATAACTAAGCAGCAGGTCTTCATGGAAAATAAAAATTTTTTCTATCGTTTCTAAAAAGCAGAAGTCGTAAGGTACGCTGATGTATAACATTAATATGGCCTCAGAAAGTTAATACATTGATACCCACAAATTGTTGTAGTCTTCTTATTGCTACTAGAATATAAAATTGAATAATAATTCCAGTAACACTATCTCGATGAAGCTGCAGTTTCGGAGTAACTTTCCGCTAACTATGAATCTCGGTACACGGCCGGCCGCATTTGGAAATCGCTTCCAGTTTGCGTAAAAACAAAAGAACTGTCGGCCATGAAGCCCGCGGCGTAAACGCGCGCGTCTGGCCGCGTCCGTGAAATCGCGGTTTAAGCGAGCGGGATAAGCCCGGAGCATTATCTGCGCCGTGAAACTGTGTTACACTGGCGCGCGCGCGGGTTATCGACGACGCCCGTTCCTCGGCGAGTGTTGGCCTCCGCGGCGCGCGATATTAAAAAAGAACGAGGAGTCGGAGGGGCGCGCGCGCGTTTACGAGCAGTTTCGTCCGGCGAGGAACGCGGGCCGGATGATTCAGTGACAAGCGGCCGTGCGAGCTCGCTCACCGGAGAAATAAAAACGGTGCTGTACGTGCCGCGGGTTCCGCAGGGGCGTGGGCGGCCGCGGAGGACCGTGCGCGGCGGGACGGTGGCTAAAAATGTGTAGCGCGATTCCAGGATTCCCGGCGTCCTCCGTATATCAGGCCTGATTTAGGAGACAAACCGTGGGACACGCGCGCGGCCAGAATCGCGGCCAGAATCACAGCCACCATTGTCGAGCTTCGTCACGTACAAACGCGCGCCCCTGCCGCCGGATCAGGGGTCGCGACCACGAATCTCCGGGGGTGGATGCTGCGGGACCGGGCGGGCGAGACCGCGAGCCTCACTCTTCTCGTCCTCGTTTCGTATCTGGCCCTTCCAGCTACCAGCTTCCGGCTGCGAGAGGTCCTTTGTGACTCGGACAAAGATCGAATATTCCCATTTCCCGTGTCCAAACCCCTGATTCCGCCAACCACCCACCCCCCTCCGCGCGCACTTCCCGGCGAACCAGCCGTCCCAAAACGCTGTCGCGAATCGCTTCCACGCGGGGGGTGCGTTTCGGGATTCTTCGGCCACCGGTCTCTTCAGTGCTCTCGTCTTTTGTTTCGTGTTCTGCTGTTAATCTTCTAGCGGCGACTACATTTTGTATAGCTTAGTTCGCAGTTTCGTGTAAAGTCAAATCGCAAGCCACCGGTTGGAGGTTGAGGTTACTTTAGAAACGTCCAGCAATTTAGTCGAATGGCAAGCAGCTACTTAGTGCCAGAGTTCGGTAGTGTTTGAATAACTTTTTGCCTAGATGATTATACAAATGAATTAGCAATTGAATAATTTTAATGGTGAATTTAATTACTTGCGAATATGTCATTCGTGAACAATGTATTCGTGAAAGCTTTATACACGAACTATATTCGCGAATAAAATGCTACTTATTTTCGTTGTTTGCGATGACTCGTGTGACATTTTTTTACAATGCCAATTTACCTGAACTTCTAAAGCAATTCCTAAAGAAACCATTGAAGGGCCACTGAATAATTTGAAAAATTCGTCCGGATTAGTTACATTAGTTACTAATGAAACAAACCCGCTCGACCAGAAAGATCTAAAGAAATTGATCTATCACTCGATTAAATTGTTTGACTAAATTACACGACTAAAATCTTATGTCCATACAGTTGCTAAACTACTCGCCATTCGACTAACTTGCCGGACGTGCCCTAGCCAGCCATTAGGTGGGATTAAACCTCTGGAGGTCCACAGATTGTCATTTCAATCCAACGTACGATTTCTCGGGTGCTTTTAATGACCAATGACAGACTCAGTTTTCAACAGTAGTTAATCTGTGGACTATTAATTGTAGTATAACAGAACAGCATACACATATGAGAACGAGATTGACGTCAATGCCCGGTTTTGTGAATCCCAGCAGAGCTCCTATTATCTGAACTAGTGCCGAACGTCACTCCAATTACAGGAAAGTCAATTATATGATGGGCTCTCTCAGCTATTGTTATTATCCGAGGGCTAAGCAACGCGTATGATTGAATCTGCTTATATCACGTGAACTACCTAATTATATAAGCTGCATGTCTCCCGACGAGTTTGCATAAATGGTGTTCTCCTGCACAGTAGAGCCTCGAGTATCCGAACTGAACTTTTTACGATCTCCATTTTTCGATTTTTCACTATTCAATGTAATATTTCATTGTAGATTTACAATGTAGATTTCTACAACGATTTCTACAATGTGAAATCTACAATGTAGATTTAGTTATTCGATCTATTATTTCCTACCATTACATTAATAATTTATCGAAAATAGAAGAGAATTATTATCTTTGAATTCGTATAACCAAAAGTTTAGTATATTTAAGAATGCGAAGGTAAAGGGAAAATTAACTGCAATCATACGATTCGCTCACGCAAACAAGAAATTATAGTTACGTTTATTTTCCAAGAATCTAAGTCTTTGACTTCACTCAAAAAATATTCCCAAAAGATCCTTGACGACAAAAGGTTGTCACGATTCGCAGACACATTTCCGTGTCAGCTCCTCCTCCGGTTACGGATGCAGAAAACTTCTCGTTTGCACAAACATCAACAAACATTGGATGACGAATGACGGCGCTCGGAGAGGCTCGTCCCTGCACTTCAGGATTTAATTAAAATTAGTTGTCGTCGTTCCGCCGACCGGATCAAAAAACCGCCGCGGTTTTTTAATTCCGCGAACGGCGCAGCGCGGAATTTCTTGCGGCGGGGCACCGCGGAATTTCATATCCGTCGTAGGTGTCTTATTTTGTGAATCCCGGCGGGGTTTAGCGGGATCGACGAGCGGTTAATGAATTAATATTTTCCGGCCGGGAGTGGGAGGAGAGGGGAGGGGCGGGCGGGTTTCGATTTTCAAACGGGCTCGCGGGAAACGTGCGGGATCCGGTGAACCCCGCCACGTTTCTTCTCCCCCGTGTCGGCCGAGGGACCGGAATGATCAGACCGCGGAATTTATACGTTTCTGAAGCGCCCTTCTGCCATCCGGCCCTTCGCGATACGCTCGCGAGCGTTTTACCGGCGAGCGGAGCCGAAATGGAGCGGAACGAGTATTCCCAATAAGCCGCTTTCCCCGTGCGGCCGCGATTTTATTATCGGCTCCGACTCTCTTCTCGGATCGAGTGCCTCGCCGAATGACTGCCAAACGGACCAAATCTCTATCCCATTTCCTTCCTAAACGCGCATAAACTCGTCGCCGTCGACGACGACTCGCCGCGCAGCGGCGAAGCAGCGACCACGGCTGAAATGATCTTACCCGTTGTTCCAAGGTTTATGGTTTACAGTATAGTATTATAGATCGTCGAATCCGTCTCGACCCTAGCTAAAATATTATCCGCTGAATAATATGTATTAACATTTAATGCATCGATCGGAATAATGCCGACGTTCGCTAAATATTCGCCGGCCGGAACGCGATACTTTTTCAAATTAAATACTGCTACGCGACTGCTCAAAGGGACGAGCGAAATACGCGGGGCACGAGAGATACGGTCGGAAGCGAACCGATTCTATATCAGAAATTGCGAACAGACACGCTCGCTGCGTTACGAGCTCCCTTGAATAGTGTCTGGTCTTTTTATTCGCTGCCAGCGACCGTGACAATTTATTTATTCATTCAATCCAGCTTATTGCACGCGAAAATAGATTCCGCGAGCCGAGCACCGCTGCGACCGCCTTTGAAATCCGAATGATGAACGAAGCTATCTCTGTTGCACTTGATTGGTCGAAAAATCGTTTCTTTATTAACGCTAGAATTACCGAACAAGATGAAACAACTGGTTTCCGATCTTCTCTTTACATAAAAATATTTAATTATATAAAATTGTATTTACTATAATTATATAAAATTATATTTATTGTAATTATATAAAATTATATTTATTATAATTGTATTCCAATTGTATCAATTTTATATGAATGTGTAAATATCTATGTCTATAATTTATATTTCTATAAATATTAACGTAAAACATTTCCAGGAAAAATTTTTAAATGCACTTCCTTATTGAAGCCATATGTTCTAATATAAGACAGACGATGTTTAAATGAATCCGATCTTGGCATTGTTATAAAACGACACAAATTGGTTGCGTTTAGGGCTTGATGGTGTCAGTGTTGAGAGTAAAATTGAACGCGGCACCGACGGCACCTGATATTTTATTAAAGTCAGTTTGAAAATATGGTAGATGCGAGTCACTTTTCGTTAAAGTATTCATGGGCTTTTTGTTACGGACACTCCAGTTTCATCTCCAACTGTGGACTGGAAAAGTTTGTCGGAAACTTACGGGAGACGCTGAACGCAGGGCGAGTGGATGACAGAAAGTATGAAAAGCGGTTCGGCGAAAGTGTATCACCGATATTCGTAATCGATCTTCCGTGCCTGCACTTCTCGAAATATAACGCCGACCTCCCCTAACCGCGACGAACCAAATTCCCGGCCCCGAACGGCTGGAATGGAACGTCGAACAGCTCCGATGAAACACATGTAAATAGATTCATCTAACGCTATTGTACAAATCAGTGAAGATTCCAATTGTGTTGATGCATTATATTTTATCGAATTGCTGCTGCTTTAAAATTGTATTCTGATAACACACCGAACATAAACTCATCGAATAAAATTTCATTCGAATAATATTTCGAATAAAATTGCATTCGAATAATATTTCAGATAAAATTTCATTCGAATAATATTTCAGATAAAATTTCATTCGAATAATATTTCGAATCAATTTTTATTCGTACAATATATCGAATATAAATTCATCGAATAAAATTCTATTGCAATGATATTTCGTATAAAATTTTATTCGAGAAATAATTCAAATAAAACGATATCCGAACAACATTTCGAATAAATTCTTCGAATAAAATTTTATTTATTCTTCGAATAAATACCTCGTTTTTTAATTCGCAATCCGAATAAAATCTGCTATGCCTTGTCGAGCCATGAAATGAACACAACATTCGCAGGGCCCCAAAGAAACCGGAATTCCTTGGACATGACGATCCTGTGTCTACCGTTTAAGGGTTGATGCGTCGGGTACGGATTTCGGAAGCTCGACGGCGGTGCGGGACGTTTGAAAAATTGGCAGCGACAGGACGCGAAGTCGCCTCCGGCGTCGAGCGCGTTCGATAATTCGGCTCTGGCATCGGATCTGGATAGGCTTGCCGACTTCCCGCGCGAGACAGGGGCCTGTCATGCTAGCACGCATCGTCGGATTTTGACCGTGAGGGCAACGGACGGCTGTCGAGGGCCAGAAGAGGGGCGGACGCGGCGCACGGACCGGGGACCGCGCCGCGCCGTACCGCGGGGCTGCATGTAATTAACAAGCTCAGGCATTAAGCTCCACTCCGCGTGATGAGTCACGTAATTCAAAGCTTAATGCGCGGCTATCTATATGCGTGTGTATCGAGTTGAGCCATCGGGCATCCATCGTACCTACCTGGATGCGAGCGGCCACCGGCTGCCAGGAGTAGACGCTCTACCCCCCCCCCCCCCCCCCCCCCCTGCCGGCATCCCTCGACCCCCGCGCCGCACCCCCGGTAACGCTTCGTTCGTTATGCATATGCAAGGGTCTCGCTATTTATTCGGTGTTTCATCGGAGCCATCCGCGCCCCGAGCCCCTCTTTGGAATATCTTTGGCCCGCCGCGTTTTGATAGTCCACGGTCTACGCTAGTCGAGATCCAAGATAGCTCCGGGCTCAGCGATATTAATCCCTTCAATCTGCCGCCGGTCCATAAATATCCTCCGCGATTGTTCGCCATCCTTTCCATCCTTCCGCGTCATTCCTTTAACATCCAGCTTACCACTGGCTTCGCAATTTCTATTTTATATTGTAACCATCCCTTCCTTCTCATGCCTAACACTATTTTCACTAAAGTGATCAAGCGCATCTTACAAGGTTTCAGTTTAAAATTATTTTTTCAAATTAATCGCTATGAACTTTTCACTGAAATACAATAATAACGCTGTGTACAGCATCATATAAATATTGTTATTTGACTATTTAGTTTCTGACAATTCATTGAAATTTTTACACGTTTCGTAAAGGTCTAGAAGGACTAAAATTTGCAATAGTGTCTAGAGATACATTAATAAATATCTTGGATTAGTTAATAAAATTATAAGTGAACCGGAATATGCTCCGTCACACTTCTGTCCCCTGTTTTAAGTGAAAAGGCAAATCTGCATTTCAGCGATTTACCGGTGATAAATTGCGGAGATCTATGAACGTTCTCGTCGGACGATCTCGCAACGAATCAGGATACGGAGCGTGTTGTCCGGTTAGCATAATCGCGAGCGTTACACGGTCCCCGAGTGTTCCCTCGGCCCGACACGGGAGTCGGGTTTCGGATCAGGAAATTGATGCGATTCGCAAGTTGGGGTTAAATCGGAGTCAGCTGCAGCGGTTCGCGAGTCCGTCCACGGCGCGGCCGGAGTTCACGCCCAGAAGACCGAACAGGGCGCATCGGCTGTGAAAGGCCGAAAACGGTGGAAACATTAAGCGGAAAAAATGTTGCCATCGAGGTCCGCGCGCCAGGCCAACCGAAAATGCGACCGGCTCCGATCGAAGCCTTTTCCGCGACAACGGCAACCTATTTACCCCTCTCATTCTCTTTTTCTACACAGGGTGTCCCAAGCGACTTCTGCATCTTCTACGATTCACAAAATATTGCACAAACAGTTTTTGACACTTTGCGTAATTCAAAGAGGCACATTATATAATGCATTAATTTTTTTATCAGCGCTCCGAAGACTTACAGGTCAACTACTTAAATTTATTTATCAAATTATGTTCCCTCGGGGTTATATACAGTGCCCGGGGATATTATATGTTTGTACCTACAATATGTTTATATCAAGATATAGAAAAATATCGAAATTCTAGATTAATAAGTAATTTGATTTTATTTCTCGACATTTTTCTGTACACGTAATATCATGTTGCAGACTCAACCTTATCACAGATTTCCGCAGTCGGCGACTGAGGAAGATATTGATCTCCATTCGTTCAATATTTTTTCCCGGCTCTTTGATAAGCTTTGCAGAAAATATCGCGAATTCGGAAACGAAAAATTGAAGTGTTTCTGCAGCATTTTAGAAACGTCCGCCTATTGCATGATCGATTTTCTCATATATATATATAGTGTACCGAATTTAAATTCAAAAATTTGATATGTCCTATTTGTTAAATATAAAGGTAATTATGCTTGTAAATAAACGAAGCGTACAGTAATTGCTACATCACAGTAATTGGCTGTACCGTGCTACAATATTCTTTTGCATATTTACGAAGTTTGCGGGAGGTGCAGGAGGTTTGCACAGGTTGCGCGGGACACCCCGTATCCGCCTCCCTCTGCTCTTCCCCCGGTATCAGCGCCCCTGCGGCGGGTGTTCGGCCGATTCGACTGGAAAAACTGGGTCGAACGTGATTGGCGTTTCTCCTGATTTTATTGTGCGTATTCGGTGCGTCGCCCGCCGCGCCTAGCCCCGCCGGTTTGATGAAAATACCAGCGGACGATTCGCGGAAGGGTTTGATCCTGCGCGCGTGTGTTCAGCGACCGCGGCCTCCTCGTCGTCGGTCCCCGCTGCCACCGCACCGCGTGTCCGTTGAATTTCGCTCGCGGCTCCGACACGCTCGCCATGCGAATTATACGAGCTCCGACGGCGGGCGCAAAAATTTTGATCGCGAGCCTCCCCCATCCCCGCGGAGTCCCGCGCACACCGAGCCGCAGGAAATTCGGCTGAAATATTAGCGCGCTCGCGGACCGCACACGGCAAAAAGGACAGCTGGCCCGGTGCTGAAATAATTAAAATTCCTCGCGGTTCTGTTTCGCTGATGTCGCTGCGACTGCTGCTCTGTCGTCAGCATTTGATAACTGCGCCTTTCCGGGCTGCGGCTATTTATCGAGCGACCAATGGGCGCGCTCTCGCCGCCGCTACTCGCTGCTGGAAAAATGCAGATTCAAGCTGTTCGCTTTTCTTGAGTCTTGCGCTTTTAACGCCGGGTTTGGATGAACTGATAGATGCTCTGGTTTAGCATGTTTCAAATTATAATAAAGCAATGGACGATCGATTCACGAAACTATGTATAATGTATCTTTAATCTTTTAGGCACGGCTGGATTTTGCGCGAAAGAAATTTTTCGTAACTAAATTATCGTTTCTCTTAATATATATTTCTTTAGGTATAGCTATATATATTCTCAAACGTTTACTTTAATAACTAATAATACAAGAAAAGCATGAAACATCAGCGAAAGCCACTATATTGGAGCGTCGTGTCTAAGAGGTTAAAAAAGACAGATTTCATTATTTTTTCCATGATACTGTACATCACGAGGCGCATAGATTACATTTTAAGATGTAATTAACCACTTCAGGGATGAATTTTTTATAGTAGCTAACAATCTATTTAATTTCTTCTATTCTATTTATCATCCATTTCATTTCATTTGATGAGGTTTTTCTGGCATTACTGGAGGATTTTGTAGAAAATAGTTCTTAAACTGATTGCCATTTTCTTTGCACTTAGAATAATTATAATTTTAGGAAAACTAAACCTATAGATACGCGGCAATATCTCCGAAGAGGTTACTTTTTGAAAATATCTCTCATGTGATTTTAACCCACTCAGTCGAGATCAAAAACATCGGCCAAGGGTTCTGCTCAATGTCCCAGCAGAATCGCGCAACACGCTTCGAAATTTTCCGGCAGACCGAAGCAGGAGCCTGTCTGGAGCCTGAGCCTAGTTTACGACTACCAACGTCTGAGACCGCAACAGCGGGGCCGGAGATCTAAAGCAGAGGTTTCAATGATACTCGCAGCTACCATAGACTATCAGCCGTGGGTCGCTACAGCAATCCCAGGCCATCGATCGCTAGACACAGGCACCAGCGTTCGTTCTAATTCGAGTGGATAGTGGAGATCGAGACCGAGGGCGCGTATTATCGACAAACATATTTATTGGCTTTGTTTTGGGGGGGGGGGGCGGACGGTTGGTCGCAGAACACCATTAGACGGTTCCCGGATTTATGGTTCTTGGCTGTTCGCAATCCCGAGTGCACCGCCGCTATGGATAAGACACATTCCGGCGACCGGCCGCCATAGGAATGACCGTGATTTATCGGAACGTTACGGCTTCCTGATGCCGATATGAAGATAAACTCCGCGACTTTTTCTGGATACTGTTGCGCGTTTTCGGTGCGACGCATGTTACAGCGTTAACAGGTTGCATAACGAGCTTGATGACCGCGACTCATCTGCGAGAGTATCGTGACCTTTAATGCTTCAAAATGGATGAACTTTAAAGCTTTGTAGCTTCGCGATAAAAAATCACAAGCGACGTTTCTCTTTTTTTTAGATTACAAACGGAGGATTAAGCTTCATTTCTTTGTAAACCGAATTTCCGAAAAATATTTTACAAAATACGTGTATTTAGTTAAACTTGGTAATCTTTAACATGAGAAACATGGTATCTCATTTGAATGTTTACAGTGGCAAGAGGGCGTCAAATTAAAAATTCAGTAATAACGTTTTAAAGTAGAAGTTTTCAGCTTTAATTTAAAGAAAATTTCATCATCCTGCGATGATTTCTCGCGGAGTTATCGTTGGTCGAAGTTGGCCAAGTTTTAACCGAAATTTTTCTATCGTCTAATTTTTTCGTGCAGTGTATATTTTAAAAACATAGAAACGCATTTAATCAATTATTTTTAGACTCAATATTGACAATGTGAACGAAAGAAAAAGAACTGCGCCCGAATCGAAAAAGTTAAACCATAACCCGCTCACCCAATCCTCTTAGAGGAATTTCGGAGCACGCAGTATGGCCGATTTAACTCTTTAAATCGTACTTTCACCGATGCAAATAATTTGAAAAATTTGTTTGACTATTCGATTTTATTTGCAAGTTTTGGACTATAGTTTGCGTCATAGTGAAGTATGTCAAAGTTAGTTTTGAGAATTTTTTCATACCGAAAGCTCATACCTGTTATCGAATAAATAATTAATAATGATAATAATAATACTAATACGAATAATAATATTAATAATAGTAGTAGTAGAGTATCTCACAATTACACGCATTTATTCACTATCCCTTTATCATACCCATTTTCACAGTAATTAGAGAGCTCTGTAATACTCCATAGTATTACAGATGTAATTGTAATAATCTGTAATCCTATTTGAGGATTATTTAAACAATTTACTATTCTAATCCAATACCGTACCATTTCAAAAAAAAAAAAAAACGCGGTTTGGAAATAAAACGAAAAGTACCTGACGAATGAACATTCGGTTTTTATGACATTTTTAGAAGAACATGAAAAATTGATAAATAAAACATAGTAAATGGACAGCAGAGTATCCGGTTGCCGGCGCGCTGGTTAAATGGCGCGCGGCAACGAATTTGTTAGCCGAGACGAATTTTGTTTATACTGTTAATTTAGGACATGCGATATACAAAGTTCGTGTCTATATGAAACCATGTGCATTTGTAAGATAGCATGTCGATATCCCCGCGTGCCGTGTTACTTTTCATTTATTAAACGAAACCCGACCCTTGTGTGTCAACCCCTTGCACCATGATTTTTTTCGCTGCTACCTTCGTTAGCTGTTCTCCTTTCTCATTAATTACAAAGGCAGAAAGAAAGAATTTTGATTTCTTGTATAACTCCATCTTCTTTTAGTTCTTCATTTTTATAATATCCGTTTGAATAATATTTATACCTGATACTACACGTATTACAGTAAAATGATCCATATCTAATTTGACAATTATAAAAATGACAACATCCAACTTATTTAGATCCATAGAATTTCTATTTTTGCAGTCCCTCCAATAATGTGATTTATTCGATCAATTCTTACGAAACTGTTTCGTCATTTTATTGGCCAGTATGCTCATGACCACGTATAAAATCCTCATCGCTAGTCTGACTGGTTGCCACGATAGAAGGGCTAAAGCGTTCTTCCTCCATTTCCATCGTAACAGTCCCATCCGCAAGCGTTCGTTCGACGACTATTCGATTTTACTAAAACACCTTCGGCAGGCTTATCCCGCTGTACATTGCAGAAGCACTGCTTGTCTCTGCCGTTTATCAATTTTTCGTTTTCCATCGGGCCGTGCAGCGGGCTCGCGTTTCTCATCGAAACTCCCCCCCCTCCCCCGGTTCGATTTTCTTCGAACACGCGCGTCCCGGCGCTCTTTTCATCAACGGCTACGATTTATGGTCCAGATTCGATATCTCGATTCCAGGTTCCGACTTGCCTAGCACGGCGGGTCCGCGTCGCGCAACAACGCGTTCCGCCGTGCAAAAATCACGGAACACAATCGGAGCGGGCGAGCACAATGCTCTCGGTTTATCGTCGCGCGAGCCGCGTGACCTTTTCCTTCGGCCATGTAACGCCGGCCACGGGCACATATTTCACGGTAATGGTAACGATAAATCGTAAAACCTGAGCATCGACGGGCCGACGGGACTCGGCGCGGCGCGGCGCGGGCGCATCGATCCGACGGCAGCGTGCACGCGGAATCTGGCCGGTTGCACGATGGAATTCGGTCTATGCGATCGAGGATGAAGTCTTTCCCCGACTCCGGTTCCGTTCATTCGAGTTAATGGACCGGCCGGAAGCCGGCCCCGCGGCAAGATCGCGCCGAAAGTCCGAATCTTTCAGGGATATTGAAGAACCGCGGAATTTCTGATGAAGATCGGAAAAGTTTCGCCGGCCTCGAACAACTCCGAACTCGCGACTCTGTGCTGGTTAGAGCTCGGGTCCCGGTTAGAGCGGAGTTAGGCTCCTTAGAGCTCTCGTTTTCATTAAAACTAGCCCATCCTGTTAAATCGCGGCAGCCGCGAGTCATTTTTCGACGGTGCGTCGCGGGGAACCGGCCGACGAAGAGTCGAACAACTTGTAATTGTTGCCGGTCGGCAGCAAAATTAGTACCCGCGTTTCCATCGGGAACGCTTCGCCACGGAGTCGCGGGACCAGCGAGCAGGTTTTTCAAAATTAATACCCGCGGAGATCGTTCATTGGCTTTTTAGTTTATGAATACATTCGGTAATGTAAATACACGAGGGCCCGCGGCATAACTTTCCCCGGTGCTCGAAAAATGCAATCTAGAAATATAAGCAAATGATGGTGGGTGATAAATCCGGGGAAAACACGGTACGCGGGACATCATGTTTTAATGTATTTATTGCGTTACGTTCCAGTTCGTACTCGCGGACCGATGTTCTATATAAATCGCAGTTGTTTATATTCGAGACAAATGTTCGAACTTTTCCATCGAAGTTTGCACAAACAATATCGCGGAATAACGTTAACGAAATTTTATTGTAATTTGTTAAATGTGTACACTCTTGTATGTATTTTTCGGCGGGCTTTATCTTCGCGCGCCGGCGACGCGTTGCTGCGAGACAACCGGCCGATTAACGTCGAATGAAATGCTTCGATCGTGGTGGTTAATGCCCGGAAAGCTTCGAGCTTAATTTAGGAAAGAAAACGTTGAACGCGAAGTGGTACTTCTGTATTTAAAGTCATTGACACAATTTCGCCGGTATGTACGTTCTACGCCTCGAGCGGCATCTCGAGCATATAAACGCTGAATCGCGACACCGTAAAATGCAATTAAATAAAATTTACACTTCTGAGCAATCCTCGCGAAGCGATACGCTTTGTGCGCGTCTCTTCATCGTTGTTCCGTTTCTCTCGCTTTAGAAAAGGTATTCACCAGCTGTGTAACTTACTTTTGTGCTATTTTGCAGTTGAATGAAAATTAACCGCGAAGAGAACGCTTAATTCTCCGGATCGGTTTATGAAAATGTAACGTATTAACACGTTCGTCGCCGCGTCACCCATATCTGGGTGACAATAATTTCTGACCAATTTTGAAAATTTATTTTTATTACAATACAATATTCGAGCAAAATGAATTCGACTACGATTTTTCGAATGCGAAAGAGTTCTAATGTCATCCCCTACGATAAATGTGAACTTTTTAGTTTTATTTTAATTAATTAAATTGCTTTAATTATGTGGGAATTTTAGTGTCAAATTGTGGGCGACGAACGTGTTAAAGGACGAAGTAGACCGTTCAATTTTTGACACAACCATTAAGGACCATAGATTAGCATTCAACTAGTGGTGTATGTCGATTTGACGTCTTACCACTAGACTGCGGATCTTTACGCATTTATGGTGTGTACGAATTTCCAAAAATTAACAATATAACAATTATATTTCCGCTAGAAAAATTGTATTACTAAATGAAAGAAGTTTTAAATTAAATACGAAAATTTAAATATGATATTAAATACTATATAGAATATAAATTAGATCACCACTAAGAGGTTAAATTATATATCAATTAATTATATATCAATAATTAATGCAAATAAATGGCTGAAGGATCATAATCAGACCGAATGTGTACGCAAAATAAAAATTCTCCAAGTTGATAGTTAAAAACAAAAGTCAGACGAGAATGTAATTTCTCTCTTATTTTGCGCACACAGTCTGATGTAATTATATAATAAAAATTGTATAATACACTTATATAATGTAATATATAACAATGTAGATAAAATAATGCAACAATCAAATTTTTATCAAATTCCTCTGACGGCCTCACAATTATGTTTTCAACCTTGTAACGGTGCATAAAATCCACATTCTAATTATAATAAACGGCAACAATATAAATCATAAAAATCGAGCGAACGATAAAACGAATAATTCGATCGGCAGACGAGCGGAACAAGGGTAGAGGAGCAGAGTTACCGCTGGGAAAGAGAGGGTCGAAGGCATTGTTCCAGCGTGCGAGGCGATTTCGCAAGAGGTTGCGCGAACTCTCTCGCGCGGGGGTTCGTTGTAACGAGCGCAAAATAAATGATAAAATATTGCGGCGGAACGAAGGGCTCGCCGGTGGCTCATTAACCGTCGTTTAGAGAGCGACGGCATGGCAGGTTCCCCAGCGGTCGTCTTTCTCCTGTGAAAGGTACCGCTCCGAGGAGAGGAGCGCCGCCGACGACGAGAGTGCAAGGACCGCCGGTCCCATTAGCCGCCACGGAGATTGGAATAAATTGATACGATTTACGGAACGGGTCTCGCACCTCTGACAATCCGAGATCTCCTCGGAAAACCAACCGTCGCCGAGGATTTCTGTGAGATGAATATCAACTCGCAGGTACCGCGATTCCGTAGGAAGCTCAAATATTTCAGAGGAAAACCGGCTCAAAAATTCTTCCGACTGCTACTAAACAATTCGTCGCTCTAATTCGACACTGAGAAATTTGTAAATAATACAGCTTAAACGGAAAGGCATTCAAAGTCTTATTTCCTCAATAATAATTCTCGAAAATAATAGAATATTATTTTCACGAAAATTTAATGATAATAAGAAATTGTTATAAATACAGATGTTTTAATATCTCAATATTTCTCCAGATTCACTCAAAAATATATTAGTGTTGCATTATCTGGATAATAGATACTATTTAATATAATATAGTAGAATATCTGCGAGTCAAGTATTTTTAGTTTTTAAATCGAACAGCGATATGTGTTGCTTACAGAAAATACTGCAATAACATTCGCTCAAAATCAGAATAAATATCGTTTTGGAATTTTAATAAACGAGTAGTAAACAGCTGTTTTTATTGCTACGTGAATTTATTGTTCGCAACCATTTAATCAATTTACGTATCGCTCGTAAACAGCTTGCAAATCAAAATGAGAAAATGAGAAAGAAATGCGACTTGATAATAGAAGCGACATTATGCAAACATGTACCCCTATTTGAACAATGTATCAGTGCAAAGCGTTCTCCTAATCAGGAATTAATATGCAACATGTTGGCGCTCAAGAATCTCGCGTACACACGAGTAGCGCCGGTGTCGTAGAAAAGTTTCTTGCTTGCCACTTCCGAAGCTGAATCTAAACTACGGATAAATTTAACAAATAAACTGCACCTTTTTATATTCCATGCAGCCAGTAAAAAAATCTTTTATACATCTTTTATATTTCCTGAATATAAAGTGAAAGATCTGAAGTTTTACGTGGCCTCCCCACCACTTTTATTTCCCGGCTACTAAAAGTTTATCCGTGTTAGCGAGAAGTGTCCGAGTCACGCATCGACACCGTCTTCAAACAGCTCCGCGCGATATTAACACTTTCCTCGCTGGGTAAGCTGATTAATAAATTACGTATATACTCGTAGGCGTGCCGACGACGGTGGTATAGCCAAAAGAAACTGAACAACTAGTTCGATCGCGAACGAAATTGCTGCAGCTGTTAAAAAACTTGTTAAAGCGTCCGATGCTACCAACGATCTATTAGGGCGTCGATCGTCGATTTTTAAAAGTTAATTAAGCCTATCACCGGTGGGCAGGGCGTTAACTTACGACCTAAGAATTCGGTCGGCGAGAACCGCCATGACGCCGGGAGCTTAGCGCGCACGAGGAACGCCGAGGACGCACTTTTTCGCCGACGGCGGCTGTTAATTACGCCGGTCGACGTGAGCACGGAATAAGTATGATAATTGGCCGTCCCGGAGAATTATGCGAGGCAACCCGGAATAAATCACACCCGGGCATTTGCATGCCGCGTTTCGATGCGCTTCCAGCTCGCTTCCTCGTTCGCTGGCTCTGCTGCTGGCCCGCGCCTACCTGAGCGGACGTATCTGATCTTGGCCGAGTCGGACACGCGTCAGTTTACGGCAGTGGATTTACGGCAACGCACGATCGCGTATCGTTCCTGCTCCTGTTAATTACGCTCCGATCGATCTCCGTTGGGGATCGTGACGAGGGATGGAGGCAGCGAAACACAGAAAGCGGCCGGGGGATGGCTTGGAACGATCGGAGATCCGCCAGAGAAATTCCCTGTTTAGACGGAGATCAAACGGTCCCCAGACTTTACCGCCACGATTATAGGGCAACTTTCGGGAATTTTTGTTAAATTCCTGGCCAGGGTTCGATTTTCAATTGTTCTACGCTTGTTGAGCAACGTTCGGAGAATGCGGCATATTTTTTTTCAAGATGTAATTTCCAAGTTATGGCAATAAGGGTAACATTAGGTACAGTAAGGGTAAATTGGGAATTTTTTTATTAGAAACGTATTCTAAGGAATAAACGTATGTTGAATTTTTAAATTTTATTTATGAATTTATGCATTTATAGATTTTATGCAATTATGAATTTTATTAATATTATTTATACAGATTTTATGTATTTATAACAAACATAAGTGTGTCTCATTAAAAACAGTGAACAGATTAAAAGTGTTTATGAACATAAATGTATTAATCTCAGCTTATTAAAGTCATTAAGGGAAGGAACAAATTCCTATGTGGTTTAAGTCTTTCGTAATTCATGCAATCAATTTTGATTTCGCTCGAAAATCTGCAGTTTAATAATAACCATTTCCTCTAAAGTTGCAACTTCTGATATTAAAGAATACTTTTAATGAAAACGATTTTATCTATCCCAATTACGCGACATAAATTCTAAATACAAAAATTATTGTAGGGTAGATTGGTGACAAATTGGACGTGAAGGTTTCGAAAATAAGTTTCACGAACGATTGAAAAGAAAAATCGTCTAGATCGCCTATTTTGAGATCCATCCTGAACGCAACGATCAGTTTAACTGGGAGCGAACGAGCGAATCGAGGAGGGATCGCGTTCTAAACTATTTACGAGATTTTTTTCGTCGAGCATTAATCTCGAAGAGAAACGATCGGAGTTTCGGACAGGGGCGTAAGCTCGGCCGTAATCGAAATCAATTTCTTTTCAGTGGAGGATCGGATGGTGTTCGAGGGTTTTTCGAGGGTTTTCAAGGGTTTTGCGAGGCGCGACGTTCGGACCGTTCGACGGAACCGTTCATCCCTCGTCCCCCGTCAAAGCCGTTTACCCAGCGACCACGTCAGATGATCGGATAACCGGCGAAACTTATTCTATCTCCTCGGACACGGGGAGAACTTCTTCGTGCCGGAGCCCCGGTCTCTCTCACTCGGTTAAACTTCCACCCCGATCCGCTCCGTCGCGGAATTATTCGATCGCCGTAAATCACAAATTTCCTCGGCGAATCACGCGGAACCCTCCGCGCGGAATAATCTTCAATCAGCCGAACGTGTCCCGAACTTAACCGCAATACGCCGCAAACACTGCGGCTGCACCCCGGCCTGCAAGCCTGCGCGGGTTTCGTTTCACCGTGGCGAACTACTACCTTGCCAGTTTTCTAGCGTGCGTCGCAGTGTTTCTCAAACTTCCGGACTATCGATGAAGAGGCGAGGAATTTTATAAAGGAGCGACAGAAACGAAGAGTGAACAGTGAACGTGACGTTTCGGTGCATCGGATGCGCGACGTTATCTTTATAAACTGATGGAAAATCAACGGAATAACTTTTTTAATGATGAATTTCACGGGCCATCGAAATAAAGAACCTTTCAATCGAGCAAGTGTAACTCTTTTTTCACAAGCCGATAATAAAACAGTAAAATATTTTTTATCGAACGATTCGACGTAGAACAGAAATAAAGAATCGTTTGGACAAACACACGTACACGCGCGTACACGCGAAACAAATAAAAAGTTTGTAAATAGAAAACATTTTTCGAAATTTTACGTACAATCTGCAGAACAAATTTAACGGCCGAGTAATTGCAATATTTTTACAAATTGGCGGAAAAATCGATGGTAGAGTTCCTCGTTCGGTTCGTATTAGGACAAATGCTATGAAACGTGAACGTATTTTATTTCCAAGATTCCTAGGAAGTAAAATGAATAATTAATGTTGAAATTGATTCGTAGTTCTATGGGGAATCTGGGTGAGGAAGCATCTGGCTAAATCAGCCCCTTAATGTCCTACAAATTGAACGGTTTTTACCGAGGCAGGTTGGAGATTGCGCGGGTTTTTCACGATGGAACATCGCGCGGTCACCTGTCCGACGTTTCTTCGTCGAAGCAATCTTGTAACCTGGTTCGAGGCCAGAATACAAAACCGACGACGAATCGGAAAAATGAGAGGGTCGATCGCGCCACCGACGGAGGTTCAGCCGCCCCTTTGATCATCGCGACGAAAACCATCCGGCAGGGTGCATCGATTACTACGCACGCGACGGCTGGCCCTTGGGCGATGTTCACCCCATGTCGAAACGCGAGACACCCCGTACATTATAATGGATCTTTTACGGAGGGCTTGCGGCTCGCTGTGATCGCTCCTCGACTTCCGGCTTCGGGCGATTTTCGGGCCCCACGTATTCATGATTTCGAAATTACCTGTCTCGGAGGGGTGCAGAATGGAGCCGCGCAGAGAGCCGTACAGCCGGGGCGAATTGTGCTTCGACTACAGTAGCAAATGCTCGCAGATCGTTTCGACGGCATTTTGTCCGAAACATTTCTTTCCTCGTCTTTCACTTTATGTATCATTTTTGAAAAATTTCAGC
The DNA here is from genome assembly GCF_028453695.1 of Augochlora pura. Taxonomy (NCBI): domain Eukaryota; kingdom Metazoa; phylum Arthropoda; class Insecta; order Hymenoptera; family Halictidae; genus Augochlora; species Augochlora pura. Next base: position 25,805,582 of record NC_135781.1, read on the forward strand.
AAATTTAGAATAAATTATACGGATTTTATGACGGTTTTCTTGATTATAAAGTGAATCATTATTCTGTGAAAGCTTTAGTTTTTAATTGATAATTTTTCTTGGGATGCTTGAAAATTATTGAAAATATACAGGGTTGAGAGGTATATTATATTGTGTTACTGAAGTCAAATGAACAAAATTTATATATTGTTTATGAAAATATAATGAAAACAAAAGATCAATGTTCAGAATGTGCTGCGTTTACTGTTATTTCCAATATGTACGGAATAATTGAAAGAGTTTAATAATCATTATTTTGACGAATAAAAGCATTCATGCAATGAATTTTCAAACATTTCTTGTAATTATAATTATGCTACAATGAATCATGAATATCGTTAAAAACTTATATCTTTTCAGTAATACATTTTCGGACACGAGTTTATATCAATCTTTTTCAGCAATCTATCTTCAGTAATGCAATAACAAGTTTTGTCTCAATCTAAACACCCTATACGTAGCATTTAACATTAAATTTACCGCGAGGTAAGGTAAAAATTACCTATCTCGTACGCTCAATTTTAAAATTATTCAGATTATTCAGATTAAGTGCGCCTTATAAAAAACGATTGAATAAACTCCGCAATTCCAGCACACACTATTGTCCCGTCATTCCTGCGACGCAATACACGTCAGCCGCCAAAGCTCGGCAGATTTAGCGTCAAAGGCAAGTTCTTCTAAAATATCTGACGACACCCTGCTATCTACTTTGAGACCGGCAGGACGCGGAATCGTTAAACGGCAGTTTTGCCGATGCGCCGGGTCTCCTTCGGAAAGAAATTGCGTTTGTCACCGTGCAGGTATCAGAATTCCTACAAGTTTTCCAGGTCCATGCCGTGAATAAAGCGTCAAAAGCTACGGAATCGCGATTGAATAAGAACGGGCATACCGACAATGCTCGAAGCACCGCGCAGGCAGCTTAGCAAAAATGGTCCTTCAAGATGTCGGGGCGGTAGGTTGCCCGGTATCCACCGGACCCTGAATTACTAGCTTTTCCGTTCTCTCTGGAACGCTTTGCGAGGAATTTCTTTCCGCCTGCACGTGGTACTACGGGAATGTTTTCGAAATCGTTTTGAGCTCCGAATTCGTCGGATTCTTGCAGCGCGGATCTAAAAAATCAGCGCTTCAAAAGGATTATGGAAAGCAGCGGGACGCTCAATTCATTATTTCTACTGTCTTTGAAGTCCCTTGTCAGCGCTGGCAGCCTTTTGTTATTGGATTATTGTTTAATAAAGATCAATGAACACTTTGCTTGGCGCATGTTGGACGTGCATAGCGTAATAGAATTTTTAATTATGTTTTTCAATGCGATCTGTTAGGTAAAAACCGTGACCAATCTTGACTTTTCTATTATATTATGATGTGTACTATATTATATACTATATTATATATTTTACGTAACGTTCGTACATTTATTTATTTATCTATTTATTGTCGCATCTGTTTTGCTTGATAGCAGTTAGTAACTACTCGTGAGATTACTATAGTATGCCCTACCCTCAATCAAGTATCCACGGATTCCCGTGTGACAGGACACCATGGGAAATGTTACGCAACCACGTGAATTTTCAAAGAAAAATGTCCAGCACCTTCTCGCGTAATGGTCGACACTTTTGACGTAATAGATGCCACGAGTTTCACAAGCGAAAAATCGTTCGGAGCGACGTCGCGAAGGTTTGGGCTTGCGAGACGGTATTCAGGGCTCGCGAGAGATCGACCTATTACGGAATTATTGTTAACGTATTCCGGCCGCGTCTGTGTCATTTGGTAAAGTTCCAATCTTCGCGTCCTATTGTCGCCGTGGCGCAGACAGTGGCAATTACCGGCCAATTAAGCCACCTCCGACCTCCGGAGCCGCGTCGCGTCCCGTTCTACGGACTGATGGTGGTGGTGGTGGTGGTGGTGGTGGTGGTAGTGGTGCTGGTCCCGGTCCCTTGGCCCGACCATCCTCGCCACCCGCCAAACCTCTCATCCTCTCCACTATTTCCGGCTTCCGACGCGCGCGTCACCCAGAACACGGCACAGAAACAGAGGGAAACAGAGCGAGGACAAACGGCAGGCGGGGAGACACCTCCAGGTAGGGCCGAATCGCGCGTCGCGGGCCAACACCGAACCGCCGAGCCCCGCAGGCCCCGGATGGGAACGTTTGTTCCCTTCTTCGGGGACGCCGATGAGAATTCGACTGTGCCTGATGAGATTTCACCAGCGATCTAATTGACTGCAAACCCAAACGCAATCCCGTTTGCCCGGCGCAATGGATTTGCCGCGTTTTCCACGGATTTTCCACGGATACCGAAGGTACATTGTTCGATGTAGCCTCAATTATTTCGTATTCTATAACTGCGAATTTTATGAATTTGTAACAGAAACTTTTAATTGATATGGACGTTTAGTTTGAAAGTGACCCAAGTTGAAATATATAAGGGTTGCGTTTCAATAAGAAATGGAAGAAATATACGTGTACAATATTAATGTGTCACATACATAAGTATATCTGAGAAATTTAAATTTATAATTTTTATTAAAATAATAGCTAATTATTAAGTGAATAATGCAGACATTACTGCAGTCAGCAATAAAAAGTGTCGAAAATGCTTAGGTCACAAAACAAGAATTTCATGATATAGTTGCACTATCTTCAATTCACTAAAAAAATTAAAAAACGACAATATATTTCTATTTAATTTCTGTTCTTTACGACCGTCCTGCAAAACGTTTATTTTGCGTAAATATTCACAGTCTAGTCACTCTTCCATTTTTTCGTCCGAAGAATTTCTGAAACAATGTCGCAGACCTTAAAGAATGTTTCGATCTTCCAATATCTGCTGCTGCATTTTTATCCAGGTAAACTTTAATCGAATCATTATTCATTAATGTCGAATAAAACTGTATCTGTTGGTTTCTATCTCTCATCCGTCATTCGAACAAAATGTTGCCGAACTCTGCTCCAGTTCAAGCAGGCGATTTATTTTCAATATCGTTAAAAATTAAGGCAGCGTTAAACAACCGGCTCGTATATTAACGCGTTTATTCCGCCTCATTTAATAAATTACCATTAAAGGCTCAGTCCAGGGAAAACTTCGGATAAGCCGCCTCCGGAGTAAAATAACGACAAAGAATCTCTTCATACTTCGCGGAGCAACTCCCGAGGAAGTTTCCCGACCATCGGGCATCAATGCGCTCTCACTCCCCACACCCCCACACACCCCTCCCCCACGATATTCTTTTTCAATTCTGGATCCGCAGGGGGGGCGACTACGATCGCGATCCACGGGTCCGCGATTTATGGGGATGAAAAATCGGTTCCCGTAATTGCGTCACGCGTCGATGTAACCCGTAAATTGTCGGAAGCCGAGCATCGGGAATAACCGAATAACCGGGTCACGGGGAGAAACGAACGACCGGCCCGGAATGGTCCCGAAAAACTTTCGCTGGGAACGGGATCCGCGGTTCCGCGCGCCGTAAATCTTCGTGAAAGGGATCCGTTGAGCGAAATCGAGAACGATTTCCCGGCGACGACACCCCGCGTCCGTTCGTACACCGTTTTTTCTACTGTTTCCCCGTCGCACCCTCCCGGCGACGGAAAATTCACTCGTCGCCGCGCGGCGCCACGCTTCCCGATCGTTTTGTTTCCGCGCAAGGTCGGCCGCCCCGACTGGGTATCGGTGAAAGTGACTGTATCGAGTCGCGAATACCGGCTCGACAATGCCCGCGACCATCTCCGATCGATCGCCTTTCGAACGCTTAAAAAAGCTACGGCCCGATCCTCCCGGCGTTCCGCTTTTTCCACGTTTTTATCGGAATCGGGAGAACGGCGGGGTTCCAGACCGGCGTGCATAAATTACGGTACATTAGACGCGTATTTCTTGAAGAAACGCGATTCTGATCTGGAAGAGTGTCTGGAAAGTTACGCGTTCGCGAGCAGCAGACTGTACATTTTACGCGTTTGAAATAAAAATGGATAAGTAAATCTCAAACAGTGGAGATATTCGAAGAATCTAAGACTATTTCACGCGATATTTTAAACTCGCTGACAATCGTCGTGTAAAATATGTATAATATTAAAAAATTACAAGGAATAGAAGGCGCGAATTTTTGTGATATACAAAGGTCGAATAAAATTCGTGGAATTTTTCTGCTTTTAATTACGAGAGCACATCGAAGATGCATTCAATAAAAAGACGCGAACAGCATTTGACTGTATTCCCGAAGCAATACGAGAGAAGTGTGCCGAGCTTTTCCCATTCTTTGTTCGGCGATATATGGCTTTTATAGTTCTCCGTTCATTTGTTAAATGAAACGGGCCTTTTTGCGCTTCGGGAATCGATAATTCCGCGAAATTATTCATATCGTTCGCGAGGCGGTCAGACGCGGGACGCGACAAGAAACAAACTGGTCCTGAATTCAAACAGCGCGAGCAACAAATACTTTTACAATTACGTTTCTCGCGGCGTTGGTCGGTTGGACGGGCGACAACGATTTTGTGGTCGCGCGGCATCTAATTAGGACATAGCGTAACGCTCGGGCGCCACCAGCGGAACAATAAAACTGCGCGTGACAGAAATGAGGAACAACGGTGAACTTTTATTTCGAAGAGAAGTTAGATGAAATCGTGCCCGTGCGACGGCAGGGAAACTTTATTAAAATATTTATTAACGCGGTGTTGATCCGGATGTTGTTGCAATAAACGCGGTAAGCCGGTATCGCGCGATGCGTCGTAAAACAATCGATGCGGTTCTGCGTCGCAAAATAGCCTGGAGGCTGACCATTTTTATCCGAAAGTCGATTTTCCAACTGATATTTCAAGATATTTGTTTCTGATATAATTCTTTGCATTCTTGAAATTCGGAGTTTTAAGCATGTCGGACAATTTAATGAGAAAATATAGCATTAAGAAGATACAGATTTATTAAATTGAATGTAAAATGGGTTATATTTTAATTGTTTGATATTTCATATAAAAATGCAAGCTTTTGTTTTCTTTTCGTGCATGTGAATATTTATATTATAAATACTTGATTATAGTATAAGGCACATCTTATATAAGGTACGCGCAAGTGGAACAATATTTCCAAAACATGGAACTCCGACAAGGCTTGTATCAAAATGCTTAAAAATGATTAATTTTAGACTTACTTCGCATAAAAGCTTACGCGATTCTAAACAAGAACGTGTCGATTTCAAGTGCCATCACCTGCGATTAGCAGCTGTCCCGTCATTCCTAAATTACCTTAAATTAGAAAGCTGCGGGAAAACTTGAATGAAATCCTGACTGTTACTATAAAATTACCGATCCACTGGCCACAGTGCATCGCGGAGGAATAAAATGGCCGGTCGATTGTCTCCGGGAACTGACTTTGCCACTGCACTGGCAAGTTAGGTCGCGAGTCGGGGTTTTAAAGCGACCAAAGCCTGGTCGGCGAGCGTCGCGAAAAGAGTAGTCGAAGCTCCCATCGGGAATTCCGGGAAACGATCCACGCGGTCCAGGCATTCCGGGTTCGTTGCTGGATCGCTTAATCGGCGGACCGGTCTAGGGAATTTGATCTCCGGGACGGGGACGCGTCGGGCCGGCCGATTCTCTTTAGCTTTATCCGTTACACGGGCTCCCGATAAGCGAAAGAAGACGCGGACGATTGTCGGCTCCGCTCGAGAGACATTCGGTGGGGGCGCGGGGTGTTAGTTATCCAATTAACAGCTCGCACCTGCACCGCAGCTTACAGACGGCCGCGAGAATAGATTGAAAAAGCGGGAAGCTCCGGTCTCTACGGTCTGCGCACATGGGTAAAGTCCGAAAAACTAGGAACATCAGAAAAGGGATGAAAAGAGACATCGTTTCCTCGTATCGACCTTTATCGTATGTGTCCTAAATGTCCGTCGCCCTAGAAAACGTTAAAATTACTGCAATCGATTGATAATTGTGATTGGAAACAGTATTTAAAGATCAAAATTTTGTAAGTTCTATTTATCATAAAAATATAAGCAAATATATAAAGTACTTATTTCATAATATTTTTCAAATTTTTATACCATTATATAAAAATTTGTTTACTTCTGTTTAATTATGTGACACTTTTTATATTTAAAAAAATTTAAATGTACTTGTCACTAAATTGTAATATTATGACAATGTTAAATAACTATACCAGTTACTTCAGATTTATTCCAGAGCCTGAATAGTCAGTTTGCCATTATTACTAACTCACACAATTTTTCGGACATTTTCTGTGGCGTGACAGAAGATGTTTCCTATATAAAGTATTGAGTACGAAGTCTCCTACAAATTCCATTATAAAGAATACGAAATTTGTCTTCCTTTTTATAAAAAACTCATGCCAATTCGATCATTCAATTTTCACTATCTTCTGGTTATTAAATAATATTTGAATTATATTTAGAATTTAAATTATATTTGCATTATATTTATACAATTCGTTATCGAATTATAATTGTTACCAAGACGAGTCCAGTGATCTACAAAATATAGTCTTTAAGTCTTAATATAATGCTAAAATAAGGGTAAACAAATAGCTCTTCTACGTGGCCCGGTGCGCGCAGCGTCGACCCTGGGATTATCGGATCGACGACGGCGAATCGATTGTTGGCCGGATACACGCCGGAACGAAATTTGCTCGCCGGAGAGAGCCTTCTGGCCGCTGGCACAGAAATTACTCCTAAAGTCGTTATAGATAAGTTACGCGGGGAAACATGGGGCTCATAAACGATCCTACTCGACGCGACTCGCTCACTGCTCGCTCGAGACTCGCTCGGAACAGAAACCAAGCCTCTCTGTGTCTGTTTGCTGAAGTTGAATCGTTCCGGAAGAAATCGGTACGAATCTGAGCCAGATTCGAGACACGGGGACACTGTGCACACTTTGACGACACTTTGTGTACGCAGAATAAGAATGTTTCACGTCGATTCCCGGAAACGGATACCAAACAGCTTACATACTTCCTTTTGACTCGTTTCTTTCCGACATCCTTCCACTATTTCGGTCGACTTCGCTCGCTGTTATCGGAAACAGAGAAATCCTTACAATACGAGTCTGATTTAACACTAGAATTGTTACAAGGGGTGTAAAATTCTTGACATTATTTATAATTAATTTTTGCGCAAAGTAAAATTTGTCTCCGTCAATCACAAGACGCGCGTAATCTTCTTTATCTCTGAAACAATTATAACAAGTTGTAATTAACATATCTACGTTCTTAATTTCTTTTAATTTCTCCCATAAATCTGTAAAAAGTGCGTTTTGAAAATTTTGTACGACTTCCACTAAAATATGTAAATTATTAATCGCGCAAAGCAGTTTTCTGTTTGCTCGTATCTTTGATTTAAAGTGTATAAGAGTATAAAATGCTATGCTTTGTCTCAAATTTAATTAAGAAATTTATAAAACGAATCCGATAGAAGTAGGTATACGCCAATCGCCGGTAGTTCTATTGTTAAATCTTACAATAAAGAACATTGCGCAAAGATCGCTTTAGATTAAACGAGGTGCTTACACGTGTCAGATAAAAGCACACCTGTTACACATGTACATACTGTTTTCGACGTAATCCATAAATTCGTTTTGACCGACCACTTTCCACGTCCGCTTGTTTCGATTCTTATGAATTCTATCCTTATCAATTTTGATTCTTATAAAATTTGAAGTAAAAGATTTTCAACGGAGATGGTTGGTTGCACATTGCCGATGAGTCGATCGCTGAATCGATTAAGCAAGAAACAAAGAGCTTCTAGCTAGGAATCCCGTCGCGCGAGAAGCCGCGCGTACGCACACGTGTATCAGCTTGCTACACAGTATAAACACGTGTCCCCTTTGATCCTGTTCCCGAGCTGTTCAACCGGATTCGAAACACGGAACCCGATGAACCGAAAAGAGATATTACCCCGTCGCGGCTACGAACGATACTCGGCCACGTATTTCATATTCCGTCGCGTACGAAGACGGAATATCTAACGATCACGTCGGATCCGAGCAGACGCCAACGAAGAAGAACGATTGTAACTCGTAAAATGACGAGGAGGTACGCGCGCAAAATTCATGACCCATGACGCGATAGGTTCCACGCGAACCCCGTCGTCTTCGAGTCGATGGGAATGTTCGGTGACTTTCCCGGTGTCGAGATTAACCCGATATTTTATTTATCGGCGGCGGACGCTTATCGATCAATTTCATGGGCTATCGTCGTCGCTGGTTGCACAGCCACGAAAACCAATGTTTACCATGAAGTATCTCATACCGAGCTTTGTTAAAATCTACAAGATGCCAGAAAAAAAATGCGAATAAAATTTAAGGGCTCTTGGAGATGGAATTCAAGGGCATGAAAGAGGAGAAAGTGTTCTTTAACGTGAGCATAAATGGATGGTTACAAGGTCTTTTTACACGAAGTTACAAGAGTGTAAAGATCCGGTACTTCTGCAAGGTAATAAATTGCGTTTTTCATTTTGCAAAGAAGCACGTTGTTGAATAAGCAACGAGGAGTTCGCGTGACCCTTTTTTAGCATTGCTGCGACAGTTGACGTATTAAAAAGGGACTTAAGATCAGCGGTTTACACGAGTGGAACATGTACAGACTTCGTAGAAATCGTAATAATACCAACCCGAATCGATAAATGGTGGTGTATTGATTGCCGTCCGCAATTCACTTTTCAGTCCCTCTTATTTGTATTACTTCTCTGTGTATTCAGCAAGACTTTGTCGAAGTCCTCTGTCATTATAAAACAGTTATTCTCGGTTCTGTTTATCTGCCATCGGTCCGCGACCTGAACTTATTTAAAATCCATTGTGAACCCCGCTTGAATTGCTGGCGACTAAAGTCTCTCCGATACGTTCTGTTATAACTAAACATTTCCCGCATTTATTGCAAATAAGTCGGAGTTATTTAAGAGTCTATTACTTTCTTTGACAATGTTCGCTATTAGGAATATTACATTGACAGCCTTAAATTGTTTAAACGGCTCTATTAGTTCAGATTTTGATATAAATGCATAAAATTCATAACCTAGATAATTTAGACTTTGCCAATAATCTTACATAATTTCTTGATGAATTTCGCTCGTGTATTTGCTATTCGTATGCTTGTTAAATAGTTGCTAAAAAGAGTACACCCGTACATCAATAGTTTCCAATTCCAATCGGAAACGGTATTTTTCGAACGCGTCGACTTGCGTTTTATTTACACGTCTGAGATTTAACAAGTTCGCAGTTCGATCGGATGCGATTGAATCCGGGACGCAATTGTAAAAACTGTCGAAATTCTTTTCTCCGCCAGGACAATTATCGCGGGGTGGCGCGTGTATCGATTTCGCGCGGCGCCTGAGAGCGAAACGATTAAAAGATAAACGCGGCGGGGACGTTAGAGCGGCGGGAAATCAGGAAAAGTTGGGCGCACAGAGGGAAAGCGTGAAAAAGGGATCAACCGTGCAGCGAGTCAGCCACACGGAATATTACCCGATAAAGCGTACGGTCGATTAGGCCGCGTTAAATTCGCAATAACGTCGCCCGGCCAGCACCTGCGAGGATCGACTCCCGCGGCCACCCCTCCCCCCCCCCTCCCGCCCCGTATGGAAAATCGTGGCGCGCCACCGCCCCCCGGGACAACAATTTATTTCACGCTAATTCCCAAACAATCGTGCGCGGCGATCAGTGTTTAACTTCTCGCTCGTCTATCGCGCCCGATAAAACTAATTAAAACCTTGCAGCCGGAGAGCTCAAAGAACATTGCCGGATTAAACGTCTACCACATATTTCGTTTCATTCGATTATACACTTTGGCAACTGCTCAGAACGGTTCCCGGCGCTTTCTGTTTGTTGAATTTAACAGTGAACGGATTAGCTGCAGGAACGTCTTAAATAAAGTCAAATTATTTTCCCAGAATAAAGCATAATCGCGTTCTTTGATCTTCGATACATATATGATATTAAAGAATATAATATTTGTCGAAAATTATTTTCCGTATGAAAAGCTTTTAGTCGAATATTTTATTCGGTACTCGTATAACAATTAATTAGAACTCTTCATAAATTATTCGAATTCAGATTGTGAAATAATTCAGACAATAATGGCAGTAATCGTTGATCGTTTTGTTTTAATTTTATAAAAATATGTTTGTACGAATAAATTCAGATGCAGTTCAATTTCAGCTGCTTATAAAATTATTATAAAATTGTCGACGTCTTTCTCTGTACCCGTAATGTCCAAACTGAGACACAGTCCGCTCATTAGCAGTCTCATCGTTCCTCGCGATACGCCGCTTACGCGATCATTGTTTTCATTGCTCTCATCTCTCTCGGCTTTAATGATCAAGCGCACAATTATTATCCAATCATTCGCCGCCTCGCGTAACCCACAGAAATCCCTCGGGGAGACGAATCCGTAATTCGAGACTCGCCAGCGATTTTTTCTTCGGACTCCGACGGAATCGCTGTTGCGAAGTAAAACAATATTTCCGCTTTGACTGTGCAAACAGCGTACCCCCGGATATCTATCCACTCGTATTACCTGTTTAAACGTCCCGGATGAAATGTCCCGGACACCGTTGCCATTCGGGCTCGCGTAACCCGGACGAATCCGGCCCGCGATGTCCTAGCTCGGTAAAATAACGGCGAGAGAGGCGCGCGGCCGTCTCGCTCGCTCATTATCCGTCTCCCCCGGTTTCCATGGCTTTCTCGCCGGCTGCGCGACCTTTTTCCCGTGATTTTTTAATCCTCGCCGCGAATCGACGGCGAGCAATTCCACGGGCGACGAGCAAGATGGACGCCGGGACGCGGCAGGACGCAGGAAAGAAATAGGCGACGATCCCCGGCCGAGAACGGGGGGGATGGAAAGAATGGCGGCGATAATGGCCGGCCAGATGGAGTATCACGTACGACCTACATGCCGAAATCAATCGAGCAAGAGAACCGCGGGTTGATAGCGCGGCCCCCCCGGTCCACAATACAGAGAGACTCCTCTGGAGGATCTACGCGCGGACTTCCGGCTCGACCGTTCGCAAAAAACGAATCGCCGTGCGAAAAGCCTACGTCACCGTGCGCGACTTTCACCCTTCCATTATTTCGCCGACGAGCTATCGACAAAATGTCAGGTCTACCCGCCGACTACTTTTTTTTTTCCACCAACGATTCCCGAATACCAAATGCTTCGCAACGAACGAATCTTCTCGACCAGTGTCTTTTAAGGGTGACCGAGTACCAGACATTTCGGGTTTGGATCGGGTTCAGTATTTTTCCTCACCTCGAAATTTTGAGTACCCGTGTATCAGAAGCTTGTCGAAATTTTCGGGCCATTATTATACCGCAACGCTATAGTAAACCTTGAAACTACGCTAAAATAATTTTGATCGTGAATTCTCAGACCACTTTATTCAAACTCGGCGATTTAAACACCGCGAGCTTCTCACTGGAACACGATGAAGCTGAATTTACCTTTCATTAATACTTCTACTGTTTATCGAATCATTCGAACAGGAAACCTCGGCGCTCCGACTGTCCAAAGAATGCGAGCTCTCGCGTAATAACGTGAGAAGAACGAGGGCAACATGCGCTGGGAGCGGCAGCCGTGGCTGCGCCGTTCCGAGAAGCAATTATTCGCCGACAGAGAGAACAGACGGTTAATAAGTAACCTGGATTTCACGCCGGTAATCTCTGGGATATCCCTGTCGATGGATGTTCTCCGACGCGGCAACCGTGTTCTGTTTTTCCCTCGGCGTTCTTCCTTTCTGTTCCGGGAATTACACCGGTAGACGTCGAGAAGCAGCGAGGTCGGATTAAAGGACAAGGAAGGGAAAGATAGAAAGCGGTGGACGGGGTGCAGAGAGACGGAGAAAGATAGAGAGAGAGAGAGAGAGAGAGCGAGGACCTGGAATGGAGAGGGAGAAAGAGGCGAGGGGGAGAGGCGCGACGTAATGAAATAAGCCATAGCCGATCGGTGCAGCCGTGTCTCGAGCCTTAAAGCAATTAGTTGTCGCGCGGAAAGGTACGAGCGCAGACAGGAGGGCGAGAGATATCGGTGGCGCGCGCGACGAAAGGCGAGACGAGGCGGGGCAGAGGGCGAGAAGAAAAATCCGAGCCCCGGAGACATTCCACGGATTTATTAGAGCCATAAGGGACGGTGCAGAGTCCGGCGATACGTTCGGGGAATTTGTCTCGCTCTCGCTGCCGACCGCCGGGCGCTTTTCCGCCGGCGGAACACAAAGCGCGATCGACCGCGTCAAGTGAAATAGAAGGCGAGTCCGTTTCGAGGGCGCGATAACGAAATAAGGGCTCTCCGCTATCGCAACAGCTGTCCAGGAAGCAATTAACCCTTGAACCGGCCTAGTCCCGCGGAAATTTATTAGCCGGCACGTCGATTATTTCGGTAGCCGAGGAACGCTGGCCGGCGAGGAGCTGCGCTGCGTCGTTACGCTTCCCTTCGACGAGCCGAGATCCGACGAGGATCGAGGCCGAGGGAACGCGGGCAATAACGAGGCGTCCGCTCCTCGACGCTCGAAACAATTAGCTGTCGATGCGAGCGCGAGATCCGAGGGAAAGAAACGCGGCGCGGACAAGTCTGCTGGAAACATTGACCCGGGGCGGACCGGCCACGAGAAATTCTTTATTGAATGCTGCTCCCTCCCGCCCCGCGGTCCCGCAGATAGAGCAATATTGTTTTTCTATTCGATTAGGGCCGCAATTCAACGTTTGTTCGCTCCAGTATCCAATTTCAGGTCGATGGTGCCGGGAATGCTCATTTTTTAACGAATCGCGGTCGAGGAACTTACGAGAAATAGTAAGGATGCCGACGTTATTTTATTCGATTTCCGTGTCGCTTGATTTTGTCGATTCTCCGAAGGAAATGAGTAGAAAAGGCGAGCACTTATCAGACAGAGACAAGGAACTGGAAAATGTTGATTTCTTGGGGAACTGGGATCGAAAGAATAATCAAAAATGGTGAAAATGCAGCTTTTACTTCGTTGGATTTCTGTGTTGCTGGATTTTGTCAATTTTTGGTTGGAAATCAGTAGAAAGGACGATCATTTGTCAGACCAAGACGCTTTTTGACGAACAGGGATCGAAAAGTTTACCAGAAATAGTAAATAGCTTGAAATTACTTTGTTGAATTTCTGTGTCGCTTGATTTTGTCACGATTCCGGCGGGAGTCAGTGGAAAAGGTAACCATTAGTCAGACGTACACATGAAACTGTAAAATACTATTTCTTTGACAGTGAAGAATGGAAACTTGACAAGAAATAGTAGAGATATGCGAATCAGCTTGTTGAATTTTGATAACAGTAGGTTCTCTTGAATTTTCGAAAGAAATCAGTAGAAATGTCGACCATTTATCAGACGAAGACAAGCGTTTCCACTAAAACGGACTTCTTTTTTAATCTTTGCGGCATCGAACAACGATAATTAAACTACGGATTTTTCATCATCATTTCTTTCACTTCTTAATCGTATTAATAAATTAACGGTAATACAATAATATTGACAATTGTTGCAATGCCTTTGCCAGGTTGCATTTAAACTACTCGTTTGATTAATGATACCTATCGTGAATTCTAACATCGTCGCAGACTAAAATCGTTTCCATGCTAAAAGCAACTTTCTTCCTCGCCTAACTACCTGCATTTTGCTCGACATTTCTTCGCACAGGTACAACTTTTTCGATAGGCGCTAAAACAGTTCGGAACGACATTTGTCGACATTTGACGACGTTCGACATTTCACTTTCGCTGCACAACGAACGCGCGAACGAAGTAGCTTCGCGACATCCCAATCAATAAAGTCGCGCGTTCAACGAGTCCGATCGATTTCTCGTTAAAAGCCAGGGGGATATCTCGATCCGCGGGATCGTCTCGGTTCTCGAATCCTCGCGGATGCTTCCTTTCAGCGTGGCCGCACGCGTGCCGAATACGATACAGCCCGTTGAACCGATAAAAATAATTAGATCGGGGACGCGCGCGCGCTCGCACGGGGGTTTAAATTAATTTTATCGCTTTAATGAGCTCGCTTTTCCAGGCTCGAACTACTCTCAGCTGTTCTCGGGAGGGCGCAGGGGCCGCGGCGGCGCGACTCTGTCGGGAAAAGGGGAGAACGGCTCGACTTTTTTCCAATTAATAACCGGCAGGAAACGTCGGCCAAGTAACTAGTTTTTCGGTTCGCTCGTAATGCGCCCGCGAAAGATTCGACCGCGTCCGCAACGAGCCGCGGATGCCGTTGCCGTCGCCCCGCCGAAGAAGTTTCGGTGACGGTGAAAATTACGCGGGTGCATCGAAAGTTCCTTGCGACGCTGTACTAGCGGTGCGCTGTGCACTCCGCATCGAATAAGGTCGATAAAACGTTACGGCGAAATAAACTTGACGAATATGCTCCCGGTTATTTAGCTTATCGTACCCGCGCAGGCTTTCGGAGGGAACTTTGTCTGAAACTAATTAATTGGCTGCATACGCGTTATTGTCTTCGTATTTGTAATGGGGAACGATAGTAATAATAGCTCCTGTTGGTTGCGTACACATTCGTCGAATATAATTCGTGGAAGCACGTCAAGAGAAACAAACTTTATAATATTGTCTTGATAGTAAAATTACAACACTGTTCGAGCTGGTTGTTGCAAAAATCTATTAACGCTAAAGCTGTCGAGTACTGAAAGTGAGTGTGTCGAGTCTTTATAATTGGAATTATTTTAAAGGAACGACAAATTATTTTAACCAGTGTGATAGGTTTAGTGTTAATACTAGATTTAAAGCAGCATAAAGCACTAAAAGAAAAAACATTTATTCTGCATTGGAACAATTTTAATGTTGATGATGATATTAAGATACAGTTATTGCAATATTTGCCGTAATATATTGAACAAATGTTTCATAAATGTAACCTTACAATTGTTATAGTCTGCTTTAAACAATTAAGCTATCACGGTCGACCGACCACGTATTCTGTCCCACTCGCACTACGCAATCTGAATAATCGTAAAGTGTCACGCGAGCACATCATTAAGTAACGGTTTAATAAGCGAGGGTTTTAATAAAAATGACCTACAATAAAAAGTAAAATAGAAGAAGTACTATCGCAGCTCTGAAATTAAAGCCAAAGAGGCCCGCTTAATGCTACACGATTAAGTGACTGTATCACTATTGTGGGGTTGGATTCGATGAAACCGATGGCTGAAAAGATCGACCGTCGGCCAGAAATATTTCAATCGTCTATAGTTTCCGCAGGAATCGAGCCGCGGGATCCCGAATAAAATTTCGCTTAATGGATAGAAAGGTTCTTTCTCCGGCGGATAATCGTTGAAAAGTAACAGTCCGGCGCGGTAGTTCGCCGCCGAGGGAGAACTTTATTATCAGTTTCTATAGCGGCGCCGTGCTTCCCAATTACCACCGAGTTAAAAAACACAGGCCGACTCGGAAACCGTTCCGTTCGCTCAACGTCCAAGAAATCGAGACCGCCATCGCGCAGGAGTTCCGCCGCGCCGCGCCGCGCCGGTGTCAGATTCCCAGCGAAACCGAGACACGGCCCTCTGTCGTCTCTCGTCGACAAACGGTTGCGGTGGCTCGTTAAATCGCCGTGATTTCCGTTGGAGAGCCGGCCTGCCGCAAAACAAATCCAATAACCCTGTCAATTAACGGGACGACCGTAATCACGGGGACGCGGAGCCGTGACGCGTTTGTTCGCGACGCCCCCTAACCCTCCGCCCTCCGCCCTCGCGCCGCGCAACCATTACCGGAGATTCGGCACGCCGCGAAAACCCTTCGCGAATTCGCCACGGCTCGCGCGGCTCGCGTTTCCCCCCCACGTCGACGGAAAAAATCTGTTTTCGCTGCGAGAAACAGCCTAATGGCGCGCGCGCACGCGCCGACCTCGTTACGACCCGCGTTCTAAGCATATTACCAGCCTTTCCGGTAATTAAGTTGTTAGCCGGCGCTGCCGCGAGCCGGCAACTTCCGCGCAAGTTAGCGCAGACTCGCGTTTACCTGGTCAATGTGCATAGACTTTTCAGTTACAGACCTTTCGCCCTCCCAACCCCCGCCCCCTCCCCCCTTCCGCGCAAACCTTCCTTTTTCGGACAGTTTTTCGACCGCGTTGGCAATTCTGTTCGCGGCTTACAGAAATCCGCGACTCGTCGCTGAGGATTTTTCTGTCCTTTAATATAGCCCTGCCAACCATTTAATCGTTTCTTTTATGACCGTCGGTTGACGCTGGGTTTACGGAGCACTAAAAGCTGCTGGTTTTTTTATCAGTCCCTAAATATAACAATAAAAGGTGTATATTCCGATTTTTAACTAGTGTTGTGGTAATATTTGCTGCAAGTGATACATATATATTGAATAAATGAATTGTACGATACCGTACGATAAAATAAGATATATAAAATGAGACATGAAAATAACATAGAATGGAATAAGGTACAAGAAATTAAACTTAAATGAATACGATAATTTATACAGTGTATTTGAAAACCTGTTATGATTACACTATTAATACTACTCGTAACCACTGACGCAACTATATGTACTTAGTTTTCTAATATGTATTCAATAAATAATTCACAAATGTATCCTTAGAATCTGACTAATAGTACGAAATGAAATGATAGCTATTGTTACAGAATTTATATTATGTCATAGAATTTAGAGTGAACCTAGTGTTAAGGAGTGTGACCGATCTCCACGACGACTTCGACTCGATTCCAAAAATTCGAAATGGTCGATGAATCAAACGAAACCGGCGACTAATCTGGTAGAAGCCGGGCGATCGCGGCAACGACGATCGAAGCAGCTTGCTAGCCGACTCAGAGGGACCGGACAATTGTCGGCGGTCGATCGACAATGCGAGCCCGTTTCTGAGACCCTGGATCCCTAAACAAGCTTGTCGAATTGCGATCGTGGTGCGCAACAGTTTGATGCAACGCGGTCTGGCGCGGGCGGTGCCAACTGATTCGAGCGCATCCTTCTCCGCTGTCTGATTACGGTCCATCAGTGTCCGCTCTGAGCCGATCAGAGTCCACTGATAGCGGCGCGTCGCGTGACCGAGCCGGCACACCGCTGTCTGCCCTCGGCTGACAGTGGAAAATCGTTTCGCAGCGCCGTCTCAACCGAGAGACAAGAATGATCGATCGGGCGGGGTCCGGTGCTTAACCTTGATCCGAGTTATCTCGGATTATCGGACGCAAATTGTTCTCGGCTGGCTATCCCGTTACCAGCTCCGGCAGCCGACGCGTCGCTTTCTCTCCCTCGGATGCGATTAAAAAGTTTGGCCGCGCGCGCGCGCGCGCGCGCAAGATTCTCTCGCGAAATCCCCCTGGCGAACCTAACGGGTTACTTTCAGCACAATATGCCCGGGAAAATGGGAAAAGTTAGTTTCTCGGACGTGTTTCAGCTTTCGCGACCGTGTAACGCGACGATGTTCGATCTAATTAAGAAACCTTAATTGTTTCGCGTGTCGTTCGCCACCCCCACCTCGCCACCGCGCCGCGGCCTAGCACGGGCAAACTTCTGCCGAAATGCTGCTGCTTGGGAAAAACGATGATGGGGGCGCCGAGCCTAATTTCGCAGTCTGCGCTCCTTAGTGCGTTCGCTGGCAACGTGCATAGTACTAATTATTATATTTAAAATATTACATACATTGTATCTTTTCATAAAATGTAATAAAAATGCTGCGGAAGGGAAACTATGAATTCTATAAGTGAACCGTTTTATTTTATCTTTTTTGATTAGTTGCTATTATTTTAATAGAAAGCCGTAAATTTAAGTCTCCTTGGTCGCTTAAGCAGTGCGACACGTTGGTATTGTATACGTGTATTTTTTTATTTCTTTTTTGAACGCAACCCTTAAGTATCTCAAATTTAATAGGAATGAATTTAGGTTACTTTCAAAATAGACGACTCAAATATCATTCTATTTGTTAGGATTTTAAATACTGTAGAGACCTAATTATCCGAACATTTATTTTTATAATATTCCGCTATCCAAACGTTGTATTACGCAATCAATGTATTATTTAAATATGTTGTCACCACGTCGGAAACTGAATCCAATTTTTACGTAACCTAACATTGTAATATCAGAATACTACAGAAATCAACTTTCAGATTAAGAAGCCAACATTGTAATCATGTTCGCAAAATAAATTCGATGATCTTCGCGTGAAATAAATAGTCGTGGTCATGACGCACGCGCGGCGCTGCTAGCGAACGACTTCAATTTCAACGTAAATTCGAATCGAATTGAAAATTTGAAGTTTTAGATTAACGATGATTGACGTTTCAAGAGTTGACATTCCTTTGATCTACAGAAGCAAAGGAGTGTATTTCGCTGGAGGAAAAAAACATTCTGAAACAGCCGCGCGTTCCCTTTGGTACTACAAAATTTCTCGACGCCCAGCTTTGTACACTGTTTCGCGTACAACACGTAAGCTGGAGAATTATTCAAAGTGTCCAAATTGATAGGCCATCGATTGACATCTGACAGGAAAACGCGCTCTGCAAAAAACAAACTCCTCAATTTTCTATCGACGCTAGTACTACCGAACCAATCGAAATGACAGGTTCCTGAGTTTTTCTTTTACACTCCTTGATATTTTTTAAAAAGTTCCTGGATGAAAATTTCGAATAATTGGACTGCGGATCGCTGTGCAAAATGGGAAGTTTTAAAGGAAATTGTAGGAAACAGAAATTAAATAACTATTGAATTAGTATTATTACTATAACTATTATAGTAATAATAAGTATTGTAAGTATAATATTATAAGTATTAAAAGTATAATATTATAAGTATTATAAGTATAATAAGTATTATAACTATTAAATTACTATTGGTAAATTGTTTCTTTTAGTAATTTTGATAAGTTAAAAGTAGCATAACCGAATTATTAATTTCTTCTTCTGTCACCACAATCTCATATTTCGATCACTGATTTTTGTCATAAGTACACAAAATCTGCAATCTAACAATAATAAAAATAATAATTAGTTCAAGGAAGTCAATAATAATAAAAAGTTCAAGGAAGTCATTATTAACAATTAATAACATTGTTATCAAGGCTCAGTAGTTTTACAGTTAGGCAACAACCCCAATTTCGTATCTGCCTGAGAAAATAAATCTTCGTAAAATTCAGGATGATCAACGGAAATCTGTCTAATCCGAACACCAAGGGTCGAAAGCCCTTCCCAGCCAGACCAACCGAATTCAGTCGGAGTTTCGCGGCGAGCGTCAACTTCGATTTCGCGGGACTTTCCCCTGATCCGTCAGCGGCGTGTCAACAATTATTTGGAAAAGTTGTCGGCGCGTCGAGTTAACGGTCGCTCGTGCGGAAAACGATATCGCGACGGGTCTCCGCGCGCCGGAAATAATCTCCGAGGGTTTCTGGCGAGCCTCGAACCCGCGTCGAGTCGCCGTATCGTCGGGATTAAAAGTTGCGAACGCAAAAAAGAACTCGACAAATGTGGAAAATTAATACGCGCGTTACGAGTGCCGCGAGCTAGGAACCGGCCGGGGGCAACGCGACCAAGAGAAACAGGAGAAGGAGGAGGAGGAGGAAGAGGAGGAGGAGGAGGAGAAGGAGCAGGAGGAGTGGAAAGAGAGGGGAAAAAGTCAACGCACGACAGGGAATTTCATTGGAAACACACTGCCGTTATGTACACTGTAGCCACACGACCGCGAAAACGTTTCCATCGTCGGCTCTCTGCCCTCTCCTTCGCTCCGGCGATCCTTCTTCTTCGTTTTCCTCGAGCCGCCACCCAAGCGCCGTTTCTCCGGCTTTCCCGCGCCCTCTCCAGCCCTCTTCTCTTCCTCTTTCACCCGGTCGCACCCCGGCCCGTCCCGCATGCCCCTTTCTAGCCGAGCAGCGGGCTTCCGCGAGAGCGAAGCGCGTCGCCGACAGACTTTTCCGCGCGCGCCACTTACGATCACCGGCTGCAAACAACGACCGCCGGCGTTAATGGATGTGCCCGATAATTGAAACGTTTCATCGATCCGCACGTTCGCTTTTCCCGCGACCTTTTTGGGTCGAGCTTTTGGCTCCGGCTCGATCGGCGTCGGGGTCGAGAAACGCCAGCCTACGACGCGGAGCCGCGAGACTCGCGCCGTCGGCCGGCGTAAACAACTGTAAATCAATTTTTTGGCCAAATTGATTTATTCGCCGGTATTCCGCGCGCTAAACCGCTCCGTTTAAAATGATCCACTGCGCTCTGTGATCCTTGCTAACGTTAACGTTCGAAGTCATTTGACGAGCGGCTCTTATGCAACTAGTTTTGCACTTCTGTATGACAGCTCGTGTTAAAATGTTTTCTATTGGCCGTCGTGTATTTCATCCAGGCGACTGTTCTCCACGAGTATACTCGTCATCACAGAACGCAAAGTGTAGTCATTCCTTCGTGTATATGACTACACTGTGTAGTATCATTGCTATAATGTAACATTTCTTCGTGGTGTGTGTTTTCTCGTCGAAAACGACTGATTGATGAACAGGGATTTATTCTCTTATATTCTTTATGAAATTACATATATTGTATAATTTATACAATATAATTCAATCAAAATATTCAGAAAATCAAGTATACAGTATAATCACAATAATTGTTTATTTAAGTGAAAGTATTAAGTTGCTACGTAATTTCAAGACTGTGCAGGATCATTAACACAGAATGCAGGAAACTTTATGCAAAGAGCATCGGAGTTCAAGTTGTCCGTCGTCTTCCCTTTAAAATTGTACGCAACGAATCATCGTTTCATTATATTTTCCACATGGGAATTCTGCAGACTTTCTACCTCCGACAGCGCCATGCATTTTTCCCAATCTCCCCGAATACACGGGTTTGCCCGGGCATGAAAAAATTCGGTTATGGGCTATCGATTAATTTGTCCGATAAATGTACAATGACTCCGTTATCGAATAATGAATGTAATTACGAAGTTGTTCGCATTTCCAGCTATAGAACCAGTCCGAGCCCCACGGAAACGTGTTCAGCTTCTTCGGGGCAAAAACTTTCGGCGGCTGAATTTTTAAATTTCGCGCAGAGCGTAATTGAAAAGTTGGCGAGGCGGGGGTGTTCCGGCTGGGTTCCGGCCGATCGATTACCGATATCTTGCGGAGCGGATTGTTTACATGGTAACGAATCGCCGACGTGTGTTACGAGCGCCGACGTCGGAGGCTCTAATGTGTTCGATCGAGTTCGAAAAAGTATCGGCAGCCGGCGCGCACTTCCGACCAATTGTTTTAATTTTTTTCTTTTCGGCTGCGTTGTTCGGGGGCGCACAGCAACCAGTGATATTCCGCGCGAGGAAAGCCGCCGCCATTGTTCGGCATTTCTTGGCGTCCCTATTCGATGGCCGAGAGGCTGGGTTCAATTACCCTAACCCAGACTTCGTTCCCGATCCTCCCGCTGCCGTCCAAAGCCGCGCTTTTCTCCTCAATATGCGATATCTATATTCTTGTAAGAGGATCCAGTCGGTCTTCCAGACTAATTTCTTATAAATGCTTTCCGCTCGCTCGGTTCCCGGCAATTAAGTCGGCCTTTGTCTTAAGAGAACCCACTCAGGACCATCCTGCCGCGCGGCGGCCGGAGGATAAGTCCGGCGAGGTTGTACAGGGTGTATAAAAATTATATGTCGCGGCCACCGCAACAGGATTCTACACCTTTGGATTGCTGGAGATCTGCTGAAAAATTGTCCTAGACCTTGAGAATCAAGGTGAAAGAGTAAAATTCTTTTTTATTTCATAGTACTCGTCGAGAGGAACAAAAGTCTGAGAGGATACATTAGCGTCCAATGAACCCATCACACAAAAAATGATGATAAAGACGACATGCAATCATTGCATCTATAAATCATACCACCAAATTATATTCTTGAAAGAATAACATTTTTTCATTTTTTCATTGATCTTTGATTCACCCTATATAATTACTGTATGTCATCTTCAACATCGCTTTCAATATAACAAAAGTCCTTTCCAGACGCTTATCCTCTCGATATCGCGTTTCGATAAAAATAATTTAAACCTTTTTTGATCTCGATATTCCAGGTAAAGGCCAATTTTTCGGTACTCTGTAAATTTTCCTTTAAACTTCCACCGATCCAGGGGCGTAGAATCACGCTGCATACATACAACTTTTATACACCCTGTACACAGTCGACAGAAAATACCGGAGCGGCCGAAAAACCCGAATGCTCTAGATTCTAGGTAAACGACCGCCGCCGCGACGTAATTGCGATTTGTGTTGTTTGGCCGGGCTCCAGGTGCTCGTGCCGCGTTGTTTCCGGGGACCTCGGGAAGAATCCGCAGGCTTGCGATCATCAGGAAACCGGCAAGATGGCCGGAAAGGCGCCACGCCGGAAATAAAGATTCGAGAATTTGCGAACTTCTGTCATCGCTCACTTAAACGCGCGAACTTCGTCCGGAATGCTAGCTTTAATCGCTGCCTCCTATTCTTTGACCTCCTCTCGCTACTTGCAGCGACGGTTTTTAATGCACTTGTTGACGTCCAATTAATGCGCCGTTTTACTTAATAAAAAGCACAGCGGTCTACCGCGCGGGTTCATCGTTTCCTTTACGAAAACTCTGAGAGACGAGAATGGAACAGAATTTTATATATAGACGGTGCAAACGGTATTGTTACGAAACAAATTGCTCTTACTAGTTAAGAACTGTTTTATAATTTATCCGAGCGATCTAGACTTTTTGATCTATTAGAGAAATTGGTTTACTAGAACACTTCTTTTCTGTTTAAACTTTAATTACTTGTAACGGTGAAACAAAATGCAAGCTGTAACTGGGATAACGTAATTTTTGTAAACTGAATTACACTCCTATCGCTCTAGCATTGTTTCTTAAATGGCATTATATACAATCTTTGGAACGGATAAAATTTCTCCGGCGCTGTATAAATCTCCAACGATTTCTCGATCACGCGCGCTGGAAAATTTTCTCTATATTTACACGTTCTTTCTGCCTCTGCTGTAATGTATCTCGTATAAATATTGCAGCCTACTTTATCCGCGCTTTCAACTTTTTCCGGGTCACGTTTTAACGCGCCTGGGACAAACACGTTTCCAAGGGGGCTAATGAAAAATCGGGTAACGCGGCGTCAGAAATGGCATTCGGTTTTTTTTCCCCCGTGAAAAGGGTTGAAAAGTCCGCGGCAGCGCAGTGGCGCATTTAATTATGTTCCGACGGGAACAAGGAAATAGTAATAAGTTCGTAGCAGCCGAAGGGGTAGACCTTTGAAAGAAAGATGAGCGCGTTATTGGAATATTAATAAAAGGTTCCGCGGCGTGCACGTTTCTTTTGTTCCGGCCGTCGGGGAAAGGGAACGGGAACGGGAACGGGAACGATTGAAACATTTAAGTACAACAGATTATACCCAAGGGGTGCACCGCAGCCCGATGTTTCAAAGTGCGTGTCGTGTATAATTCACCGCGGCCTAGCTTGAATTACGCGTGCTCGCCGAGGCATTCTTAGCGAACAATGAACCAGACCGTTCCACGGACAAGTTGAATTACGCAAATCCAACGAAACACTCGGCCGGCCCGTGCACGGCGAAACACCGTCGTTCGAACGTAGACCCGAGTTTGTCGCCGGTTACATCGGGAAACCGGCAATTGTAACGATGCCCTGCGCTTGTCGTCTTCTGTCGACGATACTTTTAATCCTTCATGCTTGAAAACTCTAAACACAATGCTCGACAATATTTCTCGACGCCAGCCTCATTGTGCCGATATTGCCGATTAAGTAAACCTCGGTTCTGTATAGAATTTAATTGAATGTGTTCGACGCGGCATAGACCCGAGCTGATCGACAGCTTAACCGTGCGGGCAGCGATTTTCAGTTCAGTGCAAATACCGATCGACGGTCTCTAGACCTCACCCTCGAAGGCAACAGTGCTCCTTTCTTAGCTCCTCGTAGGGCTCCCTACCAATAACGACGCGTTATTTAGTTGAAGCCGGCGACAGAGGTCGACTGTGGCTTACGTCGAGATTGAATGAGATAGAATTTGCATTACTCAATCGCTATACATATGTATAATGGCAATGCGTTCTGTGCCGCTAAGACGCTTGCTCCTAGCTTTGTCCCCCAGTCCATAGTTTTACCCTTGCCGTTGCGAGATCTATTGAACTACTGTCCTACGAGCGATCGCACCAATATATTAATTGTTAACGGTGTTTGACCTAAGCTGCGCCATTTTCATCGCAGAAGTACTACCGCGAATCAAGTAAGCCTGAATTCATTTTATCCGTTTAATCAAATTTCGTTTAATTTATACCTTCGTTGACAGTCGAATCGAATACGTGCCAGAGTCGAGAATTATTCCGATTGTTCCGTATCAATATTAATCTAAGATAATTTATCCGAATGATTTTCTTTTCGTTGAATAATTCATAATAATTATTCATTATTCGTCGTACATTGTTCTCTCTATTAATTCGTACAGAGATCATGAAATTATTCGAACGGCAATTCGAATAATTGTTGACCGTTTTCGGTTTTACGTAATTTATATATATCTACATATTATTATATTTATATATTACAATATTTATGTATTATAATATTTACGTATTAAAGTATTTATATATTCTAATATTTATGTATCATAACATCTATGTATTATAAATTTCATAAACGTATATATTGTTACAAATACAATCGGGACAAGTTCAATCCGACTGTTTAGGCCGTTTTGTAGTCACTGAGTATCGGTGTGACAATTGCTACCGCTCGTACAATTTCTGTGCTCAAAGAAAGCTCCAATCACGAGCGACGTTTTTCGGCGGAGTGCTCGGTCGCATACCGTATAAACGGTCAAAGGTTAGCTCGCGAAGCCTGGAATCCTTCCCGGTTTCTTTGGCCGTCGTTTAAAGCGTAGACGTCGAAATCGTGGCAGCCCTTAGGACAGCCTTTAACCACAGTTGCTTCGAGTGGACGCCTAAACATTCGGAGAAACGTCGACAGAGGAACGCAACTATGGACCAAGTACGAACAAGTGCGTCAAGATCGTACAAAACAGGTTTAAGTTTCATATAGCGGTTCCAACATTCTGACTGAGGACCATTCCGGCACTTAGGGCAACTCGAGGCCATTAGAGCAACTCAATGCGATTGTGCAACTCGGGATCATTGTGGCTAATTGGCGGCATTAGATAATTAGCGGCGCCCAAAGCTGCCGAGGTTGTTCGAAGGTACAAGGTTGCGGCTGGAAGCAATCGGGGGGCGTCTGAAAGACGTCGAGGGCCATTCAGGGGCTTAAAAGATCGACCGGAAGAATTGTCAAAAAAGGTATCAGACTGGCAAGAAACCGTCTGGGCCGAGTTATTCGATTAGCCGCGGAACTGGGGAACGAGAAACGGAAAGACGGACCGCGGCGTAAGTTTAATTCCACGGTACGGTGCCCGGTGCCGGGGCCGTAGCCAGGTCTGGCTTGGTAAATTGGATTTTTTCGCGCTGTCCTTTTAATAAGCGTTACTCGGTTCGCGGGCCGCGTAACGAACGTACAGCTACGCTGGAAAAACGAAAGGTCTCTCCGGGCGATCGTCCCCGGCACTGTCGTCGCTTCAATTTCTCGCGTCTCGCTCGCGCTGAATAACAATCGCGCAGCCTTCTCCTCCGCCTCCTCCACCTCCTCCTTCACCTCGCTGAAATCCGCTTCATTTAATTTGCCGCTGCAAAGTGCTTCGAATTTACCCAATTTCCGTGCGACCGGAGACACTGCGAGCAATCGAAGGTTCCCCGCCTCGGCGAGGGACGCGGCCGTATCTCGAACGCGAGCGCATAAATTCCCCGTTTCGAATTAAAATTTACAGCGAAACGCCGACTCTAACCCCCTTCCCTCTCGCTTCGACTCCGGTGAGCCAGCTTCCAGCCGGATTCATCGCGAAACTTCGTTCGAAAGTTTTGAAATCGAGTCG
This sequence comes from Augochlora pura, assembly GCF_028453695.1. Classification (NCBI taxonomy): domain Eukaryota; kingdom Metazoa; phylum Arthropoda; class Insecta; order Hymenoptera; family Halictidae; genus Augochlora; species Augochlora pura. The sequence continues at coordinate 25,831,510 of NC_135781.1, forward strand.
AGCGCCGCGGCCAAACTCGTCTCGAACTGCTCTTTTAATCCGTCCGCGACGACGCCGTGCCGCGAAACAAATCCGGGGGTTATCAATCGCTTCTTGCACCGCCAGCAAATAATAAATCGACAGATTTTTGATGACGTACGCTGGTCATCGATCGTGAAAGAGTACACGCAGATTTTGGAATCCAGGACAGATATATGTGGGCACCCTTTAAAATGGTGTGATTTTTTAAAAGATGTCGTAAATGACTCGAATCCGTGGTGTCCAACTCGAATCCACTCGAATATGTGGTGATAGAAACATTAGTCTATTAGACAATGACTTAAATAATTCTATTAAATTTTATTATTACCTGAAACTCTCACTCTTTTACTTTTTATCATTATATATCGTCTAGAAAAGATTCAAACGATTTAGTCCAATTTTAAAATTGTATTCACATTAATTTCTCCCAGACTGTATACAATTAGATGCGATGTTGTCACAGTCTGCAGGGTGCTCGACGCTGTTTCTACCTGCGCACGTATTTTCGCAAGCGATCAAAAGTCAATTTGTGCCGCTCGCGACCACTGGAGATTTACTTTCGGCGAAAAATTCGTACGATTCATTCGTTATCTTTTCCGATACCGGCACACATGGTGCACGGTCACCAGAGTCGCCCGTAGAACGCCGGGCCACTTGGAAGTTCGCAGGAAATTTAGTCACGAGTGACCGGTTTTCGGACGACGCTGTAAAAACGACGTTTCCCGACGCCCGTCGTAATTTTCTGGACTACGTGCATCGGCCGTGAAACTTTATCGCGACTCCGGACGACCACTTTGTCGAGCCAATACGCCCCTGGCTCGCCGGCTGCTTTCCAATTGATTACCGGGGAATATTCTCGCGAATTAGGAAGCGAATTTGCTGACGGATCCACCGGCGGTAGTTTTACCGTTTTGTTTTATCTACGGTGTCGCGCGTTTCTAATCGGTCGTATTCGGAAGGGGAAAATTAGGGTCCGGAGAGCGAGGGTTCAGTGAAATGCACCCGTCCCTCAATTTATGGGAATTTCCGTTCCACCGCGCGGATTCGTTTCGCGCGAATCGAAAATCCCAGTAATTATGAAAATCGAGTCTGTACGTGGAAGAGGAGAAATATTAGAACTGAAATCTAGTGTATATACCTTATGGATGTACATATTCAGTTGATATAGCTTAACAAGAACCAATCTATAGTTTAATCAATCTTTCTGTTTTAATCCTTTGCACTCTAAGCCATTTTAACTATAAATGCAAAATAATTTTTCTGGTTCATACTATTTCTACTCTACGCAATAAAGTGCACTTTTATATTTACGAAATTGATTCTTGCGACTCGTAGCAACTGTTTCACTATTCAACAATCTTTTAAATTTAAACTGTATTGTTATAAAAATTATTTTGGAACGTAATAGAATAATTTTAGTGGTGCTTAAGATTAAAAACGAAAGATTAAAAACGTTATCACTTATGTATGTAATATTTTGATCTACTAAAATTATTATAAAAAGAATGCAACTTTTAAGTGACTTGTATTTTCTGCAACAGATGCAGACAATTTTTATTTTACAAAATAATATTTGGACGGTCGACTTCATCTTCTTTTTCGTTTTTCCTACAACATTTCATCATTACTAAACTGTGGATCTTTATGCACTTGCAACAAGGATATATAAACAAAATACAGAACCATGCAGGCACAAGACAAATTCACAAATACTATTATGTTACTATCACTGCGTTATTGAGAGCAGAAATAAATTTTCATATAAATATTATGTCAGTTGACACAATCTCAAATGTAGTTTAGTACCCTAGCAGCCATAACTTCGATGATCCTGCAAGTACAAAGCCACAGTTTCGCGTTTCCCTCTCCCTAATTCAATGAGGTCGCAAAAAAACGGCTGATTTTTCGAGGCAGCCGAGTTGGGAGCCGTCGTTAATCAAACTTCTGGCTCGAAGCCGCGTTTCCCGTCAGTCGTCGGCCGCGGGTCGTCGGAAAAATCATGTCTCCTGACCGGACGCCGGGTCCGCGGGACACGTACGCGGACAATAAGCATATTTTCGCGGTCGAAGGGGCGCGGACGCGTAACAAGTTTCGGATCCGGCCGGAAGTCGGAGGACAGGGCCGGGGACTCGTAAACGGTGGAAAAATTGGACAGGCGGAGCCGGCAAAGTCCCGGAGCCTCGGGTTCGGACCGGCGCGGCGCGACGGCGAAGGGAAACCGGGGGGGTAAGAGGCAGTCGGGGAATGTCGGACGGGGGGAGGTTGGACACTGTGCTACCGGCACTCTCGAATGCCGCATAACTCCCGAAGCCTCGTGATGCCAGGGAATCGGGGGAATGTGCGAGGAGCGAAGGAAAATCGAGGAAGAATCCGGGAAAAACGTGGCCTGGGACGAGTCGAGGAAAGTTGCCGCCTCTGCACCCTTCTGAGCTTCCTCTTCTTGGGGCGAACCGGCGCGCGGTGGTATTTGCCCGATATAGTGGACAGTGCTAATAACTCGGTAATTATTGGCTTTGGACTTCATGCGTCTTAATACTCTTTTTTATCCATCGTTCAGTTATCCATCAAATAATGGTAATGATAATATTTATTTGCTAAACGGGAGCAAGTCACAGTGTGACAATAGTATGCATTAAGTCGCACAAAAACAGTAAATTAACCCTTTGCGGTCGTATGTATTATTATTCAACGAAAATTAATTTCGACCAACATAAGAGTCATGTTGGTCGAAATTATTTCTCGTTGAATAATAATACGTAACAATGCAAGATTAAAGAGGAAAAATCAAAGTTTCTAACTCTTTTTAAAGTTTAGATATATGTAACTAAATAATGTTTTAATTGTATATAAAAATAAAAAGAGTTAAAAGAATAATTAAATGGCTTCGGTGGTTGAGAGTTAACATACGACCGCAAAGGGTTAAAATAAATGAAGAAATAGAAAAGAGACATTTATAGTACCAAGAGTTAGTTGTAGAAGAAAAAATCATAAAGTACTACCACTGCTAACACACTCTCGTCTAATCATAATTATTTTCTTAATTGCTCCTGAAATGCTATTTAAAATTAAAAATCCGATTTCTTTGTGTAATTGACTCTAAATAAAATCTATTATGAACGAAGCAACGTATCTGATAAATGAATTCAACCGTCTCGTATTTTACAAGCTACATACATTTTAGTAAAGTAATGAAACAACCGTAAAATATGTTAACAACGCGTAAACGTTACCGCATGTACAGCCGCGACCGTGTTCTGTTAAGAAAACTGAATGGGTACGAAGCCCTAATATGCAGCAATTGATGCAGACAAATTCTGCGTTGCACAGAAATCCTTAGTCTAGTAATCAGGTCGAATTGTTCGTAGGCGTGCAAGTGTTTGGACCTTCCGTGCCCAGAAATATCAACCAGCCTGTCTCCGGCGAATGTGGAACGCGAGAGGGCCGCCGGGAAAGATAGATTAACCCCCGGATGCAGGCGAAGATCTAGCGCAAACTGGCGAGTTCGCGCTCCACGAGTCGCCCCGGGATCACCGTATCCGCGATTACAGTCTGGATCACGGGAAAACACGGCGAATCGAATTATCTGTTCCATTATCACGAAATCAGACACGTACAGCTCTCTCTCTATCTCTCTCTCTCTCTCTCTGTCTCTACGGCTGTTCCCCTTTCAGGCCGCGGAGCCGCAGCGCCGTAGTGACGAACATATTCAGCGATCGGGGGCTCCGGTATAGAGAGCGAGGCAGCGAAATTGATTCAGTCGGGTTTGAACTTCAGGTTCGTAACGGCAAACTAATCGTAAGATAATCCGGCAGGCGCACGGAAACCGCAGTTATAAACACGGATTGAGTTGCTTTGCATACGCAGACACACGCGGCGCGGCGCGCGTGCTCTTCCCTTCCTCTCGTTCGCTCTCGCTTTCTCACTCTCTCTCTCTCTCTTTCTCTCTCTCTCGCTCTCTCTCTCTCTCTCCAGTGATCGCTAACTTGGCTGACAGCGTTGCAGGAGCCAAGTCGACCGAGTCTAGTCGATTTCTCTGCCCTCCCCATCCGCTGCCGGGACACGTCGGATACTCTTGAATGCATCTTAATTAATTAACCGCGCAGGAATCGCGAGGCGAAGCGAAGAGACGCCAAGTTACGCAATCGACGCGTGAAATTCGTTCAATTTCGACGCAATTACCGGCCACTTTTGCGTGCCGCTCCGAGAGCCAGCAAACTCTCTCTCTCTCTCTCTTTCTCTCTGTCTCTCTCTGTCTCTCGACGTTTCACCAACGATTCACCCTCTCCCTCCTCGGCCGCTGCATCGACGTTGTTCCCATTATCGCCGTGATTGATCGCGCTATCGCGTGTCGCTCGAATTCCCGCGTCGACCCGCCCGGCTATAATGCCAATTACGTTTTTCCCTTCGGCTTCCGGTTCGTGACTTTTCCGAACCTGATTCTCGCTCGACTGTCCAAAGCTTCGCCTCATCCGTGGCAAACCGTACTCTTCGAGCCGAGATGCGGTTTTAATTACGTAAAAGGGAATCGCAGTAAACCYGGACTCGCTGCAAAATGTTGGTCRGCTATTGTGTCCTACGTTATCGACGAAATGAGTAATTAGTAGACCATGGATTTCATGCATTTGTGAGAGGACTGGTAAATATAATGAATGGGAAACAGAGATACCATTTGATCTATGAGTAACTTCAGGTATCACTTATTTGTGATCATTTAAATGTATATCAAATTAAGTCTCTTCCGTTAATTAGAATTCGCATCATATATTATGACAATGTTTAATCTACGATGATAATAAAAATATTCTAATTGCCAAACTTTACAATAAGGGATATCTTCCACCTTATACAATAGATAAGTTTTTGTGAGAATCCTTTGGTCACCCCTTATTTAGTCATCAATTTCTGGATTCATTCTTTGCAGCTTCATAGAAGAATTCAGAAGTTTATCACTAATTTTGCAACACTGAGTCTTAAGTTATATATGTAATATTATACTGTGCATTCTGCTGACAATCCCGATAAGGGTTTCAAAACTTCATAAAAAGCAATTTCTTCTTTTGTTCCATAAAACTTCATTCCGAAATCTGTAAATATAGAATCTCCGATACAAATGTCTGCTTTCGACGTCACTAAAAACATCGTAAGATTTCTTTCGCGGTAGAATCGACCACGGATCCCGAAGAACAGAGCCTCCGCTTTGCAACGAGCCTATCAAAGTCGACGAACAAATTTTTTTTTCTCGAGCCTCTGTCATTCGAACAGTCTCGCATTCCAACAGCGGATGCACAGCTGCATCCGTATTTGCGCTCGACTGCGGAGTACACTCGAGGTTGACGACCTTGCCAGTTAACAGGTTGAAGATCGGAGCGTGATCGCGGATCGTTCGGGTCCGAGCGATTAAGAGATCGTCGAGCGGAATTCGTGCGGCCGATAAATTAAGAACGGAACGAGCCCCCGCGCGCGCTTTCGCGGCTCGGGGACGATACGAGCGGGGAAATAACGGGGCGCGGTGTGCGTGCGCGGGACGGAGCGGAACGAGGGGCGAGACCGACCGTCGGGCGCCGATTAACCGATATCGCCGGTCACGAGGGTACAAATCGACGGCGTTCCGCCGCTAATTACGGATAAATATTGGCGGTGCGCGCGGAATAATAAGCCGTGAAATCCGGCGGACGGTTTTGCCAAGGGACGCGGTCGCGTTTCGCGCCGCTTTAATAACCGTGGATCCGCGCGATTCAATATCCGACGCACGCTCCGTTTAACCGGGCACAAAGAGCCCGCTAATTACGCTAATTAACTTTTATTCCGACCCCGGAACTCGTCCAAGAAACGGATCCGCCGGGCTTCGCGAAAACGACGCCCGGGGATCGAGCGATCCGCCAAAAGTCGCTCGAACGGTCCCCGGTGCTCCTTCGAGCGGAATCGACCCGCTCCCGCTCCGCCTGATAGATCGCTATTAACACCTAAATGGCGCGCACTCTTGATATTAGAAAGGGTGTCTGGATTCTGCCAGAAGCCCGAGAGAATTTGCTGAAATGCCTTCGGAGAGGATCGAATGCGAACGTTGCGATGAAACAAAAGAATTTCCCTGCATCGAATTGTTTTGGCGCGTCAGAAATTTTTTAACGGGTCGTCGGATACCCTGACGTGACGCTCCGCAGTTAATAAAGAGGGAGAACGCAGCCGTGCGAATTTAGATTATTAAACGGTATAACAAACACTCGCGTTTCGGCGGAACTTGAAGCACAGAACTGCTGAATAGAACCCAGGACATTCACAGAACCATTTCACCAGCACTGTCTCCTCGCGAAATCCAACGCACACGCATACACACACACCTGTGCACACTGTTTAACGTCTGCGGAACAATTGAATCCTCCTTGGATCGTATTGTTTCTGTTACAACCACTTTTCCAGGTGGAATCACGTCTACAACCTTACTCCGGGTTTATCTGAAAGGGGTGTTGAACAGAAAAGAAGGTTTGAAAATGGCGCGCGAATGGAACTGGATAAAGAAATTAGGTATAATTAAATGAGGGCACGTGAAGCTGCAGTTTTGTGATTAACCCTTAGACGACGGTGAGTAGATTGTTTTAAATGAATCACGAAGAGATAAGATAATTCAAATAAAATTGGGAATAAGGAGAATTCGGACAGTAAAGAAAATTAGTTATTAAACCTTTGCAATCGGAGCCATTTTAACTGTAAATCTGAATTAATTTTTCTGGTTCGTGGTATTTCCACTCTATTTAACAAAATTAATTTTTCTGCATACAAATTCTTGCGACTCCTACCAACAGTTTCACTACTTGACAATATCTTAAATCTAAACCTTATTGTTACAAAAATTATTTTGGAATGTAATGGAATAATTTTAGTGGTGCATCGGAGTCACCACTCGAGTGCAAAGGGTTAAATTAAACAAGGAAGCGAAAATATTTGTTTTCCAAGGGTCAATAAATTAGTGAACATAATATCTAATCTATGAATAAACAGTTCAACAATGTCATGGTGTAACAAAATTATGGTTTAACGAAGTTATGTTTCAACAAAGTTATGATTTCACATAGCCATGGTTTTCCGAAGCCACGGTACCCCAAAGGCAGCTATTCCCAATTTAACGATCCTCCAAATATTAGACGGTGTCCCGTGCAATCCCCTAAGTTCAAAGGGAGAATTCAGTCATCCCGGATCGTACCGAACAGTTAATAATTATTGGCTTTGCGAAACGAACGCGCCGAACAGAGCGCCACGCCAGCGATCGATCATCTGTCTCGCCGTTAATTGCACGCGCCGCCCCTGCCCATAATCCAGGGGATCGTAACAGGTAATTTTATTTCGGCCGACAGCACGGCGAATAAATATCGCCTAACGAGTTGCAAACGCGACACAAAGACGAACAGCTGGGAGAAAACATCGGGCGGCAAAGCGACCGAAAAATCATCCCCCCCGGGCGATCGATCGTTTCCGGCCGGCCGGTAGAAAATTCGACGGGGGCGGGGGGGGCGCATTGTCGGAAACAAATACCGCGCCTCCGAAATGCATAGATAACCGCGATTAACCGTTATCGGTGATCGATACCCGCCGCCGATTCCCCGCTAATTACCAATAAATATTTAACGTCTAGCCTATCCGCAAACCCGCGCCCCCGCCGTCGAGACTTTTAATTCGGGCTCTCGTTTTCGACGAGCACCGCTGTGTAACTGCATTTTTTAACGCAGCTGCTGAATGCTGTAAATTTCATTTTCTCGGGCAGACGGTCGTCCGCGGATAGGGGCGTTCTCTCGTCTGACAAAGTGCGCGTTTAGTTCGGGTTAAAAATTCAGACAGGAGATTCGAATGTAATCGTATGAAATATTAACAGGAATATCCGTTCCGTACAACTCCGGATCTTCGCGTGTAAAAAAAAAAGCTGCGAAGGCTTCGAACATAAAACGTGAAATAAATCGGAAGAATCGCGAGACAACTCGACGAGATAAAATTGTCGAGAGGAAGGGAGACGTTTCTAATTCCTGCTGCTTAAATTATTGTAAATAAATTTTTCAGAGTTACGGCGGCAGTAAAATCGTTGATTTGCGAGCTGTCGGGTAGTCGGATCGTGCGCCGAATGATCCATCATGGCTCGATCCCGTCGCCGGCGGCCCGTTATTCCCGGCGTATCCGTAGGAATTGAAAATTAAGGCGGCAGCTCGTAAAAATAATCCGGAATCCTGAGCGAGCGGTTTCTCGCGGCCGAAACGCCCGCTACTTTTCCATTCCCCGGGGAATGTATGCATGAGGGCTCAGGTGGTGCCAAGACATTCGCTCGGCTGGCTCGTGTATCGCCCCCTCCGTTAAATTTATAATCTAATTTCTTGGCAAAGCTCCTCCTCGCAGTTGCCGGGCGGGCACGGGCGGGACCGAGCCGCGACGGGAGGAGCCGATCCTCGAGTGTCGGGCCTAACTCGAGCAAATATTTACGAAAGAGTGCCACCCTATCATCTTGATAATTTCTTAATATGTTGTCAAGGTTGTCGCTGAGTGGTCCCGTGAACCTTTTACTTGGCGGTCGGGAGCATTTCTCCGAAAGAGTTTATTTAAGGCCGTGCAATTTTTGTCAGAATCAGGTTTCAAAAACAAACAATCCAGATGCAGTCTTTTTTGGTTGTAAAAGTGTAATACGTAGTCTGCAAGTAGGTTTTGCATATATTCGTGCGATTATTCCTGGAAAATAAAGCTGGAACCAATATAAGTCTCGTTATTCAGTCTTGCAACATAATCAACTAAAAATAGAGGCTACGCACGTGCATTAAATTGAAATAAAATTCTACTGTTTCAACGTTAACATTTCGCCATCGAAGTAGAGATTGGCGTACACTAAATACTAATTATAACAGTAGGCTCGGCGGCTTTCCAATGAACGAGTCTGCAATAAAATCTCTAATAAAGTTAGCGCACCTGTTGCTTTCTTTCCACCCATTCGCTATGATATAATATCGCATTTTAACAGAAAAGTAATTAAGAACGTGTGACACAATCACTTAAAATGTAAATCTAGCAAAAATTGATTTTCTTATATGTAAATAAAGAATATTCTTTTCAGGTGAAATATGACCAGTCTTTCATTCGATCATTGAACCTTTAGTAATGCCATTAATCAACGTAACTGTGATAGAAATTGTAAGACGAAGGGTTGAAAGCCGTCTAGAATCGCCGGAGCACTATTCAAGTCGTCGATCCTGGCAGCGCGTAGAAAAATCGCGGTGGTCTGTTCGCAGATAATTCGGCGGACTCGTTCGGAAGCGGTGCATCGACCTAATCGCGTCAGGACGAATCGACGAGGGCGGAAACGTTGTTTCACGGGCCGGGCCGGGCTGTTTGGCCGTGTGTACCGATCGTCGAAATTATGTTCCGGTCGGCCAATAATCCCCGCTGTTGTTCCCAGTTCCATGCGGAACACCGTGGGCAGTGCATTTTCGACCTCCGCCCCGAGCGTCGCGCCACAACAGCATGCCCGCCCCTCCGGCCATAATGTGCGGTCGCTTTATTGACAGAGACACTCCGATTATTGCTGGCAGGACAGCAACGCGTAGGACTCGCTGCACTGCTCGTATTCTTGCCATCGGGCACGTGAATTCGGTGGAACGCGTCTCGCGGCCGTTCCGCGATCATATCGATGGCATCCGTGACCGATATTTTATGACGGGCACGCTCCTTTGTTCGAAACCGAGAGTCGCAGAGCACCCTTAACGTTCTCGTCTTATTCGCAGTTTCTTGAATTGTATCGTGCTTTCCTTTGTGCTGTACATTTTCTGCTTCTTTATTATTTTTCGTTATACGCCGCTTAATAATATTAGAACAGATACTTTGATACCAACTTTGACCGACGATAACTCTATGGAAAATCATCGTAAAGTGATGAATTCTTTTTTAAATTAAAGGGGATGGATTGAATTTTATTCTAGTTAAAGTGGCACCTGTGAGAAAAATTTGACGAAGTCCGAGGATTCATTCAAACTTGACAATTTTCAATGTGATAAACATGACTTCGTATTTAATTGGTTACGACAAACATGGCCTCTCATTTAATTTGTTACAGTCGAGAAAATATGTTCAATTTAAAATCGAGGAACAGTGTCTTAAAGTAAAGATTCTAGGCTTTGATTTAAAAGAAAGTCTATCATGCCACAATGATCTCTCGCGAAGCTATTAGCGGTCAAAGTTGACTAATTTTTACCCATCATTTTCCTGTGCTATAATTCTTTAAAGCAGTGCATCTTTGTACACGTGTTTCTCCCTGCGACAAACTAAATTCAAGAACAATGCAGCATTGCGTATCGATAGACCGCAAGTGCCAGAATAATGTAGTCTCGATTGTGTAAGAAGAATCGGCGTATCGACACAGATGTTCTGCATTCTCGCTCGGATCCGCGCGAATTCCCACCGAGATTCCGAAACTTGTGAAATTAACGATCAGCGAGTGCAGGCGACGGCGGTTGCGATCGCGCGTTCCAACGAGATGCCGACGAGTGGCCGACGAGTGGCCGACGGGGTTTCGGATCACAGACAGAAAGTTGCGGCCTCGCGCGGGCACGGGCGTCGCATTGCGATAATTTGCGCGCGGCGCGTCGCTTTTAAATGCGGGTCAATATTGAGTCAGTCGAAATCGGCGTGACGCCGCGCGCTGATTATTCCGAGCGACGCGGCCGCGGCGCGGCGGTTTGGCACGGCGACTGGCTCCGATCGCCGGCTATTTTGCGTGCCACGCCGTGTCTATTAAATATTAATCCGGGGGAGAGCGCGCGCGCGAGAGAGACTCCACGGTGTCGACAACCGGTCCCATGCCTTAATGATCCGCGCTGCCCTCCGCAAACAAGTAGGCGCAAACACCGCGGGCAACAATCGATCGCCGCCGGGTGCATAATAATCAGGGGACAATGAGGGCCGAACAGGGGATCGAAGGTGATGCTGTGATCATCCTATGTTTTTGCGTTCCATTCAGGAATTATTGCTAGAGACAAAGAAGAGAGACTCGCCTCGACGACTGTGGGTTGCGCTGGGGTTGATTCTTCGAGGTGTGATTTAGTGATATTGTCTGATGTGTGGGCATCTTTGCCCAAGTATATCCACGAGAAATTATATCGAAGACTACTAGAAGTAGGGTACGTCACAGGAAACTTTTGAGAAACCTCGTTGATTCTCGTGAATTTTTTTGATAGCTATACACTTTTTAGATCCAAGAGCAACGGTCTTCAGAAATGGAACGGTGTTTCTTAACAACTACCTGCAATTATTTGAGATTAATATCATGAAACAGTTTCGTCGATATTTTTGCTTGAAAGAAAGTTATGCACCGTTCTGTATATGCATCGCAATCCAGAAGTTTGCTTAATTTTAGAAGAAGAAGCTTAATTTTACTCTATCTTTACTTTGAATTCACCTTAATATATTTTGAAAAAAATAGCAATCGCAATAAATATAATTTATCATTACAAATCAAACAAGAATTTACAGAAGCAAGACGTAAAAATACCAAAGAATTAGAATAAAACTCTAACGTTCCGCGAAGCTAATGAATAGTTTCTTTCGATCACGGTGGAGTACCGATGAGCGTGGTTCGAAGGATTTCGTTAAAACTGTTGCAATAATCGTTGGGAAAGATGGGGGGTAGGATAGGCAGAGTAGACGCAGGGTCGAAGGCCGTAGCAGCGCTCTCTTTTTTGCGTTCCGCGCCGGAATTCCGGGACGAGACCTTTGAACGACCGAGATTGAACGGTGGCTGGCTGGGACGACGAAACCGCGGCCGGATTGAATTTTACGCTCGCCGAGCTAACGAAATTCCCGGCGCCGCGCCGCGCCGCGCTACGCCGTTGGAACGACCGGCCCGGAAACGTTGACGTTAGCTGCCGCCACGGTAAACGAAACCTCCGGGGCCACGGAACTCCGGCGAGAAAGAATTCGGAAGGACCCGGCCCCTCCTGGTTCGCTGCACCGCCTCGAGAAACTTTTGCCCGCGAACCGAGCGACCCGCCTCCTCGAACGAGACGTGGATCGCCGCTGCGTTTTCGTTTCATCGTCAGAAAGTTTTCGGACGGTATATCGAGTTACTGGCGGAGAGCCGGTTTCCGCGCGAAAACTCACGGCGATCGACCACGCGATTTTTGGGGACGGTCGACGCTGTTTCCTTTCGCGAGATGGCAGTTATCTGCGACTTTTGTTAGCGGTTGTTGGCCTGGAAGATGCGAGCGGAGATCGTCTTGGTTTGGACCAGTGGAATACGGGGTCGAGCAAGTAGCAGGAAGATGATGTGTGGAGTGGCAAGTAGTGATAGTGATATGTGGTCGGACAAGTAAATGATTAGACTGTGGATTTTTACGCCAAATAAAAACTCTCTGCATCGATTGCAAGACATAGGAGGTAAGCACTGTTTTTTCATATCGGTAATAATTTTGATAAATACTAATTAATGCATCAACATTTCTAGTTTCTTTTCATTTTCACACTGCTTCGAATTGTTCTTATTCATTTTTATCATATATGCATAAAATCCGCAATCTATTTATGATTTATCATGGTCATATAAGTAATATGACTGCGGTATTTAATCGTGCAAGTAGAATAGGTACGGCGTATAGTCAGACTAGTAACATGGGCCTGTAATGTGCGTAGACAAGTGACATACTAATGATATATCGACAGACAAGTGGAGTAGAAGTAGTGCTCAGACAAGTGGAATAGAAATGATATATTATGATCTTATAAATAAAATAAAAATAATATGTGACCGCACAAATAAAATAGATACGCTGTGTAATTAGACAAGTAACATGAGGATGCAATGTGCCTAGACAAGTGACATAGAAATGATGTTTGTACAAACAAGTGTAACAGAAATAGACTGTGGTCATACAAGTGGAATATTACGATCGTATAAATGAAATAAAAATAACATGTGACTGCACAAATAAAATAGGTATGTAGTCAGCCAAGTAACAATGGCATGTAACGGAATAAGTGGAACAGGAGTGTTCCGTGGTCGGACAAGTGGCACATTAATGATATACAATAGTCACTAAGTAACATAGGAATGCTCGCGTAAGTAGAATAGCTGCGGTGTGTGGTCAGACAAATGACATCGAGCCGGTATATACGCGCATAAGCATAGCAGAAATGGTTTGTGGTAATGTAAGTAGACTATGGTCGGTCTGTAGTCACACAAGGGAAACAGAATCAGTTTGTAATCAAACAAGTGGAATAGTGATGGCACATTATGGTCAGACAAGTGGAATAGAAGTGAGCTGTGTTCACGCAAGTAGAATGAAGTCGGTTCGGTGTTCAGACAATCAGTAAAGCGACGGCCAGTGGTCGTTACGTGGAATAGAGGGTCTGGCTGTGGTCAGACAAGGGTTCCGGAGACGATCTCCATCGGAGAAGTAGAATAGCTACTGCCCGCGCCTAGAACAGCCGTTAGAATTGTCCGAGATCGAGGCGGTTTAATTTATTATCTCGACGATGTCTTATCACGAAGTAACGCGTTCGTCTATCCGTAACATAATTGATAAGAAAAAAAACGGAGTTTCGGAACGCGACCGGTGCTTAGGAAACTGAAACGACCGTCCGTCGTGCCTCCATGGAGGTGTAACTTTTACTCGCAATAAATGTAAGTACGTGGTCCGCGTTTAAAAAGATTCATGGGATACTAGACAGAGTCTTCGTGATCGGTCGACGGTTAAAAGACGAGACGTCTGGTAGGAGTGTTCCCGGGAGGAATCCGGACTACGTTCGACGATTGGTTAACGATTATTGATAGTCGACCAGTCAAGGCAAAAGTGGATGACAGCGGTGGAACGGTTAAGTTTCCATGAAAATTGGTCCAAGCTGAAGAAAAACGGGATGAGCAGAAAGACAGCGAGATAGGTAGAAAAACAGGGAGGGGAGAAAGAGAGAGAGAGAGGAAGAAAGAGAAAGAGGGAGAGCAGAGTGATACAGAAAGCGCGCGACCTTTCCCCTCGTTCGATCGGTGCGGGGGTCGGAAACTTCGACGCGGGTTCATGAATGATTCAAACGGCCGCGCGATCGAATAAACGTAAAATACGTACAGCGTCTGCTTTTTCCGTGTCTTTCAGCCGGCGTTCCGAGGCACACGATTTACGATTCGACGAAACGTTACTTTACCAAAGAAAAATATTCGCCGCTCGTCAACCGCGGCGCACGTGCGCTTCCCGCATCCCTATACATATGTACAAGGCGTACACCTGCATACCATACAACGCCGTGCGGAATGGTTTTTTCGGACCGTTTCGAACCGGCTTTGATCATTCAATTATATAATAGCCGAACCCGTCGAAAAAGCTTTGCGGAACAGCACTCGTCTTGATCTGCGAGAAATCCGCCACATTTCCGGCGTCCGCAAAACTTCCACAACGAGATTGCTTCGCTCGAATATGATTTATTTCCGCAATCATCAAAGAGTCCGACAAATGAAACTGCGGTCCATCGGCTGACTGAAGAATATATACCAGCGAGGCAAGTAGTATAGATCGACAAATGTTCAAGACTTTAGTATGGGTC